>NC_137969.1:136641013-136756013 GCF_963924665.1 Micromys minutus
ATGTGCATATTTGTTGATTCACTTTTCTTCCTTTATTCTTAGACTGTGTGTTTTGTAGAATTTTAACAATTCCTAGTGAATGCTCATCATTTCAACATGTACTTTGGCAGAGCACATACATCATCCCAGGTTTTCTCAGAATGTTTCTTTGATTGTGCTTTCTTCTTATATTTCCAATTTCTTCTTCTTCTTAACAGTTTCTTTCACTTGTTTCAGTTCCTGTAGGAGTCAGCCAATTAAAATATGCCAAGCTGTCAAGGTTGGTTTTCTTCAGCAAGCAAAATTAGCACAGTATTTTTTTTTCTTGTTCAAAGAGTACTAACACTTTTTGTTTGTGAATGTGGCATTAAATGTATATTCTATCAGCTGGTTCTAGATCAAGAATTCTATCGTAACTATTGTCCCTTTAAACTGGGATTATCTAATCTGTGGCACAGTAACACTTTCATGCCCAGAAATATTTTTCTCAGCAAAAAGAGAGGAAAAAATTTCATTTGGTAATCTCATTTTGGTTTAGGTTACTTATAATTGAGGTGATTTTCATAAAAACAACAATGTATTGATTACAGGACAGTCTGTATAAAATGCTTCTGTAAAATGGTTACCACACAGAGTTCAAAGGCACTTGAGAATAAATGCATGGTAATCATTAGATTTATGTTCATAAATCATAAAAAGAGATAAGCTATTATTTATTTGTTGATTTAGTAGTGATTTTCCACAAAAGCTTCTATAAGAGGCACAAAGATTGGGAAAACTATTTTTTTAGTAGTTCAAAAATATGTAGCAAGACTTCCTGAGGAGATACAACACATGTAACCCCCACATAAATCCACAAAAATAAAAGTGACAATATATGAGCAGATGACCTAAGACAACAGAGTTGATTTTGCCTTGTCTTGGAAAACTACCCATTGGGTGGGTATTTTGCTATGTGCTTTGGTCTTCACATCCTCTATTGTCTTTCTTTTTATTCTCTCTCTCTCTGATCCCAGCTCTTCTCAAATACTCTCAGCTCTGCTCTCAAGTTTCTTATTTTATGCCTCCATTGGGGATATGCAGAAGCACAGGCAATATTTACCCCTCTGAGTAGAACTTATTTTACTTAGGGTTCTGTTTGTTTTCCTGAAAAATATGCGATTTTTTTTTTTTTTGGTTTAATGGCAGAACAATTACATTTTCCCTATACCTCATATTTAAAAGAGCAAAATAACACTATCCAGCTGTTAACATTCTCCTGCACTAATTCCATAATGTAGCTTTTGCAAAGAAAGGGGCAATCAATATCCAAGGGCAAGGATCTTCTCAGGTATCTACGTAGAAGCAAGATAACTAGAAAATTATATATATATTATATATATTATATATATATAATATATAATATATATATATATTGGGTTTTTTTAACTTAAAGAATCCCCATAATGATTTCTGTAGTTGTAGACATTAATTGACATTTGTTGATGTTGATATGCAGCAGAAGGCAGGCACAATATAAGGCAAGGCCTGTGATTGGGCAGTGAAAAAGATAGGCGGAGACAGAGTTTTAGAAAGGAGAAAAGAAGCCAGAAGAAGAGGAGGCTAAGATGTAGGAAAACAAGGATGAACCTTTTCTGGATGGCTTTGGATAGTCACAGGTAGCTATAAATGTCTTCATAGAGATGGATTATTATGGTGTGATTTGTCTTGTCTAGGTTGGCAGATTGTATCATATCAATTGCTCTGAGTTTATTGTGTGGATATTCTGTGGAGTGAGAATTTGTGGAGTGATTGTTAAATTAAGAATTTTTAGAGTTTTGATTTTGTCATGCTGATGGAAATTGTGACAATAACCATAGGAGGCAGATGTTGGGAATGTGAGCAGAGTTCCAGAGTTAATGGAAGAGAGTCACAAGAGGGCTGCTGCTGCTGGGACCAGATAGTAGCTGGCAGCAGACAGATGGAAATTGGGAACTTAGAGAGTTTGCTGAGCCGAGCTAAATGAGATGAAAAAACCCCAAAGGCCATATGGCTCTACAATGCCAGTAATAGTGACAGTTGGTGGATCTTTTTTAAATATTTACTACAACAGACATTCCCCAAATAGTATTTATTATTATTATTTTTTTTTTTTAACAATGCATTCTCATAGTCACTTTTCTTTTCTTCTTGATTTTTTTTTTTTTTTTGAAGGCAGTTGTAAGTGACTGGAATGAATCTCAACTGAATTTGGTTTATACTTCCCCGATGACTAAGGTTGTTGAATTTTTTAAATGTGTTCATTGGTTATTTGCACTTCTTTTAAAATTGCCCTTTCAATTTTTGTATTTGCTCACTGAATTATTTGTTTTTTTTTAAAATTATATATTCTTAAAGTGTACATAATGTAATATGTAAATAATATGTAAATACTTCAAAACATTTTTTTAGTACAAAACCAGATAATGTCCACAACAGTGTGGATTTAGATTTGAGCACTTTTTCAGTTCCATTCATTTATCACCTGGTACAGTAACATGCTGTTTTTATTACTATGACTCTGTAATGTAATTTGAAATACGGTAGTACTATTTTTTACAGTATTGCTTCTTTTGTATAGGAATTGTATCTCTACTTGAATTACTTGGAGTTTCCATATAAATGTTCAGATTGTTTAGGACCATTGATATAGGGGTTGTACTAAATATGTAGATTACTTTATAATGAACTTAAGCTTCCACATAGTATAAGCAACAACGGCACACTGAAGTGTCAGTGTTCAGAACAGCAAGAAAACAGTAAACTGTTGGAAAGGATAGACACTACTACATCTGTTGGAAAGGATAGACACATTTACAACATATGTTTTATGCACCAAAATGAAACTTGTTTATAGTTAATGTAAATATATAACACAGAATACTAGTATAGGGCCTAGAAGAAAGTTATAAGATTTCTTTGGGGGGATAAATACTAAATATTGGGAAGTATGTTCAACATTAGATATATCTACATAGTTCCCTTTTTTACCCTGAGTTATTTATTAAGAAAAATAATCTGAAATGCAGTACATGAAATAGCTTCATGGGTATGTATTATATAAAAATGAATTGACTTTATTTCTAGCATCTGGGCTACCGAATGACTGTGGGATTTCTTAGCAGGCCTCCAATAGACTAAACACTAAAGAGCAATATGTTCTCTCTGGCAGTGATGGCAGCAACTGAACATTATATTTCCATATCTGGTAAAGAAATGACAATGTCCAATATTTTTCTTTGTAGTGAGTAATGTGGTTGGTGAAAATTTAGCAAGTGGGTTGTCTGGAGAACTTTCTGTACAGGCAGAAGGATTAAAACAATGCAGAATCTTTTCCTCCATTTTCTCTGCTGGGGTATTGCAGAATTCTATTGTTGCTGGAATCTTCTTTTAATAGCTCATGTCAACATTTCCCAACAGATGAGTATGTACATCCTTTAGCACTCACTAGGCTGCTTTACGGTACAGCATCAGGGTCCATCCCTTTATAGAGCATGTCTTCTAGTATAATATCTGGGATACAGGAAAAAGGGATTTTCACTCTTTTTATGGACACATTGTGGGTATGTAAAAGGCCTTCAGAAATACTGGGGTTGAAAGACCAGGATAAACCCTGATCCCCCTTACAGGTAAAGTAGAATACCCCTGGCAGGTAGAGTAGAGCCAAAAATGTAGGTTAGCCAGTTCAGCAACAATTCAGCAATTCAATTCTTCTATTCCAGGAGCGGGCTGACCATAAAGAATCAAGGTTAGGGTGGCTTTGTTCCAGGAACTGGCTAACCATAAAGAATTTAAATTAGACAATCTTGAGAAACCAGGCATTTCCCTTGTGATTCTTCACTTGTATTTTCAGTCTTTTCCAACGACTCCCTTCCTACCCTTTGGGTTGTGGGTTTCTCCTTTAAATACCTCTTCTCCCATCTACTTGGGATGGAACTCCTCTATGCCTGTGTGGAATATGAGTCTTGGCCACAGCCTGCTGGTTTCTGTCAATTCTAGTCAATAAACCTCGTGTGATTGCAGCAAGGGAGGACGGAATCTCATGAGTTCTTGAGAATTTGATAGAATCTGCATCATCTTGAGATTGAGTGAATGTCTCCCCTCTGTGGGGTTTTTTTAGGGTAAAGTGTGAATTTTTCTCAACAAATGTATTAGAAATATAAAGAAATATTTTAGAACTACAACAAATATGTTGACAAAAGTGTTCCCTGTTATTTGGTTTTTGCAAGATGCTCTGTCTTCTGCATGGTTGCAGTTTGCTAAAGAAACAATGATTGGAAAAGAGGATGGTGCTAATGTTTTTATACACTAGCATGCCTTTGCTTATTATTTTGGGGGATCTGAAATCATTTATTTTGACTAGAAAAAGTGTCAAAGATTTTCAACATATTGTTGATTTCAATGTTCCAGTATTCATTTCTTCTACTAGTATTACAAAAATCATTCTTTTGTGTTTTCCCTGAAGCTAATTTTGTTCTTGATTGTGTAAGCTAATATACTCATTCAAAACCAAGATTTTCCTTACTCATTTTTTTTCTGTCGGTAAACAGAATTCCTGTGTATACTAGAAACTTGCTGTACATTGAATAAATTGCATCTTAATGTGTATAAGATGCATTCATTTATAAATCTATTTGGTGTACTTAACTGAACTCTAGAGAGTGAAATGCCTGAGTGTCTATTTTATACTTCATTGTTCATGGTTATCATAAATGTTCTGGACAGAGGTCAGCTTCTGAGTTATTCCCTATAAAGCAAACTTTGTCTGTATTGTCATTTATTTGAACTCGAGTTCTGTCAGATTTCAGAGAATAAAGAGATTCAGACTCAGCCAGTTCTGGGACTTTTATAACATACACTTCACTAAGAAATCTGTCTAAAACTTATGTGAGGCTAATATTTCCTCCAGGCAATAAAATACACCAAGCTAGTTGGAAAAGGTAAAGCATGAAAATAATAGTCATCCTAAGTATAATATTTGATTGAGTCCTGAAGATAAACATCTCTGGCAATTCTAGATGATTTAATCTTACATTGGCAAATACAAGGCTGACCCCACTGTGCTGTTAAAGGACATAAAATAAGACCTGTGCAACCCAAGGATAATACTGGTTTTACACCTCATATATTATTTAGAAAAAAAATAGATAAATATAAATTACTGAGTTTAAGAACATAAAGACTTTTATAATTTCTTGTCTTGCTCTAATACACCCCATTCTTGGCAAGAAAGTATTTCTAAAATTTTGTTTAATAAAAAGTACTCTGAACATCTATATAGATAACAGGTGGTTTGTTTGTTTGATAGAATCTCCAGATAGAACAATGTAAAGAGCATCTTTCAGAATCAATTAGTTGAGGAAAAAATGCTGCATAGATTAGTGTTGTGAATTATACTGAGAGATGAGTATAAGACTCAGTTCCAGCTTGGATTATGATATTTATAATTTTAGAAGATTTGCCATTCTGGTCTCTGCTTACCTTGGTTAATATATCCTAGAAATTATTCCTAAAAAATATCCTCTTGATATTTTTAGCTTAGAATCAATTTGCTCTATTATGTACAGCAAATTTAATCTGGCTGGAATGCAGACACACTTTAAGTACACACCTTTAATCCCAAACAATGACATCTAATTGAGGGGCAGACAAATGGACGTAATCAGGAAAAAATTTCACAGAATGAGTCAGAAATAGGATCCACCCAGCTCTCAGGACAACAGCTGTTTAGGAGCAGTTCGCGGTGATTGAAGTGTGTCAATGGTTTAGTTGGGAGTTAGTGCAATGAGTGCAGTTCAGTGAAGCTGAGTTTCTCTCATGAGTTCCTGCAGTTCAGTGCAGAGAATCAGAAGTCAGAAGATTAAAATCAATCGTCAGAATCAGTGTAAGGTCAGCCAGAACGATTCAGAAGAAGCTGAGACAGGCAGACTCGTCAGGCAGCTTGAAGAGGAGGTTGAGCTGAATTGACCCTGGTAGCCACGGTTCAGAAAGAGCTAGAAAACGTGAGCCACACAGCGGTAAGCCTCTGAGATGACAAATGCATAAGGTGAACAGGAGACACATTTACAGCCCTGGATGTGGGGAGGGACAGGGCTGGCATGTGTGACTTGAAAGCAGATTGTCAGTGGACTGACCATCTCACATGATTTAGCCCGAGATGCAGGACTTTGAATTGGCCCACACAGACATTTACCCCATAGATGAACTGTTGTAGTAGATGAAGGGGAAGGTCCTACAGATATGAAACCACAGGAACTCTGTAAAGTAATACGTAGTAAAGTTATTTTTATATAAGTTTAAATTGATGAGAATCGAGCTATAATATTTATTTATTAGGTCCTGTGAATTATTGGGATCTACCCCTAACCTAAATTTCTGAGTACTAGTCGGTCTGATTCTATTATGGTCCTCACATACTTGCAGTTTGAAATTCTCTGGGTGATTTTTACTTCAGCAGTCTCATATTCGAGAGAGAGATTCCATTTCGCACATGCTGCTGGTACATCATGATTCATGGAGACCCTGTTTTCTCGTCTTCCTCTCTTGACCTCTTTCTTTATCAGCTCCTTCTCATGGTGCCTAGCTGAGACCTCCAGTCATATAACTTTCTCTGTTCCATCTAGTAATTGATTGTCATCAGTTTTATTAAACCGGTAGTTTTAAATCGGGAGCAAGGTTTACTTAACATTTTTTACTGGATATTCCCTGGATTTACATTTCAGATGGTATCCCATTTCCCCCCATCCCATACCATTTCCTCATCCCATTACCTTCATGAAGATGTTCCCTCTCCCAGTCACCCTCTTCGACCTCTCAGCAACTTGGCGTTCCCCTACACTGGGAAACCATGCCTTCACAGGACAAAAGGCCTCTCCTCACATTGGTGACAGAGAATACTACCCTTTGCTACATATGCAACTGGAGCTATGGGTCTTCATGTCAACTTTTGGGTTGGTGTTTTAGTCCCTGAGAGCTCTGCTGGGTTTGGTAGACTGATAATTTTGTTCTTCTAATGAGGTTGAAAACAATTTTAGCTCCTTCAGTCTTTTCTCTAGCTCCTTCGTTGTGATCCCCATGTCCAGTACAATGGTTAGCTGAAAGAATCCTCCTATTTATCAGTATGGCTCGGGAAAAGCCTCTGAGGAGGCATTCATACCAGATTCCTGCCAGTAAGCATTACTTGGCATCAGTAATAATGTGAGTATTTAGTGGATACATATAGGATGAATCCTCATGTGAGACAGTATCTTAATGATCTTGTCTCCAATCACTGTTCCTCTATTTGTATCATTATTTTCTCCCATGAGAGTTTTGTTCTCCCTTCTAAGAAGGACTGAGGTATCCACCTGATGGCCTTCCTTCTCTTTGAGTTTGTTTGTTACTGGCCTAGGGAATAAAAAATTCAACAGGCATTAATGCAATCTAGTCAGTTAAGAAGACATCACCAACCAAAATCTAAAAATTGCACCAACAGACAAAATTGGTTTCTTTTGATTTTTAATTAATGCTTTCTTTGAGTTTTTAAAAATTCTGTATATATTGTCACAACTCACCTCAGTGAAAATTCTGTAACTAACTGACTGAGTAGATAAAGCAGAGTTTTCAGTGTCCAGTCATTAGTAATTAGACTTTCAATAAACAGACACTATATTTTAATAAAGAAATATTTATTATAATCATAAAATTGTATATCAGAAATATTGCCCTCAGGCAACTTTCTATTTCTTTGTGTTAGCTGAAATTGTATGCCATAACTTTGACATATGAGGTTACCATACTAAATAAAAGTATAAACTATTTTTCAGGTCTACTTTAATTGCAAAAAAATCATTGTTCCTAAAAGAAATGTGTCTAGATACCTATTAAATGACACAAAAAGACATCATTATCTTCTGGAGTTTTATAAAGTCTCAAGAATGTCAAATTCAGGGTTTATTTATTTTACGTGCTTGAGTAACTTGAGAACTCGACAGTGAACATGTCAATGATTAGTGTGTATTACTGTGGAAAATGCTTCTTTCATGTGTTTACAAATAGTGGAAAAATTTTTCTGATTGTGGAATATATAAGTTCTCCTTTGTCTCAAATTATGAAAGACTTTAAGTTTATAATCAAGCACAATTTTCCAATATTGAAAATCAAAACATTAATTTATTATATCGTACTCACATGACAAAAGTGATTTACAATAATGAGAATAAATAACATATAGATTGTCATTGTTCCTTAAGGATTAATAGAAAACTAAGAAATTGAGGATTATTCTTAATTTATACAGTTATAATGTTTAAGAAACATTTTTCATAGATATACAAAAATTCCAACATTATGAATAAGGTTTAAATTAAAAGTACTATTCAACCCCATGATATGATATACTATAAGAAGACATATTATATTTAAAAATATCAATATTTGTTACTTATGAACTTTTAATGTAACATAATGAGGTAGAAACGGCACATATAAAATGGAAAAGAGTACCCACACATCATACACACACACTCCAATTTAAAAATCAGGGAATGAAGGTAAGTAAGGAGTAATGTTTCTGGTAGGTTTGCATAAAAATGGAAAATAGAGAGACTGAAATGAAGAGAGAAAGAAACAATTGATAATAAAGTGGTGCATAGCTTGAGCGAGGAAAAAAAGGCATTGTCTAGTAAAAAACATCTCAGTCTGAGAGGCTCAGGGACTGGACACAAGGTCATCCAGAGAAGACCTCACCTGTGGATCCATCCCATGTGCAGCCACTAAACCCACACACTATTGCTGATGCTAAGTAGTGCTTAGTGTTTACTTGCAGGAATATGATATGTATCAGAGGTTCTGCCTGAGCCATACCAATACAGAGGAAGATGCTTGCAGCTAACCATCAGACTGAACCATGAGGATGCCAATGAAAGAGCTAGAGAAAGTGCTGAAGGAGGTGAAACGGTCTGCAACCCTACGGGAAGAACAAAATGATCAACTAACTAAACGGACCACAGCCTCCAGGGACTAAAACACCAACCAATGAGTTCTTATGTAGAGACCAATTGTGCCAGGTGCATATGCATCAGAGAATTGCATTCTCTGGCATCAATGGGAAGAGAAGCCTTTGGTACAGTGAAGGCTTATTTCCCAGTGTAGAAAAATATCAAGCCCTGAGGTGGGAAAAGATGGTTGGGAGAGGGAGCACCTTTATGAAGGCAATGGGAAGGGATTGGGGGCAAGGGGGATAACATCTGAAATGTAAATATGGAGAATACCCAACTTTTTTTAAAGAATGTAATTCATCTCTAAGAGAGAGATCATGTGAAAAACTTACTCATATGTGGATCTCATGCACTCTGTGGATGATGAGAAGTCAGCTCCACATGTATAAATGAAATACAAAGCTTTCAGTCATTTGTTTAATAGCATTTGCTTTTTCTCCAGTAGTGTCTAGACAAGATTGTACCAGAAGTCAACTACTTCTAGACTCTTGACAGAACAGAGACTGATGATCTACTCTGTGGTGTGTATTCCAACAAATTCAGGAAGATATTTCATAGAGTGTTTATTTAATATTTACCTAAATCACATAATCATTTAGGTTTGAAAACTTAATATTTATTTTATAATAAAAATTCTCAATTACTTTTTATTGATGTGTTCAAGTAGCAGCTTGATTTTCATCCACAATTTAATAAATGTCATTCAGCATATATTCAGAGGAGGGAGCTTAATTAGAGTTATCCTACACATAGGCAATACTCTTCTATGAAGTCATGGGCTACACATAAATAACCAAATATGAGATAAAGAATCCCCCCCTTGAGCAATTCGCCATAGGTGTTCCAGAGAAACCGCAAAAAATATTGACTATTTTCATGTCTCTAGGAATCCCATCAGAAATATATGGCAAGATTCTACTAATTAAATAATATTTTTGTCACAGTACACAGAGAAATGAAATTTCTACTTACCACTTCCTCCCGCCAGGCTAGTTTTCATAATACCATTAAATGCTATGCAGGTTGCAAGGGGAGAAAAAGTCAACATACTTATTGGTCATTGAACCTTCTGTTGCACAGTAACATCTTGCATGTCAACATATGCCAGTATGTGCAATAATAGTATATATATTATGGGGGAAATCAGCTTCTTCTTGATAAGATTTATAGCTCACTCTACAGTAGAAAACAGATGTTCACATTCATATTAAACTTTAAAGTGATATGAAGCTTTGTGATGGGTAGTGTGAATTGTCAATTTCAGGGACTCTAGAATTCCCTGGGCATGCCTTAAAATGATATTCCCTGTTGTGTTGAGGTAAGAAAAGCCACCTGCTGTGACTCATATAATTTGCTACGTTGTATCCTGGACTATATATACAGAAAAACAAAATGGAGCAGTAATATCCATGCAAACACTCATCTGTCTTCCTGACTGTAGACCTGATATAGCCAATATCTTTAAACTGCTCCTGCCTTGACTTCTCCACGATTGAATATGTCATTAATATATAAGCTAATAAAAATTCATTGTCACTTGATTTGATTTTTGCAGAGTAGTTACAGAAAGAGTTGGAAAAGAAACTGATATACAAATTGGCAGTGGGAGTCAGTGTGCCAATAGGAAAAATCTGACCATGTGTGTCTTAGTCCATTGGAACTGTTTATGCTAGGACCAGAAGAGTTGGTACATGGGGCAACAAGTGATTGGGCTTCAAAGTACCTGTGTCCTGAGAGTTTGAGTGAAGTTGAATTTAAAGATGATGGATCTTGGTAGAGGACTTGTGTGTGCATGCTTGATTTTTATATAAGGAAAGTGAAGACAGCTGAGTAGATTAACACTCTAAAAGAGAATCTTGGGATAGTAGGAAAATAGCTTAATGGTCATACTTCATGGTGCAAAATAGACTTCTTCCTGAAAAGCACAAATATCATGTTAAAGAAGAAAACTTCAAAGAGAATCCAGTGTGGAGATGCTTCCTCTATTTCAAAGAACTTGATATAGCTGTGGTGCAAGGAGACCAGGAACTATCACTCGAGTGGTAGTGAATTTGCAGGCATTACAGAAGCAAGGGTAAATGTGGCATAAACTTACATTTAATTGTCTTCAACAGGATCAGAGGCCAGGCAATTGTGTTTAATGTGTTTAGCCTCTATTTGTTTGATTTTTGAGTGGGGTCTACCAACTAAAATTAATTAATTAATAGACTGTACTTTTAACACAATAAGATTAAAATATTATATATAAACTTTTAAAGGTGGTCTGCACATTCATATTCTAGAATGATTATGAGACTTTAGACAAAAGAGATGACGTGTTGATAGTATTAATTGCCAACACGATGAAATCTAGTCCAAGTTTTGAGACAAGTCTCTGGGTGATTATCCTGATTGTATTTATTGATTTGGAAGATTTGACCACTATGGGAGTTATTCCCCGATGAAAAAATGGGAAAATAAAAGTTGATATGAGGCAGCACACAATCATGAGTTTTCTCTGCTTTAACACAGACCTAATGTGACCAGATGCTTCAGATTTCTGGCAATTTGATTTTCTTTTTATGAGCTATGAGCCAGAATAAACCCTTTTCTTCTAAACTTAATTCCTCCAAGTATTTTACCTGAGCAACAGAAAAAGAAATAACAATAAAGGCATTTTACAGAAGGAAGAGGAGGTAAACAGAAAAATAAACTAAAGGAAGCTTTCAAAATAATTGCAATTGCAAAGCTTCTTATTAGTAAACAATATTTTCTTATTATTATTGTCTTTCATCAATGTTTTATAACAACGTGGAAACCAAGCTGATTGGGAGCATCATGTCATTTACTAATTTTTAATTTATTCATTATAGTTTTAAACTATATGACCAAGAAGCAGGGTATACTATAACTAGAAGGTTCATCTCCAATGCTACCCTCCTAATCACATGTGGGCTCTTTACACTTTCTTCTCTATATATGTATAAGATGACATTGTCTTTTGAAGTATCCTTATACCATTTAAAAGTGTCATAGCTCTTCTTGCTCGTAAACATGGTCAAATAAACGTTTTCTGTATCTGTACATTTTGTTGTTACTCTTGAATCTTATATTATATAGCTTTCTTTTTTATCATGTTCCTCATTGTTAGCTCCATTCCCTGGATGCTTGAGCTGGTTTCTGTCAGCTCAGCCTACAAGTACTTCATGAAGAAAGAATAAGACACAGGAACTAAAATTGTCAGCTTTTAACAGATGTTGTTGGTTGAATAGCAAAAGCCAGTGGGTGGCCATGGGATTCATTTCTTTAACCTATCCAAAACCCAAAGACGTTGGTATGAAGAAAATATTGTTTTTAGAGGAAAGATTTGTTTATTCTTATTTTGTGTGTATGGGTGTTTTTCCTGTGTGCATAGCAACACATGATGTGCATGAACTGTGCTTGGAAGCCAGGAGGGTGATGGATCCACCAGAACTGGACTTACTTACAGTTGTGTGTTGTCTGTCTGGGTACTTAAATCCAAACGTATCATCTGGGGACACAGCAAGAAGTGGACTTAGTGACAGTTGTATGTGTTGTCTATCTGGGTATTGGGATCCAAACACTTCATCTGGGGAAGTAGCTAGTGATCTTAAATGTTGAGCCATCTCTCCAGGGCCAGATGTTTTTCTTTTTGCCCCAGTGGTATATGCATTGAAAAATACAACACAGGAAGAGCAACAACACAAATACAAACAAAGCCAGCAGAAACTGAAGTAAAAAATTAATTAGTATGATACTGTTCAGCCAGTACACAGCATGTTATGAGATATTAACACTATATTATACGATAAGCTTTGTGTAGTCAGACTGTTAGCAGAATTAAAAAAAAAAAAGCAAACTTTTCTAAATTGACGACTTTTCATTAAATCCTGATGTTTATGAAACACCTGGGATAGAGAAGAAAGCTAATCACTCTCCTGAGAGTAGATGATGATTGAAGCCATTGAAGCCATTTGACAAAAATGGTTTCAGGAAAAGCATAGGAAATACAATGTAAGGTAGTCAAAATGAATAGAATTCTCTTTATTTGTGTTGTTCTCTCTCTCTCTCTCTCTCTCTCTCTGTCTCTCTCTCTCTCTCTCTCTCTCTCTCTCTCTCACACACACACACACACACACACACACACACATGAATCCATCTATAGAGACTAGAGTTGAATGTCATGTGTCTTGATATACTGTTCTCAACCTTATATTCTCAGAGAAGGTATCAAAATGATCTTCATGTTCATGGTTGGCCTGGCTGCCAGTCTAGTGGACTCCTGGGTTCCTCCTGGCATGCCTCCTCCACAGTGCTAGGGTTACAGCTTTGGGATACAGTGCCTGTCATGATACAGAGGTAATGCTTACCTATGCAGCTGTAAGCCTAGCTATCTTAATTGAGGAAGTGAGAAAAACTTATCCAGGAAAATTATACCAAACCAAAAGTTTATTGTATCAAGAAAACCACTTGTATCTTAGTCACAGTCCTATTGCTGTAGAGAGACAACATACCCAAGGCAACACACATAAAGAAAAGCATTTAATTTGAGTACAGCTTTAGAGTATTAGTGTATGACCACCACGGCTGGAGGCAGTATGCTGCCAGAGCAGTGTCTGAAAGCTTTATATTTTTTTTTTTGACTGCGGACAGAGAGACTAGGCATGGTATGGGCCTCAAAATTTCAAAGACAACTCCAAGCAATGAATCTCTTCCATAAAAGACCACATCTCATAGTCTTCTCAGAAAATTTTATTATGGGGTTACTATCCAATTATACAAGACTATGGGGTCCATTCTCATTCAAACCATCACAACTCATACAAGGCCTGCTTCTACTTTTTGGTAACAAAACATGAACTTTAAAATTGTGATCTTCACTCTTTTGTAGTTTCATGTTCTTTACTTCATTCCTGTTCAAACATTTCTTTGGCTTTCTATATCTAGACTGCATGATGTGTTAGTTTCACACACATGAGTTAATTTTATAACATTTCAATAAAATTTTAATACTGTCAAATATTTCTTGAATTGGAATTCTACTCTTAGAAGAAAGCTGTACCTAGGAATGCATTGCTAATTTTGTATTGGTAGTCATACTGACTATTTGTAAAAAAATCAAAACAATATATACTATTCATAAACCAAATTAACTTCTCTAGAGACAAAACAGATACCTTGGCTATACATGAAGTTTCAAATTGAACAAAAGATGACATGAATAAAAGTGTTGTCCAGTGAAGCTGAAATCTGATATCACAAAGCTGGCAGATCAGGGTCATTGCAGGGCAAGGCAATAAACTTGATTCTAACTTCTAATATTTTTATTGATATATTATTTTATTAGTAATTCCTTGCATATAAAACATTTATTATCACCAGTGAACAGAACATGGCTGTAGAGACAGTTTGAAATTTTAGTATAGGGACATGTCTGTAGAAACAGACTGAATTTTTAGTATAATTAAAAACCAAAATAAAATATACAACAGGTTGGCACAGATTATAGAGAACGGTGAAACCCCCAAGTGTTATCACTAATTTAAATGAAAATTATCTTATTGTTAGAGGCAGATATTTGTAGAAATGCTCCATTGGCATGAACTTATCCATAAACGAGGTCAAACAAGTTGAGTCTTTAGGAACACTTAAGCAGAAGTTTCTACAAAAAATAGTAGAAAATATGACAGAGAGATAATAGCAATGCATTTGCAGGAGGAGATGACGTGAGTAATAAGTTACATATAAATCAGGGGATTTAGGTAGGCTGCCTCCTGCCTGCGGTAGAGACAATGTACACACTATGATCAACAATCTGTTCTTGCCGCCTCTTTATCTGAGTAAACAGCAATGTAGAAGCTGCAAAAAGAGTTGTGAAGCCATTGATCGGCCCTTAAAGCATTTATTAACAGTTGGTGCTGGAGATACATTTAGCAGCATTTGGCTCTTCTTACAAGGATGTTATCTATTTAACAGCTCACATAAAGGAAAACATGACAGGTTTTGTACCTCCCTGAGTCTGCTTTAAGTTATTTTTAAAAATTTCAGTAAACCATCAATACTGAGAACTTGATTATATTATTCCTAATATGATTAGAGGATAAAGTGGGATTAATAAACATAAAGATGCTGAGAGACGTGGATAATATGTTCCATTTATTCAATTATTGTTTCTCTCCTGACATGTTCAAAGTCTGATAGAGCAAGTAGAAATCACATAACCACATTCACAAAATTTACTTTAGAATTTAGGTAGATATATGCATACACCAAGTAATGCCATATACTAGTCACAAAAACATTTTTATCTGAAGTAAAGGGTTTACATACTTCAATAATTTGGGAGGCATTGTGCATTTTTCTGCATTCTAAACTGTTTAAATACATCACAAATCTGAATCATATGCTCATTAGAGTATAGAAGTAAAACTTTGTTATTTTAAAACCTACATAGAAAGCATTTCATTATGGGGATTCATCCAAAGAGATAGTAACAGTGTACAATTATTTCAACTTGAAATTGAAACACAAGTAATTATTTTATTTTATTTTTTTCATCAGTAGGATTCTACATTACACATGCAAGTATCCACTCACTAAAGACAAAACTTAAATACTTTCCCAATATACCCAGTCTAATGATTTCAGTGATTGGTAGCATTAGTATGCAAATTGGAAACGGAAATCAGGAATTTAGATTAAAGTGACTGTTAAATATTCTTTAATCTGTGATGGATCTCTGAGATGAAGCTATCCAATAAAGTATGTGAATGCAGCCTCGATTTTTATCTCTTAACCTCACCTAACTTGCCTTAACCAATTTTGGGATTATTACTATCCTAATAAGCTGAATCATTCAGTAGCATGCCAGGGAAAGAATTTAAACGCTCAGAATTTTGGCAACAGATTAGCATAACACAGGATGAGGCTCTTTATTGGCACTGAGGATCTGAAGGCAACTTCTGTCAAGACACTGGATATGCATATTTTAACAGTCTACTATGCCTTGCAGCTCTTCACGTTCCCATATGAACACTTGACTCTGATTGCTTGAAGAATCTTTTAAAATCACCCTTTCCTCCACCAAGTAATACTTCTATGACTGGATAGATTAAAAACATATTGTGGCGTTGCTCATGCTTGTACTGGAAAGAAGGCACAACATTTAAGGGCACTTAATGCTCTTTCAGTGGACTAGGGTTTTATTTTCACAATCCACATGAAACATACAGGTATTTATAGCACCAGCTCCTGGGGATGCAATGAACTCTTGTAGCTTCCAAAGGTTCTTGAGTATAGGCTGTGCCAATATACACACTCAGGCATACATGTTCACACATAAAATAAATATTCTTAAATTCTATAATTTCCTAAAACTATTTCATAAAACATATTTTGTTTTAAAAGTTAGACATTTTTTTCCTCAGGATGAAGAAGCCCAAGAAAATATAATAAATTCTTTTGTTTTATAAATTTTGATAAAATAATTATAATTGCATTATTTACCCTTTCTCATTATTCTCTTAAACTCCTATATGCGCGTGCGCACACAACACAAACACACACAACCTTCTGAATTAATTTAGCATGGCTTGTGTATTTATGATTTCATGGTTGACTACTTGGTGTTGTTTAAACAATTTGGGAGACCTTCCCTGGGTCAGACTGTTTTTCCCAAGTTACCATTCCTTACTTGCCTGTAGTGCTTTTTCTATAGTTGAGGCAATGTGGGATATTACCTTCATCCATATTAAGTGATCTATTGGTGTTTTCCTTCTTCACATCCTGTTTAAGTTTCCATGTTAATAATCTTCTATGGGTATAGCTTCTGTGACATACCTAGGTTACTTCTTACAATCAAATTGTTCTGCTTATTTGGTACACTAGTGATCTTTTTCCTATGTGAGGAAAAGTTTGATTGTTCTAGAATTCTTTCTGACATGTTTGAGAGTGTGGTGACATTTCTTGGGAATGTGTGGAGAATTGTCTGTTTGTCGCAGATTGAAAAGGCATTAACTGCAGAAGGAAAAATTCTAAGTCTACTTTGCAGAAGAAGGGAGATGAATTGGTTGATTTATGAGAGTAGTTTACTAACCAGCATGTCCTCTGTGCTATTAATGGACAATTACATTGCTGAAATATTCCTTCTGCTTCATGCACAACTCACAAAAATTGTGCTGCTGAAAATTCTTTGTGGGTAGATAATGTGTACCTATATCACCATAGTCCTTCCTCTCTCAATTATTTTTTTATCTATTTAACAGAACAGTAGCAGTGGCTTCCCAAATGGGATATATGGTTTTCCTAACTAAAGGTTTTTCGATAGAATTGAAAAATCAAATTCTCTATTAGTTATTTTTATCATTGCTGTGGCAAAATTCCTGATGAAATAACTTAAGAAAGAAATTCTTGAGCTATATTTTAAAGCCACATTATATATATATTCATGTGCATGATACTCAGTTTTATTTCAATTTATTATATTTTGAATATAATTGATACTTGCCTGAATTTGAGAGAAAATAGTTTAAAGATTTGTCAGGAGATAGAAATATATTTCAACTACATCTTAAATATACAAAATAAATGCATTCATAATATAAATCCTACTAATTATGTATCAAAATAAGATAATAAAATTTGTATTTAATCTTTTAACACAATTGATTTTGTGTTCTAGCAACTAGTACATGTCCTCTGTATCACAGAAGACAACTCCATAGTTATAATCTTGTTTCTAATATCTCTATAATTTTCTATTATATTTAATATCTTGTTTTAATATTGTAAATAATGTTTCTGGTTATATAAATGGTGTTCTGTTTAAACTCAGTGTCTCATCCAATTTTAACATACTTTTTCTTGAAAAATAATAATATGATTTTTCTTCCTAAAGAAATTAAAAATTCTTTGTAGGATAAAGATATACTCCATTGATTTTAAGATCATGAAAAATAAATTTCATTCTCCTTAATTTATTCTAAATAATCAATGTTATCTTATTTATTTTAAGTATCTTTCTTGAACTGTATGAGTTCATCTCTTCCTGAATATGTCCCTCTCTTCTGCCTTGGCAGAAGTCTGAGAAGACTGATGATTGCATTAGCTTATGATGTTCTGTTTTCAGTAAATGGAAAAAATTCTCTGTAAATGTTTGAATTAAGTCATGCTTCCCATTGTTATCATGCAGGACTGGTTTGGGAGATCCAATTGTTACATTTAGACATTCTGATGTTTATCCCAGCAGTATCCAGAATCATTACCTACAGTAATGGCTTTAAATCATAATATAAATATTGCACACATTCTTCATTCATCATTAATTCTTGAATATTCTAAGATTATTTGCCTTTGGTTTAGTATTTTGATCTTTAAATTTGTACATATTCTGTAACATTTTAATGATGAGATAGTGTTATATATCTCTTTCATATCAATATCCAAGAAGAGTAATCTGGTTAGTCTTAAATTGAACAAAATAGTTCTTTGTTTGTTTCTCTGTTTGTTTTTAATTTTGAAATTCAATAATCACTAAAAAATTTGGCTTGATTTATTTTCCTTTATTTCCAAGAATTTGTGTCCTGGCATGTTGGGGAAAGCCTCTCAGCAGATGGAAGAAAAGAACAGGAAGATCTTTAATTCCCGGCAAACGTGTTCTACAGAAAGATTTCCAGACCAGCAAAGGCTACAGAGAGAAAACATGTATGAACAAACAAAAACAAAAGCAAAAACCACACAAACACACAGAAGAATAAGAGAAGGAGAAAGAGGAGGAGGAGGAAGAAGAGAAATTACTACTCTATATTAAAATCAATGTAGTCTATATCTGTAATCACTATATGCTAATGGCATTTTAAACACGAAACAGTCTACCCCACTATGAAACTTATTTAATTTATCAAAGAATTTGCATATCTCATTGACAATCTATTCAATTCTTCACATAAAACTGCATTATTTCTTGATGCCTTAGCTGTAGGTGTGACGGGAAAAAGAAAACAACAACTACAACAAGTATATTCCTAGTGAATCCATAGTTATTTACTTCAGTTATTTCTTCTAAATTTATTAATAACTACCATTATTCATACTGTGTCTTCTGACATATAGTTTATACCAAATTTAATAAACCCTCACATCACACTGATGTTAAAATTTAATCCAAAGCAAACTAAATATTTTGTGTGTGTATCCATGTCTTTGTGTGAGATATACAAGTTCACAGGGAGATCAGTGTATATGTGTTCATGTATATTGGTGACCAGATAGTCCTTTCTTATATGTTCTCTGCCCATTTTAATACATGTTTTATTGAAAATAGATCCATAAAGATTAGGGTTTTGGGGAAGAATTCTCCATGTATTGAAATTCAAGACAAGAACATTAAACAGAATTAAATTTTAATAGTATGAGAGGTATGTAAATATTAATGTAGATAAGGTTAATAAGTGAGTAGTAAAAAATCAAGAACCCAGCATACCACAAATAACAATCAAGAGATGCCTGAATTGCAGAAATGGAAGAAAGTTTATGAGGAAGAATTAGTGGGAAGACAGAGACTGAGTCAGATGGGGCAGAGAATGATATAAATAAAGTTGAGGCAATTTACAAAACAATGGTCTGCTTTTTTGAATTTAGGAAACAATCATCATTGATTTTAAGAGGACAAAACTGTAAATCTCTAGGTCATCACATAAATTAATATAAAAACCACTCAGCCTGTACATCAAAGAAGAGTGGACTCACCTACCATACCTCAGACCTTGCTTAAACAAAAGTCAAATCTCTTTTTTCCTGTTGGTTCAGAACAAGGCATGTGCCATATATATGTATATATGTATATGTGTATATGTGTACATGTGTACATGTGTACATGTGTACATGTGTATATGTGTATATGTGTATATGTGTATATGTGTATATGTGTATATATATACACACATATGCATATACATATACATACATTATGCATATACATATACATACATATACATATATATATACATATATACGTACACATAAGCACACACACATATACACATACACATACACATATACATATACATGGTTAATAATTTACCAGAGAAATTTTTATGAGTCTTCTATGTGACACAAGATATTTCTTCTTTCTCAGGATTTATCACGTCTGGAACTGCTCAACACACAAGATTAAGTAAAATTGACCATGATGCTGCAAGAGAATGGAAAACATTTGTGTCTGCATGGCATCATTAAGTCACTCAATCAATTAATTATGAACTGCCTGGCATTAGACTCGCTGCATGATAAGTATATGTTTTTTTATTATTATTATCCACTCGGCAGTGCTCTGTCCCTAATGGAATAGTGAATGTATCCTATTTGACCCAGGTATGCCATGTATGTTTGTGACTGATAGCTGAGAGAACTGGAAACTAAACTGCTTTTCTAGATAAAGTATGTTTGAATAATAGAAATAGAATATGTGCATTTGAAGGTAGAACCCTGTCCTCTGAAAAGGGTAACACAATTGCACTAAACGTTGCTATTTTAGATGAAAAATATGCATTCATAAGATCCCAAGACACAATATGGAGTTCGGAATGAAATACAATTCCCAGAAGTGATAATATTTTTGTAGGGAAAGGAATCTGTTTAAAGTCTAACAAATATATTGTAATGGAGTTCGAATAACAAACTCGAACTGGAAACTTGAACTTGAAGCACTGAATAAGGTTAAGAGCCAATGAAACCTAATATTGGAAATTCCCAGCAAATGCAAACATTCCTTAAAGTTTCTCTCCTTAATAGTGTACAGTGAAAAATTTATGGAATTTTCACTTTTCTTCTTGTAACATTGGAAAGTATTTTCTAGTTTGCTTAATAATTTTCAACTTACAATTTGATTATGACATGTAGTATGCCTTTTTTTTCAGACCCTCCATTTGGCAGATGGAAAGATGAGTAGGAATATTCCACATTACTAATCGTTCTAAGTCTTAAATAGACCCTTTGTCCAGAATGGGTTTGTGATATGAAAACAAAAAGAGAACAAAAACTTTAATATCTGAAAGAGCCATATACAAGAAGAATGGAAAGCATCCAATTACATTAAAAATCTAAAAATAATTCAGAGGAAACTATTAATTAAATATTTGTAAACATGACAAAGGGTAAGTCCTCACTCATTCATTCTTAGCGTTGAAGCGTCAAGAAATAGATGTATTGACTAGTAGTGTATATGGTTCAGTGGAATTCAAAGTATCTCCTTCAATGCTCTGAAATCAAAGTTATGTAGGAACTCAATGTTTCTGTAAAGTGGATATTATTCCTCAAGAAGCAATGGTAATTTCTTACAGAATACCTAACATTCACACTAAATTCACTTGCTTTGTGACAGCAGAAAAATAAAATAACAAGATATTTCAGAAGTAGAATTAAGAGTAATTTTATATAAAAGTGACTCCGAGTAGAAGCTCAAATCTTTTTCATTTTACAGACGAGAAACCCAAGTTTTCAAATATTTGAATAATTCCTACTCATAAATGTATTAGGCAGTATGTAAATTTCTATGCATATATACATGCTTATGTATATATGTAGTTTGTGTTGTATTTAAATTTTATTATACTATTTGATTTTACACATGTTCCTTCATTAATAAAAAGTATATACTCTTTTTCTAACCATTTGATATTTTTATATTTTATAGGTTTTTTTCTATGAAGTTGTCTTTATGGGTACTCAACAGAGGCAGTTGAGAAATGCTATTGTATTCCTGGAGCTCATTTGATTAATTATCATGAATGGATGTGGCAAACACCCACATTTTTCTGACACAATTTTTTGTGGTAGAAATCAGAAAGCAAAATATTCACAAGATTAGCTCTCTTTACTGGTTTTTGAGGAGTCTCTTCCCCATCTCCTAAATTCTGAAGAGACAGCAGTTTGGTCTTTGTCTTCACATGACCTTCTCCTCTGTGTATTTCTGAGTTCTTCCTCTTTTCACCAGGGCATCAGTCCCACTTAATTTTTGTGGAGCAAGAATTACTTCACCTCATCTTGATCATGCCTACAAAGACTTGTTCTTAACACTGTCACAGTCAGAAGTACTGGAATTTAGATTTCAGCATGTGTATGGAATTACAATTCATCACAGAAAATGCCAATATCCTGATTTCTGGCAGTATTCTCAATTAAATATTAACTCAGTGATACAGTTGAGGGTTTCTCATGAGATCCATATTTGTTAGATCACTTTTTTTCCCCTCTGACAACATATTTGGGATAAAAAGGGAAGAGAGATCTATTTTGCTTTATGGCTTCAGAATTCTTAGGCCATAAATGGCTCTGTTGTTTATAGGTTGAAATGAGAGGAACTATCATAATGGAGAACATATATAAAAGAATGGTATTACTCTCCTCCAGGTTATCAATAAATTGAGAGGGAAAGAGGAAATATAAAGTAGTTGGAGAGAAGGTATAGGTGTTACAGGCTCATTGGCCTACTTCATATGCTTCTCTTCCTTCAACCTGGTCCAGTCTCCTCATAGCCAATGAAGCATGAACTCTTCAGGAGAATAAGCCATTAGTGAGTTAGTATTCCATTATCCAAGCTCCTCTCAATAGTCCACTTGCTGAAAACTAAGAAACAAGCAAACAAATTAACAAATGAGCTTTTTAGAGAGGATGAATGTAGATAGAACTGCTTGTGCAAACCCTAACATTGTGAGAAGTAAGGATATAGATGTGTGCAAATTCTAACACTGTGAGAAGTAAGGATATAGAGGTGTCTCAGATCTGGTTCTAATGCTTGTATCTAATGCTTATTGCTTAGAATTACCCTGCTAAATGCCTATCAGCAATAATTATATTCATTAATTACCAGAATACAAATCTGTCTTGTTGGATGTAACATCTCATGCTAGAAAAGTAATAGTAGATGCATCCTAGAAAGTCACTTAGAAATAGTAAAATGAATAGAAGGCTTCTGAGATTGGTAGGAAAATAGGCATAGAAAGGTGAAATCAATGTTAATATGTTGAAGAAGACAGACAATAGGGAATGACCAATGGTGGATCCCAATTTGTCTTCGTACACAAAGGAGACTATTACTTCAGTGAACTCCTTGATACACAAAAAGAAATGAGTTGTATGAAGAGGGTGGCTAACTGTCACACACTCTTGACATTTTACTTTATCCTGGGTTCACTAGCCTATTCCCATCCTTAGGGACGCCTGCTCTTCACTATGTGTCTTTGATCCAACTCTGACCTGGAACATAAGAACCTTGACACTTGGGCAGGTGTTCTGGGACATAGATAAATATATGAAACAAACACACTTCCCTCAATTTAAGGATTTAGGTATTGTGACTCCATGCCATTGCTGCAGGGAATTTGAGAAATGCATGTACTCCTGCCAAGTACTTATTTCTGAGACTGAGTATCCAAGCAGTTCTGTGGCAGCAAATCTGTGCCTTTAAAAGTCAACTTTCTTTTAAAATGTAATTTCAGGTATTGCTTTGCAAATTATAGGAAAGGAAAGAAGTGTTTTAATAAAAAGCTGCCAAATAAAACTACAAAAAAAAATTGTAAGATATTTCTTGCTGTTGTTGTATTGGTGTTTATTATTGATTATTTATTTATTCCAGAACACAAGTGCTTTAAAATAAGAAGTATTGTGTGTCAAAGAATTTTAAGGTACACACACACACACACACACACACACACACACACACACACACACACACAAAGTGTCTAACTTCAAATCACAGTTTTTGTGTTCAGCTTTAGGATGTTTATTCAAGGAACTATTTTCAAAGTCACTGTGAAGAGACTTTCATCCATCCAAGCTGTAAAATTATAAAAGGACTTCAGAAGGTAAAATGATATTTAAATAGAGAAAATTAGCATCCCAGAGATATTCTAAATCTGACATGTAGTAATCTGCATTCAAATAGAGGATTAAAGTAGCCCTGCTGTGCCTATCTGATGTAGACCTGGATGGGCATCTGGATAAATAAAGAGTATTTTTGAGGCATGGTAATTTCTGTCCTTTTAGTTTGTCAGAGATTAATGACTACAGGACTTTGGTTGGAATCTTTTATTCTAACTTCTTTTATTGTGATGTCTTCACTAGAATTGCTTATATTTTAATGCTAATGAAACCTAATTTTTTTACTCTATATTATGAAAACACCATAGTTCAAGAAAACATGCACTATTTTCAATTCACTTATAATTATGGCAGTAAAAATATGGTAATATCAGATGAAATGAGAAATATAACATGTAATGCATCAAGTATATATACAGTGTTGTATCAGCTCTATGTACAGCAGAAAAACTTCAGGTTATGATTCTTATATGTTTAATTTTGTTAATCAAAATTTATAGAAATATTGACTAGGATATTTTCTTACTAGTAAACTGCTTTCTTGGTTTTCATTTCCCACTTTTTCTATATTTCTATGTCTTCTGCCTTTTACAATTTGTCATTTTCATACCACTGTGTTGCTGAAGATTTAAGGCAAAAGCTGCAGATTTAGTAGTATTGACAGTAAAGTATTTAGACCACATTCCTCAATATAGACATTAAAGAGTCTAGCAGTGGTGATGGATTAAAAAATTAATAAAAATTTCATCAATGCTGTCTTATTGTGTTTCCAAGTCTGAGGTCTGATTGCTAGCATGATCTCTGTGTTTGAATGAGGAAGAAGTGGTCCAGGAGGGCTGTGTGAGTAGCAGTCTCAGTCATTCTCTCACTTTGGGTTGTCTTAGGGGTTATAAGAAGTCTGATCTGTTCTTAGGATAATAGCATTCCTATGTGATGAATGCTCCTGGATCATGGGATTTGGAACAAAGCACAGAAACAAACAAGACATAACAAAAATGCAGCACTCTGTAAGGTAATTGTTAGGAAGCTTTTGTTATTTATTGGGCTGTGTGACACCCAAGCTTCTGTCTTATTTTAAGTCTCCCTTTTGAATTCTTATATAATGTGTTCAATTATATTTATTTCATCAATTGATGTTTTGACCCTATCTATCTTATTCTAAAAACTGTCCGGCCCAAAAACTTGATCTGGCCACAGACATAATTTTGGGTTGATATTTGTCTGTCTCCTAGTTGGAGCAACATAGCTATTTTTCCTTTTATTTAAACTGCAGCAACTTTAGTGCATTCTATTCTTTACCCTGGTTTAGGTCACTTACAATATGTTGTTGCACTATATTGATACATATTACTTGTATATTTTCTGGTGAACACTTAAGCTCTAGGCTCCTCCATATTTTTTTTTTTTTTTTTTTTTTTTTTTGTGAATTACTTCATTCTTTTTTTTTTAACTAGACAACTTTATTTTAAAACACAGAGATAAATGTGCATATTTTAAAAGCAGTTTTTTTGCATAAAACTATACGAATATATTTTGTTAGTACTTGATATTTTTAAAGGTTTGATAGTATGCATTGAAATCTTACTAGTTACCATAAGCATAAAATACATGTAAAACAAAATGTAACACAGAAATAGTCAAAGTTTACTTGGTGTGTAAAGATTAAACATAATGATTTTTAAATACCAAGAATTGCCACAAGGCTACATTCTTAGGTCTTGAATTATTAATGATTTAAGGTCTAGGTGTACCACACTCTGAGAGGGTGCTATATACTTATTTTTTTTTTCTAAGAAGAACTGAGGCCTCCACTTTCTGACCTTTCTTCTTTTTGAGCTTTGTCTGTTGGTTTTTCTTTGGCATTCAGAGCTTTCTGGGGCTAGTAGCCAGTTATCAGTGAGTACATATTATGTCTCTTCTTTTGTGACTGGGTTACTTCACTCAGGATGATAGTCTCTAGATCCTCAGCTATTAGAAACAATGACTTTACAAAATTCCTAGGCAAATGGATGGATCTAGAAAATCACTTTATTCTTGAAGCATCCCCTACTTTCTAGTCCCATGATAAACAGACCGAGGGTTTGCATAGTGAAAGTGACAGGAAAAGGATAACAGAATATCTTCTTTAATATAGATGATACTCCACTTGTGGTGGTTCAACTTAACACGTTTTTGATCAAGTAAAGCAATGTGTACTTAGTATAAAGCAAAGGGAGTCCTGGAATGTTTAATCTTTTCTTAGGCATGCAATATACAATGGACCCACAGACCCATTGGTCATTTGATCATCAGGTGACCAGTAGAGATTTGGCAATATATCCTATTAGTAAGCTGTGAGTTACAATAGGTTAGATGCATTCATTGCTCTTTGTACTTAATAATAATGTATACTTATAGTGGGAATATCAAAATGTAATTTACTGATTAAGTGGAAGGACATGTGTATTCCCCAGTAGGTTCATTGGGAAAAGTTGCCTTACCCTAATTCCTTGTTATATCTTAATCATGGTATTTTCCAATCTGCTTCTCATCTGCCTACTAATATCATCTTCAGTTTCACATTTTTTATAGATTTGAGTTGTATATGGTTTCAATACTCTGGATTTTATATTAACATACATTCCCAGGGAGAAATCACTCTGCAGTCTTAAAGATTAATCAAGGGGAAAAAATCCCTAATGTAGTACATTTCTGGCTCTGGCTCCTGCTCAAAAAGGAGTGAGCCATAAATAGATTTTTGTTTTATGTATACCTTAGACTTATGCATTTTATAAACACTGTCATCCACAAATTTTCTTTAGGTTCTGGTCCCAGGTTAAACTTTGATGAATTTAAACAGATATAGCACAATCATTGCCACTTGAGCCAACGGAAGATCTGTAAAGATTATTGCCAGAATTATTTCGTAAGTATACTCATGTTTTTCCTTTGAAGTAGTCTTTACCCAGGGTCATCTCATCCAAATGGTAGAATTATACCTTTTCTGATAAGAGCACAGGGGAGATGGGGCGCCAGGACCTGATGGTTGTTAAGCTGCCCATTAGGTACTTCTTTTTCCTAAGAGAATAGTACTAACATTTCCTGCTTTTGTTATGAAAATTCAGCAAAATTGTAGATAACTCTTGGTGAACCAACACTAATATTCTAGCATTCTAAATTTCACTTATTTTAATTTTACTTGGTTACCACACTACTGGTCTTTGGGTGATTCTGAGACAGTACTCCATTAGCAAAATTCTAACTAAATTTGTGCAATATAATGACTCTTAAGGACATCTATGCCTAAATCCTTTATAGCATCAAATCTATTGATTTCTTTTAAATTGTTTTCTCTTTCTCTAACCCGTTATTGGATTTCAGCATATTGAATTGTGCTTCTCTCTTGTTTCTTACCTGATCGCTCAAAATATGTGCTTTTGGGAGGCTTTTTCTTAGTTTTATTAACAGCTTCTGAACATTTTCTGTTTTCTCAGAATTTAATGCTAGTGGATCTGTGACTATAATCTGTTCAGAGTTGCCTCCTTCTTGCCTCTTACACTTAAATCAACAGTTCTGCTATACCAGTTCTTAAAAATTACACACACACACTCACAAACACACATGCACAAAAGCACACACATACTCATGCATGAACACACACACACACACACATTAAATAAATACATAAATGTAAACACATGTACAGATGACTAATTACAAAGTTTGCAGTTTGCTCCTATTATAAACCACATCCCTGACACCCCAAGAGAGTGCAATTCTTTCAGGGGCACTAGAATAGAGTTCTCATTTGTTTTGATCTTTATGTTAGGCTCATTCAGAGATAGATAAAGATAACACTTGAGATAGCCCTTACTAGTTCCTGTGACTATGTGCGGAGTTCCTTTAGAATAAACATAAAGAAAATGTGTAAATAAATTAACCTGGTCAATCAAGGAAATCAAAATAAGTGCTAATCAACTCCCTAGAAATGAACTACACTCCTAGTTCAGAGAAGAGATAAAATCTTTGCTAAGAAAAAACTGATTTTCTTTTTATGAATTTATTATTCATTTAATGTATCTGAAGTAAGAAACATTACCAATAAACAACATAAGCATAACTGGGCTACTTACGTTATTCCATAGTACGGACGTAAGAGAAAACAGCTCGACCTATCTCTGTTTCTGTCTCCCTTTCTCTTTTTGTCTCTGTCTCTCTGTCTGTGTCTCTTTCTCTCTCTCTGTCTCTCTGTCTGTGTCTCTCTGTAACTGTGTCTTTTTGTCTCTGTCTCTCCCTCTCTCTGTCTCTGTCTCTGTCTCTCTCTTTCTCTTTTGCTCTCTCTTTCTCTCTCCCTCATCACTGTCCTATATTTTTCCATGTCCCCTGATTCCCCCTCTTTCTCATGCTGGTGACTGATAGTTTCACCCCTCCTTTAATATCTGTTTCTTTTCTCTCCAGTGCAGATTTCCATGTCTCCCAGAAGTAACACTACGAAGCTGCAATGAGAAATGAGCCTGAACAAACCAGCTTTTCTAGCAGCAACTCCAATCCGGGGGCCAGTGATTATCAGTTTGTTCACGGTAAACCCTTTCAATATTTTTTCCTCTTGTATTCAGAGTAAAAATATGGTAAGTGCCTTAAAAGCACTTAGAAGTTGTCTAAATTTTAGATATAAAATCTCAACATACATATCTATTCCCAGTGAGATTCAAATGAAGTAAATTTGTCTGTGCAGCACACAGGCTTCCTTCCTGTTGCCCGGGGAATTATTACCTGGGCTTGGTTGCCTATCATCCCAATGCATTTTCTACACTGCAGCAATTCTGATTTACTTTTGAGCAACATTTGTGAGTGAGGGCTCCCTTGATTTTCTGTTTTTATCTTCTATTCAAACTCAATCCCCAGAAGACAACAGATGTTTTTCTTCTGCCAATAATAGCTGATGATGTTTTTTTAAATAAATAAAAAAAAAAACACTGAAATTCTTGTATTTTTATTTTCTATTACATTTTTTTACCTTGGATCTTTTCTATGGATGGAGAAGTCCTGTGAGACAGTTCAATCTATAACACACAGAAAAGAAAAGAAACAGTGTATGTATTTCATAAGATTGACAATATCTACTTCTCTGATTTTTCAACAGTGAAAGCTTCCATAGCTCTGGGGAAACAGTGGTGTTAAGTCAGTAAAGATGTTTTTACAGTATTTTTTGCAGCAAATTTAGGTTCAGCAATATCAAGAGGAAGACAAATAGCCGTATCTATTTATTGTCAATACAAGAATAACCTCTCCTATTGACAGCATCGTTTTCTTGGTATATGCTACAATTATGAAGCTAAGTTGATGGGGTACTCTCACCTAAAATCCATAAGTCATAGCTTATGTTATCTGGAGCATTTGTCATATTTTTGAGAAATATATAATGCCATTTACTGACCTCAGTAGAAATTAAAATATTTTCACTTCCATTAAATACTTCCAGGCTCATTCCAGACACCTTTTTCCACTTAATTTCACAGCCTCTAACAACTCTTGCTTACTTATTATTTTTCTTGTCTACCATGCACATCTTTCTGTTTTTGTGTTTTTACTAGAGTATTCTCTAACTGGAATCAGACAGTGCATTACCTTCGGAAAGGTTTCTTTTTTGCTTGTTTATATACTTAATTCCCTACATGCTACTTCCTGGTTTAATAACTCATTTTTTTTCCTGTTGCCTTGAATCTTATTGTAGATGTATTCAACACTGCACATCCATCTGGACAGAACATTTTGGTTGATTCCAATTTTGTAATTGAAATAAAAATGCAAATAACCATGAACAGTAATACTTTTCTATTTCATTTGATTCCTCTTGATTCTTCAGTAGTTTACATTCTATGATGATGTGCTTAATAATGTCAAAGCAACTTTATTAGCTGAATAAATCACCCATAAGAAAGGTCACACTTTTCCTCAAGTATGTAAACATATTTCTTTTCAGTATTTGCTTCCAGTCCCCCTCCCTCTGGAAGAACTTGCAGAAAAAAAAATGTATGATATTGAAAGAATTAAGTAGTTTTAAAAACTGTGTACAGATAATTCTAAGAGCATTAGTGATTCTCTCCCTTATTGTAATGGGAAATCAAAATAAATAGGACACATTTCTTTCTGTGGTTTTCTTTTTCTATGCCCACATTTCATTGCCCTTTTGTTATATGGAAAACTCATAACTAGTCTCAACTAAAATCTCAACTGAAATCATCTCCTGCATCTGAACAATCTTTGTTTCATTGCAGTACCTGCTAGCTGGCTACCTGCTAGAAATGATACATCTATTCCACGTGGAATAGAGATATCACACCTACATTAGCGCTGGCAGACAATGATCAAGTTCCATCCTCTCTCTAATTCAGTTTCAGGACCATTGATGTCCCATCCTTGTGTTAAAAGCATCTGTTACTTTGGAAACGGTGCCATCTGGCTGCACCTATACTTTCAACTCTTCAAATTTAACCACTATTATTTTATCAAGTTTATTATAACTCCCTCTCACTTATAGAAGAGCAGAGTACATGGCATGAATGGGTCATTTCCACTATAAGTCTGTCATTATTCTGGTTGACTGCCACATCCCAGTGGGCTCAGTCTGGCACTGTACATGGTTTGTTTTCCAGCTTTAAGTATACCCTCGATGCTGTTTCACAAATCGTCTGCTTTTACACTTTTCTGCGCAGAGAACATGGTAAAACTATCATTATTATGCATGTAAAAAATAACTTCTATTTTTAGTCACAATAGTATTCTTATTACAGCACCTCAAGGAATAAATATGAAAAAATTGGATAAAGTGTTTCAATTTCCAAATACCATAAGGGATTTGCAAGAAATTTGACTTAGGTAAACAGAGTTTGTAGGACATACGAAGCAGAATTTACAAGTCTATGAATGAAAAGGGTTCAGACTGCTGCCCGTTCAAATATGTTAAGTAAAGCCAAAACCAAAGCCAAATGAAATAATAAAACAGAAATTCCAAAACTAAAAACAGAGACAAAACAAAAATCCTCTGTTTTTTTGTAAATTAAGTAAGTTTGTTGGCTATGTGCGAAATACATACTACATTGTGGAGATGTCTCTCTCTCTCTTCCCTTTCACTCCTTCCTTCCCTCTCTTTCCTACTGTTTACCACATTCCTGGAATTTATTTATTTATTTTTTTTGTGTTTTGTTGACTAACACCAATCATAATTGTTTTGAACCAGAAGTCACAGCTAGTAGTGTTGCTGAAGATCAAAGACATATTAATGTTGAGCCAATTACAATGTATCCAACAAGGTTCAATATGGCCAGATTCACTTTGTAGGGCAGAGCCAACAGTTTTGAAATTTGAATGTATTGGCTGTTATAGACAGCTGCAAGACTGGTGCTAGGCCATTCGTTAATTCATTTCAAGCAACTCAGTTCAATTGCTGATTATTCTCTTACTGGAATTATTTACAATTGTAAATACGTATCTGTCACTCTCAACCCTGCAGTGCAGATTTGAAACATCTCTTGTAAGAAAAGACTAGATTATGAATCATCACATGGAATTTAAGGCATGTATCTTTGAAGCATTCATTTAGAAATGATATATCAAACTGTGTGTGTTCTCTACACCTAGAATATAATCTTCCATAGGTGTGACTGTTCTTTTTAACAGCCAGATGTTGATGAGACATTCATCACTTCTACCTGCCCTTGAGGAAGGCTGAGAACTTTGTGATTCTCCATAGGTTTCTCAAGTTAGTTATCCAGAAAACTACAAAGCCTTCATGTATGTTAAATAACTATTCCAAATATAACTACAATTTGGGGTAAAGTCTGTTCTACCATATGGGCAGTGAAAGCAAACACACAAGAAAAAAAATAAAAAGAAAGGTCTCAGAATTTTTTTAAAAAATTAAATTTATACATTGAAACAGAGAGAAAATGTCTCAAAAATGCTGTTAATCTATATCAGCAGCTCTTTTATAGCATGCCCCTACCACATACAATTTGTAATGTATTGTGTGACTAAAACCCAGGTTGTTTAAAATCAATGACCTTTTCATTTCAAATAATTTAATAGTAGGAAAGGGTTAATTTGTTAATATAATTTATTTTATAAAGTTGTTAAATGAAAAATAAGTTGTCCACTATATTAATTTCCCTTGCCTTTATATTAAATAGCTTTTAAATCTTGTTAATTTGCTGGTTTATTTTTTTCATTTTAACTTTTCATCTTATTATTTTTTATACATGTATCAAAACATTTGCAGTAAGCCCTCATCTGCAAACAAAAACTCGATTGATATTGCTTATGTTTTATAGGAAACATAGCTGTGAGGAATAGAGGCATAAAATGCAGGATCAGTATCTCAACTAAACGTAGGATGCCTTTAACTAAGTGAACTAGAAGTGCAACGGGTAGTATATAGACATGGTTCCTGAGACTGTTATAAGAAATTACCTCTTTTCCTCATTTTTTTTTTTGTAAGTACTCTGTATTTCAAAATTTCAAAATTTAATTTTTTAAAAATTAAATTGTATTTATTTACTTTCTGCTTATTCATTTTACAATCCGATCACTGTCCCCATTTCTGCTCAACCCCTCCCACAATCCTTCCTCCTCCCCCTTCCCCTACTCCTCTAAGCAGGTGGGGCCCTTCCTCAGGTATTCTTCCCAACTTGGGACTTCAAGTCTCTGCTAGACTAGGCACTTTCCTTCCCACTGAGGCAGCCCAGCTCATAGAATGTATCCCAGAGACAGTCAACAGCTTTTGGGATATTCCATGCTCCAGTGTTTCAGGACTCACAAGGTGGTCAGGCCACACATCTGCTACATATGAGCAGAAAGGCCAAGGAACAACCAGGTGGATCGCTACATAAAACTAGATACACCCAGTCCCATAGAAGAGAAAGTGGGGAATGCTCTTAAATGCATTAGCACAAGAGACAAGTTTCTGAACAGAACACCCATGGCTCACAAAACTGCAAAGCTTTTGTAAGGCAAAGGACACTGTTAATAGGACAAACCTTAGAACACATAGGCACAGGAGAAAATTTCCTGAACAAAACACCAATGGCTCAAGCTCTAAAGTCAAAGATTAACAAATGGAACTTAATGAGATTGCAAAGTTTCTGTAAGGCTAAGGACATTGTCAAGAAAACCAAACTGCAACCAACAGAATGGGAAAAGATCTTTACCAACACCACATCAGATAGAGGCCTAATATCCAAGGTATACAAGGAACTCAAAAAGCTAGACACCAGAGAATCAAATAACCCTATTAAAAAATGGGGTACAGAGCTAAACAAAACATTCTCAATTGAGGAACACTGAATGGCCGAGAAACATCTGAGGAAGTGCTGGACATCCTTAGCCATCAGGCAAATGCAAATCAAAACAACCCTGAGATTCCACCTCACACCAGTCAGATTGGCCAAGATCCAAAAATCAGATGACAGCAGATGCTGGCGAGGCTGCGGAGAAAGAGGAACACTTCTCCACTGTTGGTGGGGTTGCAATCTAATACAACCACTCTGGAAATCAGTCTGGCGATACCTCAGTAAATTGGATATAGTACTACCTGAAGACCCAGCTATTCCACTTCTGGGCATATACCCCAGAGACACTTTAATACACAACAAAGATATATGCACCACAATGTTCATAGCGGCTCTATTTATAATAGCCAGAAGATGGAAAGAACCCAGATGTCCTTCAGAAGACAAATGGATACAAAAATTATGGTACATTTACACAATGGAATACTACTCAGCCACCAGAAAAAATGACTTAACCAAATTCTTAAGAAAATGGCTGCATCTAGAAAATATCATTCTGAGTGAGATAACCCAGTCACAAAAGAACAGACATAATATGCAGTCACTGATAGTGAGATGCTAACCCCAGAGGCTTGCACTCCCCCAGAAACAACTCACAGACTGTATGAAGTCCAAGAAATAAAGAAAACAAATATATATATATATATATATATATATATATATATATATATATATATATATATATTTACAAAACAAGAAGATTTTGACAATTTCCATGTTGCGTTTTGTTTTGCATGTACTTTCTGCTCATTGTAACTATTAGGTTTTCAATGCATACTGTCAAGCCCTTGAAAAAATCAAGTACTGACTACAAAATATATTCACATAGTTTTATGTAAAAATTATTTTAATATCTGAAAAAACAGTACTGACAAAAATGTATAATTTTAAGCAAAAAAATGTTTAAAATCTGTACATTTATCTTTGTTTTGTAAAATAAAGTCGTTTAAAAAGAAGGAAACAGACAATTACATAAAAATAAAATAAAATAACAAATTGGACAGATTGGCAGACCACAGATAGCGAAAAGTTATTCACTAACCTTAAATCTGATAAAGGGGTAATAATTAAAATTTACAAAGAATTCAAGAAGTTAGACACCAGCAACCCAAATAATCCAATAAAAAAACAAGATGCATAACTAAACAGAATTCTCAGCAGATGTTTCTAAAATGACCTAGAAGCACTGAAAGAAAATTTCAAAGCCCATAGTCATCAGGAAAATGCAAATCAAAATAACTGTGAGGTTTTGTCTTACACCCATAAAAATGGCTGCAATAAGAAATTCAAGAGATAGCACAGGTTGCAGAGGGTGCGGAACTAGAGAACCGCTCCTCTATTGTTGGTGGGAGTACACATTGCACAACCACTTTGAAATCAATTTGGCATTTTCTCAGATAATTGTTAATAGACCTTGAACATTTGACAGGACAATCTAATCCAGGAGAAAACAGAAAAGTGCTGTTCAGTAGTGAACTTTGACTGAAGATACTTTGGCTAGATAAGCTAAATAATTCTAACTGACCTTCATTCTGATTGGTTGTATTTGGAAATTATAGTTGTGTAATTGCATAATATTAGCAAACCTCAGAACATACTCAGTGTAACTAGGCATGTACTGAGCTTTACCCTTCCCGGAGAAAGCATGTGGGGAAGAAAGAAAGGAATCTGTGAGACAGAATGGTTGTTTTAATGTCTTTCTATGCACCCCACATTTACCCAGATGTCCAGATATGTTACACATGGCTATGTTCTTTGTTTTCCTCTCAAGAATATGAAATATCTGACATATATGGAACAAAATAACTACGGCTCTGGTATGGAGGAAGGCCTCAACGGACAGAGAACGGTGAGTTTTGGGTGTGAAGACATGGAAAGCTTCAGACTAGCTCTGATCTGGGATTTTCAGAGATTGTGATTCAGGCACTGCTCAGAGGGTTGGAAACAAAAGGAGGTAGAGTGACTGGGATCTTGGATGATGATCTTGACAGGTGGAACAGTCAGATGAACTGTGGGAAGAGTGGACTTGTGGAGACAGAAGGGCAACTTGGCAGTTTTGATTGACTACTGATAGGATTGTTTAAGTAGATGATTTTTCATCAATGTGTAAACTTTTTGTCCTTCCTTATAATATTTAGTGAATAAATAAATCATTGATACTTAAAAATACATAGATAAAGAGCAATGTAGAGCACATAGTTGACATAGACACTGAACTTCACATCATATTCACATGTGCATGTACATAAATATGTACATACACACTTATGTACATGCACACACTGTCTTGGCCAGGGCTTTTATTCCTTGCAAACATCATGACCAAAGAGCCAGTTGGGGAGGAAAAGGTTTATTCAGCTTACACTTCCATATAGCTTTTTATCACCAAAGGAAGTCAGGACTGAAACTCAAGCAGGTCAGGAAGCAGGAGCTGATGCAGAGGCCATGGAGGGATGTCACTTACTGGCTTGCTTCCCTTGGTTGCTCAGCCTACTTTCTTATAGAACCCAGGTCTACCAGCCCAGGGACAGCACCACCCACAATGGGCTGGGCCCTCCCCCCTTGATCACTAGTTGAGAAAATGCCTTACAGCTGGATCTCATGGAGGCATTTCCTCCAGGAAGGCTCCTTTCCCTGTGATAACTCCAGCTTGTGCCACACGAAACCACACACAAATTTCAATACAATCAATTAGTAAACTCATCCAACTCTTCAAACATGCTTCCTACCTATGTTTTATCTATGTATTCTATTTACATAATGATTATACGATTATTTCTATTATCTTTTACTCTTGATAAGATATGTTGGCTTGTGTTGTCAAATTCACAAATATAAACTTGAACATAGTTATTCCAATAGTTTTGAAATTGATAATAAGATAAATTGTTGCGCCATGCTCCATTTGACCTTCTTTCCATTGATTTTGGTCAGCTACATATTGGCCCTGGGTGTTAAAGGTTCTCAGCTCTTTGTCTTGCTAGTTTGCTTTATTGATTACTGTTTTTAACTTTTGCTTATCTTTTCTTTGCATAGTCTCCATGCCCTTTGATATTTGTATATTCAAATAGCAATGTAGTTTTCATTCTTTACCATTTTTAACATATTTTCCACATAAAATTCAATGAAATCACTCTTCTAACTGCACTTCACTAAAAAGGGTTTTACTAATTTTGCTTTGGTGAGAATACTGAAACTGTGTATTCACTGATATAATAGTTAAACATTGGTTGGTATTGGGTAGCAGAAACACCTCTTTAGGAGAAAATAGTGAGAACCTACCAAGCTTTTCAATGTCTCAGGATACAAAAGATTCCAATGAATAAAAGTTTTTAAATTGCTTAGCGCCTGTCTTTCATTTTTAAAGATATCTCTCAGTTTGTCAGTCAGTCAGTCAGTCAGTCTGTCTGTCTGTCTTTGTATAGGTGTGTGTGTGTCTGTGCAAGTTTGTTACATAGGCTGGAGTACACTTGCCACTGTGTAACAGACACCTTCTCATGTAATAATTTGTAACAAAGGGTTGTAATAGATATCCTTCCATCATGAGCTTTTGGGGACAAGTTCAGGTTCTCGGGTTTTGTCTTAGATTGCCTATAAGACTACCCAAAGTCTCATTTTTGCAAGCAAGTTCTGGTCTGCTCATTTTTTCCTCACACAAGGGAGTCTAATGTAAACCTTATAGTAAGCAGATGAAAATAAAGAATGATTCCTCTCTTGTAACCTTGGGAAGAAATAAATGCTCTATTATGTATATTTAATGATTCTCATGACTCTCAATAATATATTTTGAAGAAACAGGAGAATGACAGTTTTTGTTATAAATGAGGAGTTATGTATCACCTTAAGCCAGCATAAAGTATCATGCACAACGTAAGAGATGTTTCTTAGTAGAATAAGGTGGCTATCAACACCCAGAGATTGAAGGATTTTGTTGATTTGGAAAATGAAAGTGTGTTCTGCTAAGGTCTTTATGTTGAACACCAGTTCAGAAGATAGAAGTAAATGCCATCATGTTTTCTATAAAGCCCTCTGGTATTTGTTTGAAAATTGTTTGCCTTTGAAATCTCTTAGTTGCTTATCTATACAAGCATTAGTCAAAACATATTCTGATTAAGTACTTTTGTGTGTGTGTTATTTAGTTATTTGTCTATTTATTTTATTTAGAAAGAGCTGTTAGTCTATATTCTTTTCTGGATTTGTTTTTATTACTAAATGTACTTTAGCATAGAAACTAGTGAAAAAAGAGCCTGTCTATAAGATTCTCTCTCCCTCTTTCTCTCAGAGAAGAAGAAAAAGAAGAAGAAGAAGAAGAAGAAGAAGAAGAAGAAGAAGAAGAAGAAGAAGAAGAAGAAGAAGAAGAAGAAGAAGAAGAAGAAGAAAAGACAGACAGAAGAGAAAGAGAGAGAGAGAGAGAGGGAGGTGTCTGTGTGTGTGTGTGTGTGTGTGTGTGTGTGTGTGTGTGTGTGTATGTGTGTGTGTGTGTGTGTGTGTGTAAGCTAACTTGCTTTTCAGACATGCTGCAATTGGGGAAATGAGGAAGCATAGACATGAAGACTATGAGAAACTGTATGGCTGCACATTAATCTCTCTTGTATAATTTCTCAGCAAGCATGGCACTTCTACCTGATGATGGACTGTGTCTGTATCCAGCAAACTTTCTGGATTGATAGTTCAGATAGTAGCATTTTTCATGAGGGGAAGCTCATAGTAACTTCCAACCCATAGCACATGGTTAGACTCTGTCTAAATAGAGGTCTTCATGTGTATACCGTTTCTTAGGGAAAAAAAAAAATGTTTTGCAAAAGGAGTAGAAGTTTGCAATGGAATTGTGGAAGTTTCACTAAGCATTCATTTTGATTACTGACACTTTATCCAACACTACCAAATCATTTCAATTATTTTAACCAAGTATCAGGGTATCTTAGTTGTTTAAAACTTCTCTTCCCATGCCTTCTATCTAAAAGTGGCAGCCTTTAAATTTACCCCTTTCTTGGATAAATGTAGCAACTTGAAATTACAAATGTGTTTCTTCAAACTCAAAATAGCCTTAGTTTTTTTTTTTTAAACTGGCTTGTGAAAACAGATTCATCCTTTATGAATACATATTTTGAAACTGAATAGGCACAGTGCTAGAAATTTCATTGAGATATATAGATATTGAAATTTAATATATTGTTGTAGTAAATATTAAAAAATATAAAAATATTGGCTTATCTCTTTATCAGCCCCACGTGTCACTCATAGTGTCTGATTTTGGTAAGACAGAGCCTTGTGCACCTCTGTCACCTTGTCCAAGTGACCCCCATAGCCTATCTTTGTCCAGGAAACTCCCTTCCCTTGGTGGTTTACTACCCCAAATTTTCTTCCTACATCCCTGGGTGTTTATTCACCCCAAAACCCATACCAACACAACTCTACAGACCGATAACTTTTCATATAGGTTTATGTATTCAATTCTCATTCCACAAACCCTCTACACCACCAGATTACAACAAATGGACAAAGATACTAACTGCCCTTCTATATGAGATATTAGCCCTATAAAATCCTTAATGTTCATAGATGTTTAATGCCAATTATGTCTACCTGGATCTAGCTGGACTTTCTGGGCATTCATGTTGGAATCTCCCTCTTGTCCTCTGACCTCTCCTCCCTGATCTTCTCTTTCCAACCCTTTCCCCCACCCAGTCATTGGCTCTCCTTTATTTTTCTAATTAAAATGGAAAAGTTCAGATGAAATCACATCATAAGTACATGACTAGACAACCCTTATTGGGGAAGTGAAATAAACATTAAAATATAAACAGCTTCAGGACAATCCACATATTGTCCTGCCTCTTAGCATTTAAGAATCTAAGAAAGATATCAAAGGTAATTCTTTGCAGTGAGGATAACTTCTATGCAGTGAGGCTGGCATAATAAATATAGTGGAAAATTGATATTCAGAACAATGAAGACATAATCATCAACAGAACTTTGAAGTGATATTTCAGACTTCTGTCCTTGATCTTAGTAATATTAATTTATTGATATAAATGTGGGTAAATACTTTCTTCACTGACAAAACATGCTTGTCATACATACAATAATAAAAAGAACAAATGAGCCAGAAAACACACAAAAAAAAAACCCACTTGAAACATAAATTTCATTTGAATGCTGCACTTAGTTAATTATCAAATATCCTCATTATACAAACCTTCTGAATGTTCAAATAGATATTAAAGATGTAAATTGGAGGGATTTAACTTTTTGTAAATGTCAAATTTCACCAAGAACTTGTAAGTATTCTTTATAAGTTTTCTACATTTGAAAGTCTTTGGCTTATGGCTATGGAAGATAGAAACAGTAATAGGAGATACCTGTTGTTTGCTTTGAAAAGAATAGGCACTAATTTAATTCAAAGAACCAGAGAATTAATTTAAGCATTGCCAATTGCCAAGAATATGCATTCATTTTTGAATTCCACAAATGATGGAAATAATCCCAGAGTAGATCCCAATATTTTGTTAGTTCTATCTGGAAGGAAGATTGCTATGTTCTATTATTTGGCTTCCTTAAGTATTTTTAATTTGATCAGACAATATCAATGTATCAATAGACTTTATGTCCTCAATCAAGGCCATTTCAGTCCATCATTCAGTAGCCATTAAAGATCTAGCTGTTTCCCAGTTTTAGTACACAACTACCCAGGTAAATATCCACAGGTGCTTTGGTGAGCGTGTACTTCCTCTAGAATTCCTGGCTTTATTTTTCAGAATGTGGTCAAATCTGAGATAAAAACTATGGCTACTTTGATATTTCACTTCATATTTTTGTTTCTTAATAACTGATTGAGACATCAGTTATTTTATTAGCCAAGCAATAATCATTAGGATGACAATAGATGTATTTCTAGGTAGAGATTGAATAGGAAGCCAGCATTAAAACAGCTCTTTTTCATAGGGTCCTGATGACTGCCTTAGGTCTTATATCAATTATAGTCATCATAATTATTCTGCCTGTCTCAATTAAATACGAGTTCTTGGTCCTTCTTCTTGGAAATCTTATCACCTCCACAGAGAATTTTCTTAAGCTCTCCTGGCATACAGAACTGTAAAGCCAACAAAAAAAAAAAAAATTGAAGGATGGGTCTCAGATAATGCAAAGTTAGCAAATGCTGAAGAAGTGCAGGCTAAGTAAATAGAGATTTAATATAGATCTGCTTCTGGTATCATTCATTTTAAACATCCTTTTTAATAAAAAGTTTATTTTAATACAGCAATAATATTGAGCATAAATTTTGTGCATGTGTTTTAGTACTTTAAGGTCAAACAACATGCATCAAAGAGATTTATTTTATGCACATTGGAATACAGGATGCAAGCTCCCAATAAAAATATGTATAGGACACAAAATATCAGTGTTGAGAAAGAAACAAAAATTTATCAGCGTCATTGATGAGAGACATTGGTATGTTTATAACATCATCTCATCCCACAACTAAACCCTCCTCTGTGATGGCAAGTACAGTATTGTTTGTGGCAGAGATACATATATGTCTAGGCAAATACCATTTATATTTACTTCTGAATTATTGAATCCTAGTCAACCACTCATTTGACTATATTATTAAGATTGCTGTCCTTTTGCTCCCATGTATGGTAGTACATGTCATTTGTCTTTTAGACAGCCCTTACATTTTCATCACTTGCTTTCATGTCTCTAATTCAAATTACTTAAATAAGGATCTTATGTCCTAGGGTGTTATTTAGTTTTATGGCCTAATGTTCTAAACTGCACACTCATGGCCCTGTATAAACTACCAAAAAAAATTAGGTATCTTGTGCTGTCTTGGCTGAATCACAGTATTAGTGAGATGTTTTGAAGTAATTAACACTATACCAATGTATAAACACAGCTGTTAAATATCAATGTTATAACTGTTTTCCTCTAGTTCATCATGTCTCTATGGTTCATATGATGTTTATTTTAGACTTAGCCATCATATTTCTTATTACCAAATATAATGCAATGCTCAGGTCAATTACCACCAGGAACAGCAGAAATCCAGGGATGAAGGCCTGGTGAGCCTGCACTACAAGTAGCCGGGGCACAGAGAGGTCTGGGTAGAGCATACTGAAACAGCAACCCCCCAGTTCGTTCAGAAGAACAGGAACTCTGGTGTAGGGACACAGTTTCCACCAGGAAGGCCCGTGCATGTGGACCAAATACTCAAGTCATTTAATTTACACAATATCTGACCACAAACACAGCACTACAAAAAATTGTAGGTGGAATACCCAATACAAGTAGGGAAACTACATCCTAGTAAAAACAGGAAAATACCTAAGCAAGAAAACCAAAAGAAGAAAGATACACAGGCACAATACTACCTACAAAAGCAAACATAGAAGGAAACAGCAACCACTATTCCTTCACATCTGTTAACATAAATTGAATCAATTTCCCAATAAAAAGATATAGGCTATCAGACTGGACACATAAAGAGAATCCAACATTTTGCTGCAAACAGGAAACCCATCTCAGAGACAAAGACAGACACTATCTCAAAGTATAAGGTTTGGAAAAACACTTCCTAGCAAATAACCCCAAGAAACAAGCTGGAGTAGCCATTCTAATATTGAATAAAGTAAATTTTCAACCAAAAGTTGTCAAAAGAGATAAGGAAGGACACTTTTTACTCATTACAGGAAAAATTTGTCAGGAGGAACTTTCAATCCTTAACATATATGTTCCAAATACAAGAGCACCACATTCATAAAAGAAACCCTACTAAATTCCAAAAATTAGATTTCACCTCACACAATAGTAGTGGGTGACCTCAACAGCGCACTCTCATCAATCGACAGATCATGGAAACAGAAACTGAACAGGACACAGTGAAAATAGCAGAACTTATGAACCAATTGGAATTAACAGATATCTACAGAACATTTCATCCAAAAACAACAGAATACACCTTATTCACAGTAGCTCATGGCACCTTCTCCAAAATTGACCATATAATCCATCACAAAAAAGCCTTAATAGACATAAGAAGATTGAAATACTCCCATGCATCCTATCAGATCACCATGGCCTAAGGCTGGTCTTTAATAACAACAAAGACAACAAAAACCCCATATACACATGGAAACTAAACAATGCTCTACTAAACGATAACATGGCCAAAGAAGAAATAAAGAAAGAAATTAAGGATTTCATAGAATTTAATGAAAATGAAAACACATCATACCCAAACCTATGGACTGAGAGGAAAACACATAGCTCTGAGTGTTTCCAAAAAGAGTGCATACACTAGAAACTTGACAGAACAGTTGAACTCTCTAGAACAAAATGAAGCTGATACACTGCAGAGGAGTAGATGGCAAAAAATAATCAAAGTCAGAGCAGAAATTGACAAAATGGAAACAAAAAGAACCATTCAAAGAATCAACAAAACCAAGAGATGGTTCTTTGAGAAAATAAACAAGATTGTTAAACCCATAGCCAGACTAACTAGAGGGCAAAGAGAGAGTATACAAATTAACAAAATCAGAAAGGAAAGTGGAGACATAACAACTAAAACTAAGGAAATTCAAGAAACTATCAGACCCTATTACAAAAGTCTATACTCAACAAAGCTGGAAAATATGGAGGAAATGGATTAATTCCTAGACTGATACAAGATACCAAAGTTAAATCAGCATCAGGTAAACAATCTAAATATTCTTATCAGACCTAAAGAAATAGAAGCGTTCATCAAAAGCCTTCCAACCATAAAAATCCCATGTCCAAATGGGTTCAGTGTAGAATTCTATCAGACATTTATTGACGACCTAATAACAATACTCTCCAAACTATTCCAAAAAATAGAGTCAAATGGAACACTACCTAACTCATTTTTTTTTTTTTTTGAGGCTACAATAACCCTCGTACCTAAACCACACAAAGACCCTACAAGGAAAGAGAACTTCAGACCAATCTCATTTATGAACATTGATGCAAAAATACTCAGTCAAATCCTTGCAAACAAAATCCAAGAACACATCAAACAATCATTCACCATGATCAAATAGGCTTCATCCCTGGGATGTAGGGATGTTTTAATATAAGAAAATCCATCAACATAACCCTCCATATAAAGAAACTCAAGGGAAAAAAAAAAACACATCTTATTAGATGCTGAGAAAGCATTTGACAAAATTCAATACTCCTTCATATTAAAAGACAAGGAAAAAACAGGAATACAAGGCCCATACCTAAATCTAATAAAAGTAATATACAGCAAACCAACAGCCAGCATCAAACTTAATGGTGGGAAACTTGAAGCAATCCCACAAAAATCAGGGACTAGACAAGGCTGCCCACTCTCCCCCTACATATTCAGCACAGTACGGGAAGTCCTGGCTGGAGCAATTAGACAGCAAAAGGAAATCAAAGGGAAAGGAAGAAGTAAAAACATTACTGTGTGCATATGATATGGTAGTATATGTAAGTGACCCCAAAAATTCCACCAGAGAGTTTCTATAGCTTATAAACAAGTTCAGCAAAGTTTCTGGATAAAAAATTAACTCAAACAAATCAGTAGCTTTCCTCTACTAAAAGGACAAACATGAAGAGAAAGAAATTAAGAAAAAATACCCTTCACAATAGGCACAATCAATATGAATTATCTTGGTATGACTCTAACTTATCAAGTGAAGGACCTTTATGATGAGAACTTAAAGTCTCTAAACAATGAAATCGAAGAAGTTCTCAGAATATAGAAAGATCTCCGATGCTCATGGATTGGAAGTATCAATATTGTACAAATGGCCATCTTACTAAAAGCAATCTTCAGATTCAATGCAATCCCCATCAAAATTCCAACCCAATTCTTCATGGAATTGGAAAGAGCAGTGAGTAATTTCATATGGAATAACAAAAGAACTAGAATAGTGAAATCCATCTTCAACAACAAGAATACATATGCAGGAATCACCATCCCTGACCTCAAGCTATATTACAAGGGAATTGTGGTAAAAACTGCATGGTACTGGTACAGAGATAGGCCCGTGGATCAAAGGAATAGAATAGAAGGTCCAAAAATGAGCCCTCACATATATATTCACTTGATTTTTGACACAGAAGCTATAAGCATTCAATGGAAAAAGGACAGCCTCTTCAATAAATGGTGTTGGTCCACCTGGTACTCAGCATGTAGAAGAATGAAAATAGACCCTTTCTTATCTCTTTGTACAAAGCTCAAGTATAAGTGGATCAAAGATCTCCACATTAAAACAGGTTTACTGAAACTATTAAAAGAGAAAATAGGGAAAACCTTAAAACACATAGGCACAGGAGAAAATTTCCTAACAGAGCATCAATGGCTGGTGCTCTAAGGTCAAAGATTGACAAATGGGACTTAATGAGATTGCAAAGTTTCTGTAAGGCTATGGTCATTGTCAATAAAGCAAAATGTCAGCCAACAGATTGGGAAAAGATCTTTACCAACCCCACATCTGATAGAGGCCTAATATCAAAGGTATACAAATTACTCAGGAAGTTATACACCAGAGAATGAAATAACCCTATTTAAAAATAGGGTATAAAGTTAAACAATAAGTTTTCAATTGAGAAATATGGAATATCTGAGAAACAACTGAGGAAGTGCTAGACATCCTTAATGTTCAGGGAAATGCAAATCAAAACAACCCTGATTTTCCACCTCACACCAGTCAGAATGGCTAAGATCAAAAATTCAGATGACAACAGATGCTGGCAAGGATTCAGAGAAAGAGGAACACTTCTCCACTGTTGGAGGGGTTGTAAACTGGTATAATCATTCTCGTAATCTGTCTGGTGATTCCTCACAAAATTGGACATAGTACTATGAAGTTCAAGAAAGCAAAGGCCAAAACAAAAAAAAGATGAAAAATCATTATGCTTAACCTTTACACACCAAGAAAACGTTGAATATTTCCATGTTACATCTGGTTTTACATGTACTTTATGCTTATTGTAACTAGTAAGATTTTAATGCATGCTATCAAACCTTTAAAAAATCAAGTACTGACAAAAATGTGCTCATACACTTTAATGCAAAAAGTATTTTAAAATCTGTACATTTATCTTTGTTTTTTAAAATAAAGTTGTTCAATTAAAAAAAAACAAAAATTTGATCAATTATAAGTGAGATTATAAAACTTTGCAATAGTCGTTGAGTATTTTAGTAGGTATTCCTGGTTTCCAACGTGACTATATGTGGAATGAACCACAATCCAGAATTGGAAGATTCATTTGTGATCCTGATCTTGTGACAGGAGACAGAAGTTTCTGACCTGGTTCTGGCATGGAGATCTTGAGGCATAGAGTCTTTGAATCCCAGGAGACTGGGGCAAGGAGATGTCTGAAATCAAAGTCATCTGATACAAAACAAGTCCCAGATCCAGGTGTGGTGATACACACCTTTAATCTGGGACACATATTCTTCTGGAGACTTACATAAGGACATTGGAAGAAGGAAGAGTAGCTTTACCTGCTTGCCTTGTGGGACTGAGCAACTGCTAGATCCTTAGACTTCCATTCCAAACGGCTGCTGACCTAACTGTAAGGGAGAGTCACCTCTAACTGCTCATATTTAGAGTTTCAGTGAGAGAAAAATCAACCAGCAGATCAATTAAATATGCAGCTTCATGAAGAAAAAACTACAAGCAAAATCTGAAGCATGGAACAACAGAGGTAAAAACAAAACATCTGTATTGTTAAGAGTATGAAAGCCATTGAGGCAAAACCTCTCTTCACTGGGACAATAGCAAAGGTAGTTTGAGGGCATGATGCCAATGAAGTGAAATTCTAGTTCGTTGAAACATGCTTATATTGAAAAGACAGTAGCTGAATGGTTAACACTTATTAATGTGGGCACTATTTGACCCAGCTGTTTTCTAGGGCTCAATCCATACTGTGTATAGAGACAATTACAATTATGGCCCGGTAGCAGCAGAATGGGACATCATATACTTGGTATAACTTCTGAAGTGCAAAGATGTATAAGAGGTTTGTGGCTGAGGAATCTCACATAAAGTTCTAGAAAGATTTTGAGACAGACAATATAAAGCAGAGGCTGAGCTTTGAGTATTTTTAATGGGTGTTTCTCAAGAGTTTTACCTGAGGTAATGAAACAAGTCTAGAAGGTGGGAACTTCCTTTCTATGTGTTTATGATGGTAGCTTCAGAGAATTTCAACATAGGGGATAACATACAACTTGAATGTTTATAGTAAGTTCTCAAAAGTTAATATTTTAGCCAGTCGTATGGTTACTATTGCTGCTATAAAACACAATGGCCACAAGCAACATGAGGAAGAAAGGGCTTCTTCAGATTATTCTTCAACATCACTGTTCATCATCAAAGAAAGGCAGGTCAAGAACTCAAATAGGAGGTGATGTAGAAGTCATGAAGGCATGTTGCTTACTCGCTTGTCATGGATTGTACAACCTGCTTTCTTACAGAACCAAAGTTCACCAACCTATGGATGGCACCCCACCTAGTGGCTTTGGCCCTCCTATTTCAATGAGTAATTTTTTTAAAAAAATGCCAAACAGGCTTCTCTACACCAGGGTATTATGGATCTATTCTCTCATTTGACACTCTCTCCTCTCTGATGACTCTATCTTGTGTCTAGTTGACATAAAACTCGTCAGAAAGTCAACTGAACATTGGCTTCCTCAAGACTATTTAAAATAAAGCTCTGCCACTGGCAAGATTTCCTACTATGATAGAATGAATTTATGCTAGAGCTGTGAGCCAAAGTAAATGCTACCATTAGAACACATCAATCTCAGTGATGAGAAAGGCAACTGAATGAATAATTCCTCTCTTTCTTTATCTCACTTTCTCATGTTGCCAATCTCTAATGTCACCGAAACACAAACTCTCAAAATCATTCTAACTAGTATATAATATTTGCACAAATTAAGGTTTCTATGGTGATGTTTCCTTGCATGCATATGTTGGGTCTAATTGTCTTCACCCCCATGGTACCTTCTTTCACCCCTTTCATTCCCACTTTCCTAGCAATTTACCTAAACTTATTCAATCTCATTTAGTTTACGGTTGTACGATCAGAGCTGGTGATTCTTCATTTATAATTTTTTAAAACTTAGCATCTCTTTGTCTCTCTGTATTTTTTCTTTATTGATTCTCTCTTTCTGATACTGGCAATTAAACTCAGAGTTGTACATGCAAGGCTAATGTAAGACTCTTTACTGTGCTCAACAGTTGTTTTCCTTTTTTATTTTTTTTTTTGTTTCTTTATTCTTCTCTAATACAACACAACATATTTGCACCCTGTTCTCCTTCCTTCATACATTGATCTCCCCTCAATCAAAACCAGGGCTCCTCCATCTCCCTTTAGAAAAGATCAGGCCATGATACCAAGGTGCCACTTGCCACCTCAGTGTGATGTGTAGACAGAGGAGGACACCTAGAGGAGGACATGGCCCTCCAGCATCAGAAGTTCCTACAATGTGCGAAGTATGTGGGTATACAGATGGGAAAGAGAATCTCATCATTTGGACCATTATAAAGAGAGATGAAAATGGAGGAGTGAAGATGAAGAGGAACAGTCAGCTCCTACCACACGAGGTTACAACCTGTGCTCCTACTGAGAACCAGGTCTGGGTCTGTGACCATGCAGCAGAAGTGGGTCATATTTCCATCAGAGACCATAAATTTTGGACAGCTACATGTGAACATATAGATGTCCAAGGGAAACATTGGGTGAACTAATTGGGGAAGTGCTGCAGAGCTTGCCCTGTTGGTGCATATGTGGGAAAACCAGCAAGCTAACCAACTGGGCTACATCCTAGGTTGAATGGACTGTTAGGGCCATGCAAGAAGAAAAGCAAGCAGCTGTTAGAATTCAGGAGCGTGTCCCATCTGTTAACAACCATGATGGATGTGCCTGGGAGATACTGTGCCTGAGAACTGTGTGTCCTGTGGTCTTCATGCTGTTGTGGAGTTTCTCTCTGCTTGCTGTCCTCACAGTCATCAGGTCTCTCCGACTTTATAAGTTGTATGAAAACTCATACAGCCTGCTGGACAATGTAATTGGCACTCATAATTATAGCAATTGATTATTTACAAGAATTGTTGCTAGAGCACATTAATGACCCAACCACCATCCTCACAATGAACTTAGAAGTATAGATTATAACAACCATCACCCTTAGAAAGAATTTAGTGATGTAGATTGTTGGTATCCTAAGGTTAACATATTTTTTAAATGGCTCTGACATAAAAAACATCTTGGGGAACAATTTAAAGTTCAGAAAGGCACATTTGTTTTAATTGAGTGGGGAATATGTTTGATGTCATGGAACAAGAACAACAGCAGCCTTATTTGAACTGGCTGATGTGCCTCCATTTCTAAGCTGGCCTGGTAACCAAGGTAAGCATTTTTCCCTCTGATTACTGATATACTTTAATTAAAAAAAAAGTATGCTCTGGAAAAATTTAAAGTAGAGAAAATTGAATGTTTATTTTTTTGCATAAAAATTTGGATTTTTGATTCTCTTAAAGTTATTTAATTGAATATTTTCTGTATTTTCATTTCAGATATTATCCCCTTCCCTCAATCACACCTCCCCTATCCCTCCCATTGTCTCCAGGAAGATGCTCCCTCTTTTAAAGTTTTTATATGATTACTGTTTTTCCCGTTGAAGATGGCTATCACTCTTTTGGCCTACTCCAAAGTATAACTCATCTATGAACTGTTGGAGCATGTGAAAGGGCAGGTCAAAGCTGCAAGATTTCCATCCACAGAATTTATGAGGCTTAAAAAGAAGAAAGACTAGAAGCTGGATGCCTCAGTCTTTCTTAGAAGAAAGAACAAAACTCTCAGGGGGAGGAAATACAAGGTAAATAGAGGAGCAGGGATTGAAGAAAAGATCTACAGAGACTGCCGCACCTTGAGAACCACCCCTTATGCAGTCACCAACCCCAAGCATTATTGCTGATGCCAAGAAGTGTTTACTGACAGGAACCAGGTATGGAAGACTCAAAGGCTCTGCTGAGTTATACAGATACAGAGGATGATGCTTGCAGCTAACTATCAGAGTGAACACAGGGACCCCAATGAAAAAGCTAGAGAAAGGACTGAAGGAGCTGAAAGGTTTGCAACCTCATGGGAAGAACAACGTCATTAACCAGCCAAGGCACTGAGGTGGAGAGGGTGATTGGAAGAGGGAGCACCTTCATGGAAGCAAGTTGAGGGGGGAAGAGGCAGAAAAGTAGGGGGAGGAGAGTATAAGATTTGAAATGCAAATACAGAGACTGTCTAATAAAATTGAAAAAAAAAAGAAGTGGGCATATATACCCACATCAAAGCTAGGGAATGCAATTCGATAGGAGAAAAAGGATCACACTAGCAGGACACATAGTCAGAAAGAGTCTCCCCACACACACAAATACACATTCACACTGTTGGGAGTCCCATAAATAACCCAGATAAATAACCACACCATGTATCCAGAGGTTTTTATGTCAACTTAATACAATCCAGAGGCTTACATAAGCAAGGAAAGTCAATTGAGAAAATAGCTTTGTAAGACCAGTCTGTAGATCATTTCTTGAATTGGTGATTCACGGAGGAAGGCCCAGGTCATTGTGCCATGGTTGAACTAGTAGTCCTGGGTTCTAGATGTGAGCAGGCAAACAAGACATGGAGAACATCCCAGTTTGTAATACTTCTCCGTAGTCTGCACCAAGTAGTGCCTCCACATTCTAGTACTACTTAAATCCCTGCTCTGACTTTCCTCAGGGAGGGACTGTTATCTGACAGTATCAGCTGACAGAAAGTGTTTCCTCTTCATGCTGCTTTGAACAACAAGTTTCATCACAGAAATAGTTACCTACAACTAAGTCAAATAGAAAGGATAGTGGGGTATTGCTCTGAGGGGCCTGATCATGTTCAGGGAGGGCTGTGGTAAGATTTTGGGCTAGAATAGCCATTGATTATTGAGAACTCAGTGGGCTATTCTACCAATGCTATGAAGATAAGACTGTTGAGTTTAGTGCAGACAAGTGAAGCCTGGCTCAAAGTGAAATTTCATAGGTAAGCAAGGACTGACTGACTCTACTACATCCTTTGTGTGAAGAATCTGTAGTCTCATGTCACCTGGGAATTCAGTCAGCTGTGATTAACAAATGATTGGCACAATTGAAGTAAAATCTTTGACTTACCGTGAATGTGGCTATCTAGAGATGAAAGATTGCTGGTGATTAATAAATCTGAACACAGCAGAAGACTGACTGGTGTGGCCTCACTGAAAGAGGACACAACTAACCCTTGAGACACTTGAGGCCCCACGGCATGAGGAGGCCTACCAGGGTGGATGTGGAGGTCTATGGAAGTGTGGGGACATCCTCTTGGAGACAGGGAAGGAGGAATGGGATGAGGAACTGTCGGAGGGCAGAACAGGAGGGGGAAATTGACTTGACTATAAAAAGATCAAAGGTGATGATGATGATGATGATGATGATGATGATGATGATGATGATGATGATATTAACCAGAAAATCTGAGATGACATCTGCTATAAAGGCTTTCCTGAGAGCACAGAGTTGTGCTGTACAGTAAGCCTAGGATGTCTGTGATTCTGGCAACTGAACTTTGAAGGTTAAGTCACCCAGGAAATACTGGTTTAAAGGAGTGTAGGGGTCATGGAGAACAGATGATACTTTCAGGGCTGGAGTCCATGAACAGAGCCCAGGAGGGGTTCAAAATTTTCAAACATAATCACTATTTAAATTATTTCATATTTATATACTTAAGCCTATACATCTCATCATTTAAATACATGTACATGTGTATGATTTTTATATCCTATTCATATTCTGTACATTTTTTCTAGCCATGAGAATATACATTTATCTGGAAGAAAATCATATCTGTTTTAATTTCAATAATCATAAGTTTGTATCATTACAGTCTGCCTTTAAAAATTGAAACTTTATGATGTAAAAAACATGTAATTCTTTATTTTATTGGTGTCAAAAGTATGAGAGTATTCCAGATATTCATGCTACAGCATTTTGTAGAAATCTAAGATCTTATAAAAGTTGATTTCTCCCTTTAGTTATGTACTTCACAGAATTTTAACCCAAGACATCAGGTTTGGAAGCAAACACCTTTTTGTACTGAGCTTTTATAATGGCCATATTCATGGTATTTCTTATTATGGAAAAGTCTCTTTTTCAACAATAATAGGAGACTAGGATTTTGAGTATAGATGGTTGAAAATATGCCCATCATATAACTAAAGTCAAAGTCAAAATGTCAAGCATTCATCTGAATGAAACATGAGACAATCTAAGAAGAAGTTAAGTAAAGTTGAGAATAATGCAAAAGAAGACAAGACTTCAAAGTCCAGTAAGCAATTTTTCCCCAAACGCAAGCAGTATGAGACAAAAGGATACATATGATTTAGAAGAAAATAGAGATTGGAGCTTCAATCTTTTATTTAAGGGGTTGGTTAAATTATGTTGAAAGTGCCATAGAGAATACCTATCTGTCAATATGGCATAGACAGTCAGAAGGCTAAGGAGCAAGGTGACATTCTTATTAATTTTCAAATGTACAGGACACCCTGGGTTGAGTCTGTGTGATTATTTCTAACATCACATGTGGTATGTAGCACATGTTTTCAGTGCCAAATCCTAATGTTTTAATATTCTTCCTCAAGCTTATAACAGTCCTGTTATTGTTACTAAAACAGGTGCATTATTTCTTCTATATTTGAAATGGGAGCTAAATTTCTTAGGTAAGAGACACAGAAAACTTTGGGATAATTGGATTTTCAGGAGAAACTTATTTACCAAGGTGTAGTTAGCTTTAAACAATACACCAGAGATCTCCACCTGAGCTTGGTGTATTGTGCTATGATAATAAACCACTGTTCTCATAGCATATAGCAATAATAAGATGCCATTTGTCAAACAGTAATAGAAATCATGGAGTTGGAAAAAATCCTAGCTGAACATTTCATTATTTTCTGAAGAAAATGTATGAAACGTGTATCTTCTGAATTCCTAAACAGCAAATACAAATACTAAAGTGGTTAAATGACTTGCTTTAGTACATATAACCTAGAATCAACTGAAATGTTGGTTAATTTCAACTTTTACTCACTTCCTTTGCATCAATTCTAAAGTGGGAATATGGGATATGAGATTAATCTAAAGATAACTAGCCATTTTTTAGATATCAATTTTTTTAGTCAAGTTCTCATGGAAGCTTCATCAGGAATACGTAGTTTAACTTTGTATCAGTATAAAATATTCACAGATTTAGTTACCTAACATAATTTTAGAAATTCACCTAATTTGTCAACATATTATCAATACAAAAAGATTTCAAGAGACACATTATATGCCATTATTGATACTTCATTAATTTAATCATCACTTCAAAATATTCAAACATAATTAATTTGTCCTTAATAAAGGTCACTACTAATACTATAAACAGATATAAAGAGTCAACAAGAAAAGAACATTCATAATGTTTGTTTACTTGGAAGAAAATAGATGTTTGAAATCTATTTAATTTGATGACCGTATTCAATCAGACTATCTAATTAAAAAGGAAACTAAGTTAGCAGATGCTCAGTAACCCAATGTTGTGCTAGGAATGATAGAACACTTAATTATATGACACCATCTCACAACTGCGATCCTTTATAGGTGTACTTCTGATTCTTTATATAAAGCTTCAAGAGAAAGTGCCCTCATGGAGTCATTATCAGTATATTTCTAACCTTAGATATGAGCTGATTATTCACTATGATTTTATCGATAAGGCCTTGACAAGATATAACCTTCCTTGTTATTTAGTAGGGGAAAATGCTTAACTAAAATATATTATAGACCGTGAAACTATAAAGGAGAAAACTAATATTCATTACTTTATATTCATTGAAAAACCTTAACCTTTAGGAATCATTAGTTTCCAGGATAGTCTATAAAGTTAAACCGACCAGCACAAGGGCAGATGGGGACAATGAGGGAGGAGAGCCAATCATAAACACACTACCACTTAACATTTGTTGAATGGCATTCTTCTAGTCTCTAGACTGAACCCAAGCTACAAAATATTTTCTGAACTGTGTCTTTTCAAATAATCTAGCAGAAGGGAGTGTCATTTGATTGTGATTTTTAATGAAATATAAAATAGTAAGGCTCATCGAGAATGCATTTTATAGCTGTGAATGAAAATGAATCTCTTGCTGCTTGCTAAATCCTGTAGATGATTGTTGTTAATCAAAAATCATTTTATATGTATGAGCTGAATGTCTGTGTGTGTATTTGTGTGTGTGTGTGTGTGTGTGTGTGTGTGTGTGTGTGTGTGTGTGTGTGTGTGTGTGTGTGAATCTCTTGGGATACTAAAAGAAATTTCAAAAAAATTCTGATAGATTAACCACAGAAATTAACATTTCATAGTTTTGGAAACATGTAATATCAATGCCTTGATTAATTCTGTGTCTGGCTAGGTGCACCTGCTAACTCTTAAATAGTCATCATACATTTTTGGTGAAATCACAGAACATGAAGATAAAACATTCCTATTAAAATCTTAGAATGCTAATTCTAGCATTGGCAAATTTGTATTTTTGGCCTAGGTACCACTAAAATGCCAGACTTTCACATACACTGCCATGAAGTGAAAGTTTAGCATATGAAAATATATAAATATTCAAACTACAATGGTGCAATGCATGTGGTCAATGTTGACTGTAAATGTGACAAAATATAGAGTCATTATGTAAACAAATTTGTGAGTATGTCTGTGAGTGACAAATAGATTAGATTAATTGAGACATGAAAATACCTGTTGAATAGAGACAACAAATGGTGACATTTATTGGCCAGGACGCTTTCCTGAGTATATGTGGATAAACATTATTTACTCCAGACAGAATACTTGATAATAGACCAAAGTATTAATAAAGTCCAAACTGTTGAATCAATGTGTTTTTATGATTAATTATGGGAGTATAGAGGAGGGGTTACTTACAGAAATATGGATAACTTAAGGGCAGCCTGTACCACCAAAGCATTCACATGAACGACAACTCTAGAATGCCATAATCCTGGTGCTCTCTGCACCACTTGCAGGCTGCTTGAAAGACAGGAGAATCTCATCTTCTAAGTCACCTTGGTAGGATGTCAACAGTACTTATTTCTCAAACAATGCTGGGAAGAGCTTGGCCTTGTACTTCTGGTCAATTTCAGGAACTTTGTAAAATATATAACTTTTCTGTTACTACTCACTTTTTAATTCTTTTAATGCTGAGTCTTAACATACGGGCCAGATTCTATTATTATTATTATTATTATTATTATTATTATTATTATTATTATTGTTATTGTTATTAATCATTCAATTCATTTACAACTCAAATGATGTCCACTTCCCAGTTGCTTTTCAATAACCACCCCCATTCCACATACCCCTCATGCTCTGCTCTTTGCCTTTATGAGGACGATCACTCACACACCCATCCTCTCCCTCCCCACGCCTCCAGCATCCTCTTATCCTGAGACCTCAAATCTGCATAGGACCAAGGGTCTGCCCTCCCATTACTGTCAGGCAAGGTCATACTCATCTACATATGTATCTGGAACCATGGGTCCTTCCCTGAACATTCCTTTGTTGGTGGTCTCGTCTCTGGGAATCCTGGATGGTCTGGCCAGCCTATGTTCTTCCTATGGAGTTTGCAATCCCCCTCTGCTCCTTTCATCCTTCTGCCAGCTTTCCCACGGGGCCCCTGGGCTCAGTCTGATTGATGGCTCTACGCATCCACATCTGCATTGGTTAGTTGTTGGCTGGACCTCCCAAGGAACTGCCACACCAGGTTCCTGTTACCCAGAGACTCCTGACCACAGCAACAGTGTCATGATTGGTGTTGGGAAAAAGAAATGAGTGGGAGGAAATAAAATGGCAGTATCAGGTACTGGAGGGGATGAAAGAGAGGTGCAGAGGGTCAGGAAATCAAATAAAAATACATAGCAGTGTAGGGAATAAGGAACTTGGGATAGCCACTGAAGGGTCCCAGACAGAAGGTAAGTGAGAGCCTTTCTTGTTCATAAAGCATGTCTACTCAATGTAAAATATTTCACAAAATTGAAGTTGGTATATGATAACCCTCTATTACCTTGGGTCCTGAGAGAACTCAAAAAGAGAACGTGAGTTATTCCCAAGCATCCATCACTATTTCTTTCTGGGGGAGCAATGTGGCCAGATGCCTCTTACTCTGCTCACCATACATTGTCCACCAAAATTAAACATATTTCTTGGGGTTGTAGGACGATAAAATGGCTTCTCTGTGTATGCTGCTTCTGTCAGATACTTTTCCCAATAAACAAAAACCTATTGTAACATGTGATTCCATAACACATCAAAGAAACCACTCCAACATTCATCATCTTAAAAGAGCAGTGTGTCATCACTGTATGGGGAACATACAGAGGCCGGGACTGCCAGGTTGGCTGTCAGATCTCGGAAGGCACTGGTCATCTCCACGCTCCATTTGTATCTGTCTCCTACATTAAAATGTCACCTTATGCCAGTGATAGGATTGCAAGGGGAGAAGACACAGAAGGAGAAACACTCATTTTTGTGAGTGCGTCATATTTTCTGACATGCCATTTCCCAAAGCAATGTGGGTTCATCCTGTCTGTCACAGGAGCCACACAGAAGGAACGGTTTGTATGCATCAATTGTACTGAGAGTTAGAAATAAATTATCTTCACTCAGTTCATAATGAACTATTGAAGAAGAGACACTGATATAATCACTCCAAAAATAATAAACGGATAGGGTCTTAGAGTCCCTAATAAACGATATTGTTCCTAAGTATGGAGAAAGAAAGAAAATCCACTTAATGTGTTTCAGACAAAATATCGTTGATAATTATCAACTCACCCCAGAATTAGAGGATATAGACTGGGATATTGTGGCAAGTTCCTTTAACTTGCTCAAAACTTCAGAGTTGTAGTTGTATCTCTGTAAGTTTGAGGTTAACCTGATACACATCAAGACATCCAGGGCAGTAAGGACTGCATAGTGAGACCTGTCTCAAAAATTGTGGAAGCTGGACAGATAACCCATAGGTTAAGAGCACTTGAAACTCTTGCCAAGGACCATGGTTATGTTCTCCCTACCCACATTTTGCTTACAACCACCTGGAATTTTATTTATTTGAAATCTGACATGTTCTTGAGGAAGGGGTCATACATGTGATATACATATATTGTTGAATGTGATAGACATTATTGCCAAGAAGACAAATAACACAACATATACAATAAAAATAATTATGTTTATTTTAAAAAAGCATAAACACTTAGTGAGACACATTCTTCATGCTGGGTACGTGTCTGAATCATTGCCTATCTGAATTGATTCAGGCATATTGTGAGAACACAACCATGCTTTTTGCCTCTAGGTTACAGCTTGAGTTCACATGGTAAGTTGCTCATTGATGTTTGCAGTTCTCGTGTGAGTGCATCACAGTGAGAAAATGGCTCTCCTTATCAAACTTACTAGAAACCATATTTAGGAATGCATTACTATGGTTGCAGTTCATAATCTAATATTAATTTTAGGTGTTATTATTGAAACAAAGTATGAACAATGCACAGATTATGATACTTGGTTTCCTCTGCAATGTATTTTGTTAGATTTACTTTTTTCAGAACATGCTCACTAAGAATAAGATAAACTCACCTCCTAATCCTTTATAAACTGTCCCCTCACTGGGAATCAAATCCAAATATATGTGCATGCTGGTGCCATTTTCAATCCAATCCACAAAGGCTAAAATGGTCCTGAAACAAAACCACATAACCGACAAATTTGTTTTGTTAGATACAGAGTAAGTTAGATACATAGTACTACCTGAAGACCCAGTTATTCCACTTCTGAGCATTTACCCCAGAGACACTCCAACTTACAACAAAGATATATGCACCACAATGTTCATTGAAACTATATTTATAATAGCCAGAACCTGGAAAGAACCCAGATGTCCTTCAGTAGATGAATGGATACAAAAATTGTGGTATATTTACACAATAGAGTACTACTCAGCCACCAGAAACAATGACTTAACAAAATTCTTAAGAAAATGGATGCATCTAGAGAATATCATCCTGAGTGAGGTAATCCAGTCACAAAAGAACAGACATAATATGCAATCACTGATAATGGAATACTAACCCCTAAAGCTCTGAAGACCCTAGAAACAACTCAGAGACTGTGTCAAGTTCAAGGAAAAAAAAGAATATATCTTAATTAAAATAGAACTGTATCACTTCCACCTTTCCTTCCTACAACCCCTTCCAGTTTCTCTCCCATCCCCTCAAACTAATACCCTTTTTTCCTATATTATTGTTACATATATACATATGTGTATGTATATGTACCCACAAATACTCAATTACAACCTTAAAAATATATTCGTATACTTCTATGCAAAAATGTACATTTATTTTTGTTTCTTAAAATAAAGCTTTTCAATAAGAAAAAAGATGTCAGGTAAGGACAAGAGCATTAAGAGCATGTAGAAAAGAGAAGAATGTTCTTGAAAAACAGAATGGAAAAAGACATAAAGAAATTCTTAAAAATATACATGAAAATTTAAAGGAGAATATATAAGATGTGAATGACAAGATTTTACTTTTAATCGATAAATTGTATACTTCTATTCTATGAGATATGACATTTTTAAATATATTCCGACATGAAATGAATAAATCAAGCTGAATAAAATAAAACATATCTATTTCATATGTAGTTTGGAGGAATATTTGGAATCTTTTCTCAAAAAAATTGAACCATGTAATACATTATGAATTAAAGCCATTCCATGCAGCAAGCCTTTCCTGTCTTCTCATACTCCTGAATTTGATCTATTTTTAAAATTTCCTGTGGGTTGTTAGTGTATCTTTCTAATGTGTGGCAAAATTTTTTGTATTTTTCAAAAAAAGAGAGAAACAGTGCTTTAATGTAATAAAATACTCAGAAATAAAATATTTTTCAGAAGACTGTGTTATAGATACACCTTGTATATGCTGATTTCTTCTTCCTTTATTTATAATAAATGTGAAAATATATTTATTACTCACGTATATTTGCATTTTTTTGAGAATGGTATATTTTAGCTAACAATGTAAACACGATTTATTTGGTTAGATTTCTTTATTGAAGCTATAACGTCTTTGTTATTATTCACATATTGATTCATTGTATTCATTAAATACACACTTGAAGAGTATAGATTACTATTTTTATTTTATTTAATTTTTTTGTTTTTCTTTTACAACTTTATTTTCTTAAAAAGAGAGATACTTGTACAGATTTTTAAGAGTATTTTGGAATAAAATTATATGAATACATTTTTGTCAGTACTTGATTTTTTATAATGGTTTGATAGTATGCATTGGAATCTTACTAGTTACCATAAGCATAAAGGACACGTAAATCTAAACATAACATATAATAGTCCAAGTTTTCTTGGTGTGTATAGATTGAACATAATGATTTTTAAATGCCAAAAATTACCACAAGGCTGTCTTCTTAGCTTTTGAGTTATTAATGATTTAAGGTCTAGGTGTATCACACGCTGAGTGGGTACTATACAATTAATGCTTTTTTTTTTTTTTTAACTAAGAAGGACTGAGGCTTCAACATTTTGGTCTTTTTTTTTTTTTTTTTTTTTTTTTTTTTTTTTTTTTTTTGAGGTTTATATGATCTGTGAGTTGTTTCGTGGGTATTCAGACCTTTCTGGGGCTAGTATCCAATTATCAGTGACTGCATATTATGTCTGTTCATTTGTGATTGGGTTACCTCACTCAGGATTATATTCTCTAGATACATCCATTTTCCTAGGAATTCCGTAAAGTCATTGTTTCTAATAGCTGAGTAGTACTCCATTGTGTAAATATACCACAAATTTTGTATCCATTCATCTACTGAAAGACATCTGGGTTCTTTCCAACTGCTGGCTATTATTAATAAGACTGCTATGAATATGTTGGAGCAAGTGTCCTTATTGTTTGTTGGAGCATCTCTGGAGTATACGCCCAGAAGCAGAATAACTGGGTCTTCAGGTATTACTATGTCCAATTTTCTGAGGAACTGCCAGACTGATTTCCAGAGTGATTGTTTCAGCTTACAACCCCAACAACAGTGGAGGATTGTTCTTCTTTCTCTGCATCTTCACCAGCCTCTGCTGTCATCTGAGTTTTTGATCTTAGCCATTCTGACTGGTGTGAGGTAGGTCCATTTTTCTGATGACTAATGATGTGGAGCACTTCATTAGATGCTTCTCAGCCATTTGATATTCCTCAATTGAGAATTCTTTGTTTAACTCTGTATCCCATTTTTAAATAGGATTATTTGATTCTCTGTAGTCGAACTTCTTAAGTTCTTTATATATATATATATATAGGATACTAGGCCTCTATCAGATGTGTGATTTTTAAAGATCTTTTCCAAATCTGTTGGCCTCCATTTTGTTTTTTTGACAGTGTCCTTAGCCTTTTTATTTTAAAACTCTTAAGATTTTAAATTTCACTCATATATTTGTATATATACATATATACATTTGTTATATAATATGCATATTTTTGTTTATATTTTTGAATTAATTTATATCAATAAATGTTTTTATAAGTTAATATTTAAAGTAAATATATTTTTATTGCTTTTCAAAGTGAGCAGATTATATGCAACAAGATGAAGCTATTTTCTGATGACTCTTAACTTTGTCATTCAATCAAAAATGTAGCAAATTTATAGTCATTATAACATATAATACTTTTAGTGAATCAGCTATTTTAGGTTCTATTCTCAGACTCTTGACACAATATGACTACAAAATAATTACATACTACGGTTAAAAATAGTATATGTACTACAATTTTGCATTATTTACTATATAACAATAGGTAAGTTAGAGCCATTTCTAATTATGAAGAAAAACAAGTTCAAAATTTGACATTGGTTATATTTTTATTGGGCTGCTTAATTTGTCATATGACTTTCTCACGTGAAGATATACAGAGTTATTATCCCCTCTTGTACAATTACATAGTTCTTTATTTTTCTGAACAAACATCACAGGTAGAAACAATTGCTTTGTGTGCATTTAATGAGATGAGGTTACCTAATGACACACTATGGGCTTTGCTAAATTCTTCAATGGAGTAATATGTTGTCTTTTCCTGTGTACTCAAGATCTTGGATTTACCCTCCTGGAGTCATTTTCAAATTACTTTGTTATTCTATCATCAGAGGTAACTACATGGGCTTCCCCAAGATCAATTAAAACCCTTTCTGTACTTAGTTCATGTAACTCAGATATCTGGTTGGCAGGAAACAGAACGGATATATACAAGGATTAAGACTTCTATTCTTATGTTGTCTTCAGCTATTCTAGTGTATTAGTTTGAGTAACCAGAACTATAAGTATTCTGTTTTCTTAAGATACCATGCTGAATGCATCACACATATGGCCATATTTCCTTTAACAGTATTCCCAGCTGTAATAATAATTCATTCTTTGTAGTGACTCTCTTATTGACACTCTCAGTGACAAGAAACAGGGACACCAGTGGCTTTATTCTACAGCATAGATCTATCCATTAGGGACCTACATGCAACTAAACTAAGATTCTGGATTCACAGCACACACAGATCTAGCTGAAGCTGAGTTGGAAATACATTAGCAGAGAGTGTAAGCACAAGAGATTTTACAAAGGTAGGCAGAGTGTGGGGTAAGTAAAAGTCCATCTGATATCCAAATTGTGCTTCTTAAGGGAAAGCAATGATTAGGTTTCCTTAGAGTCAGTATACAAAGGACTTCCTTGACCTTCATGACAACTAATGCTGACAATCATGATACCCTGATAATAGCTAAACAACTCTTTCCTTCTTTAACATTGCTCAATGGTGCAGCTTATAACAAGGTTAAAAAGTAGTTAAGATTCTCTTCAGTTGACAAATATGTTAAGGCAACGAGTGAAAGAGGAAAGATATTAACCAACTGGACACCCAAGAGTTCCCAAGGACTAAACCATGATCCAAAGAGTACACATGGGCAGACCCATGGCTCCAGCTGCATTTGTAGCAGAGGATAGTCTTGTTTGTCATCAATGAAAGTAGAAGCCGTTGGTCCTGAGTCTCGGTGCCCCAGTGTTGGGGAATATCAGGGCAGGGAGATGTGAGGGGCTAGATGTCTGGAGGAGCACTCTCATAGAAGCAGGGGGAGGGGATGGAATAGGGAGTTTCTGGAGGTAAAACCATGAAAGGTAAGAACATTTGAAATGTAAAAAAAGGATATCCAATTTTTAAAAATAGACTTACATAATTTTGTTCTAAGTAATTATAGTTCAATTAATATCCCAAACATGGTGTGTTAATTGTCGTATCAGGTCTGGTGGCTCATGCCTTTAATCTCAGTATTCAAGAGATAATGGCAAGAAGAATATCTTTGAGTCATGAGTTATAACCAACTATAGCTACATATCAAGACCCTATCTTAAAACAAACAAAGACAGCAAAGCCCAAAACCAACCAACCAACAAACAAACAAACAAAAAAACCCAACTAAATAAAATGCCTAAAGTTTTCTGATTCTGTGATCAGGATAGGCAAGTCAAACATTCTTTTTTTAAACTTTTCCTGGTCATGTCCACATCAGTTTCTCTATTTCTCCCATTACATCCACTTTTTGAGAAATATCACTTTTGCAATAAAATTTCCCCTTAATTTTTGATTTATTTTCAGTAGCGTTTCCCTTTTGTGACTCTCACAAATGTATCCTTTTAAACTGACCCATTAGAGATGCATGTCATGAAAAAGAGAGAGAGAAAGGTAGAGACAGACACAGAGACAGAGAGACAGAGAGATACAGACAGAGACACAGAGAGACAGAGAGAGACAGAGTGAGACAGACAGAGAGACTGCCCCTGACACTATTAATGATATTCTACTACACTTTTGGACAGCAGCATAGCATAACCATCATCAGAGTGACTTCATCCAGCAATGAAAGAAAACTAATGAAAAGAGTAGCAGCCAAACATTAAGTGGATTTGGGGAATCCTTTGGAAGGAAAAATTAATAAAGCCAGAGGTCTCAGGTAAACGATAAGAACATATATAGAATCAACTAACCTGGGCCCATTGTGGCTCATAGAGTGTGAACTACAAACCAGAGATTGTGAATGGAATGGACCCAGGTCCTTTGTACATATATAACAGTGCTGCAGTTGGGTCATCATGTGGGACTCCTAAAGTGGCATCAGGGGCTGTCTCTAACTACAGTGCCTACCTTTTGATCCCTTTCCTAAATGGGCTGCCTTTTTAAGCCTCAGTAGAAGAAGATGTACCTAGGCTTATTGCAACATGGTATGACAAGGCTGATTGGTATCCATGGGGGGCCTCTCATTTTGTGTGGAGAATAGATAAATGAAGAGGGAGGAATGATAATACAGAGGAAGGAGATTAGGGGGTGGAAACTGCTATTGAGATGTAAAGTAGATAAATACATTAAAATAAATCTGAAGCAGGGCAAGGGAAGTTCAGTGACAAAAAAAAAATGCATCTTGATGAGAAAAGAAAGAGAACCCAAAGAGGTTTGAGAAAAGAAGAGGACTGGGGTTCAAGATAAAGCAACTGTGAAAAGGTTGCACATACTCTCCTATCATTCTACATATATTCACTACTGTTACAGTAATCTTCAAAATAGTCCATTTATGTCTTTGGGACACTGTAGATGCCATTATCTTCTTGCTCTGACAGTTGTCCTGTCCTCTTGCATGATTTTTCTAGATCCTGCAATATATATATGGATTGAATTGCAGAAGTGACAACTCAGGAGGGTAAATATACCAATGGTTCATAAAAATATGGTTGCCTAAGGAAGACCAGTATAATGACAATATAAACTTGCATGGAAGAAATTTCCAGGCAAGATGAAGATCCACAGTTAGCCAATGAAACTTTGACTCCTAAGTACAGTGTCATCCAGGATTAAGCAACACTGTGTTTTCTAAGCTAAAATTTCCAGATAGTGGTACATGTACCTAGAGGTGTGAAGACTCTCAACATAAAATGTGTTTATGAGGATGGGAACCCTCCCTGTCTGTCTTTTCTCCCACGATTCTGTTATACAGTGAGAGCATACTCCCTTTGGCTTGAACTGCATTTAGTTGTATGCATGTGTGCATGCATGTGTCCATGTGTATTTAAAACAATGATAATTAAAGAAGATCACAGATTTGGGAGGAGGCATGAGACAGGTTGGGGCTGAGGTTCAGGAGAGCTCTAAATGCATTGTTCAGGTATGAACTTCTCAAAGTAAAAAAAGTAAGTCTTTAACCTATTATCTGGTTTACATCTGAATTTGTAGAAATCTCTATAAAAACACAAACTGAGACAAAGATTTCATTATCAATAATTGTGTAGTACGTTATCTCATCAAATGCTTATCGGCAGTGGATCCTAGAAAAGGAATGTAGCTAACACTGTGTCTAGCTCAGGAAAATAAGGGGAAATGCCTTGGACTTATTCAAACTCAGCAAAAATATATGGGGATTTATATAACTATTTCCATGGGCAATTAATTGGCAAGTATGCTGGGTGTGCAATATTCTAGGTCGAGTTCTAAAGATGAGAGAATTCTTGGGATAAAGGGTGGAGAAAGCAAATGTGATATCAGTCTGAAGCAGTCAGTCTATACCTGTTGCTTTCACATTTTGGGGGATTGGGGGCAAGTAAAACAGCCATATCCCAAAAGTCAGTGAAGCACTGTCTTCCTCTCCTTTAGGATTTTGAATTTCATTATGAGCAGTGTCAACACTTTGAAATACCTAAGTCAACATTCTGCAGAATTGGGTTTATAATTTAACAAGAAGAATGGTGGTAGTAGTTCAAAAATTTGAATATAAAGGGAACCTGAAATATTTATCGTCTCTCTGCTTGCCCACATATATTAGCTGAAAGGAGATTTCAGTATCTTCATCTTTAATTACATGCCATGTCTCCAATATTTGATGTGATAATGCATGTATAAATTAAATGTAAATTACAAAAATGAGCATATAAGATAAACAGGTGTCCATAGTATGCATCATTATTATAAAATATGTGCTGTGGCATCAACTTGTTATTTTAAAATATTTTAATGTGTAGAATAATAAAAAATAGTGAATAGTATTTAATATGCACACATAACAATGCCAAAATAAATATTTTATTTACATTGCCCTAGTAAGAAAAAGCCACAGCTCATTGTCATGCTAGACAGAGAAATGTCCTGAACATCTGATGTGTGGATATCATAAAAAACTATCCCTAGTTGAGTTACTATCTAGAATTTAAACAGTTAATATTTTTGAATATGATGTTACATGTAGAAACTAGGGACTCCACTTCTGTTATTTTCTCAACTCTAAATTTAACTAGGTACATATTGAAAATAATTTTAAAATGTAAGTGCCTCTATTGGACATATTATAATAACTATTTTAATTTCATTATTCTATGACCCATTCCAAATCCATTTCATTATTGCTGTAGAAGATATGGAATACCATTATTTAAATAGTATCTACTTAAATGATTTCTCTTAAATAATCTACTGGTGGTTTATTTTATACATGGAGTTGTGTTATAAAATGTTTCCTGGGAGATGTAATACATATGTCTACTTACAGCCGGTGAAAAACCCATGATAAATCAAAGTAGAAATACCACTAAAGTTTATTTGTTACAGTGAACCAGTACGTTTTGTTAGGATTACTTATATAAATAAGGGTAAAGAGTTACTCAAAAGAGAAGAAATAATTCAAAGACAGTTGCATCACCAAAGGCCACCCTTGCATAGGTGTAGATGACAGCTCATAAGCTAAGAACCTAGAAAAACTTAAAATCTTTCAAGCAGGTTCACAGATGGGAGAGTGTACCTTAGGGGTAGCTGGTCTAAATTTCTCACAAATGCCTTGCCTGTTTTTACTTCTTTCAGACAGCGATTCTTGTCTCAGATTCTTCATTGCAGCATTTCTCATCTGAGTCTTCTCTTCAACTCAGCTGCCTTTTGTAGAAGGATTATCAATTTTTATTGCTTACTCTGACAGGGAAGTTCATAGTGAATCTGGTTAATCTCAAGGACTTTAGGAAACTATTTTTATTTCTTTATCTTCCTGCAAAAAGACATTTCTATACATGGAATGTTTGCGACTTAAACTTAAGGGAAGACTTGAGCATCCTCAGCTTTTGATGAACAAATGAGTCTTAGAATAAAATTCCTGTGACTACTGAACATACATGTGTGTATCAAGTTGTGTTTGTACTTATTATTTGAGTAAATAAGATATACACTTAGAGTGACCTAAGGTACAATAACTATTGTAGCAAGGAAATATTGCTTTGATACTGAAAATGGTATAAAATGTTTTTGAGATCCATGTGGAAATAAAGGGATGAATGTTTGGACTGTGCTTTGGAGTGTCTAGAATAAAGTGGTTTGACAATAATAAAGTTTGGTTATATTAGACATTATTTACAGTGAACAAAATATCTAGGAAAACACCATAATTTTACAAGACAACAGAAATAAGATGAATAGTATAAAGCAACTAAATATATAACTTCTTCTTCCCAAATCTATGGCAAATATACAAGCCTATTTCAAGTATCCCAGTGGGCTAACAGCTTGGATGTGGGTATATTCAACAAGGTTTGTAGTTGGAATGTAGATTTCTCACCTTTTATTCTCATTTGCTATTTTGCCATTTCTGAAAATATCAAATAATTACAAATTAGTAGACACACAACTTTATATCATAAAGTGGACTAACTCCAGAGAAGCTTATTGATAAACATATATAACAAATGCCATGAAATACACACAAGAATTTACTTGTTAAAACTGTATGTCTTGGGTTCACACCTGAGCTTATCTGGGTGTTTGTTTGTTTGTTTCTCAGAGCCTAAATATTTTTATCTGTAAAATGAGTTTTCAATAAGTTTGTAGTCACACAGCTGTTAAGCTTAGGTGGGGTACTTCACACAAAATAGTTAAATGTTGTGATGAAGGTCAGAATTTACTACAAGAAATGGAGGAAAACAAAGTCCCAGAAATTTCACATGTGTATTGATTAGCAAAAAAATAATGTTAGATACATTTGCATCTCATGGTATTGATAAAATGTCAGTACCATAATATGCAATATGCATTGTAAAGAACAAAATTCCAAAATATATTACTAAATGATTCCATAAATTTTATTGGTGATAAATAATATCAAAATCTAATACTAATCCAAAGGCAGTACCTTAGTTACGTTCTAATTACACAAAGCATGCAAATAAGTTGTTAACACATTTTATATTTCTTTTCATTTTGAGCTGTTACTAAATAGTTTATTTTAATAGAAACAGTTACTGTGTAAAAAAACTATTATCACACAATATAATTATCGGCAACAATACTAAATTATTTCCTCAATTACTTTCCCTTGTCTTCCTATAACAAAATGAGAGTTACAAAAGACAAAAATATTCCAGACTCATTTTTAAAATGAGTTGAAATTAGTTTTTAAATGTTTGTTCATTATTTTCTGATTCACTTGTATGTGCTGTTTTATCCTATGATTTTCATTTCTTTGTGCACTGGAAAGAACTATATTATGTTACTCAATTCTCATAATAGTTAAATTATAACTATGTAAAATGTAGCTACCTGGCATGTGAATCAATGATGTATCACCCATACAATCAAAGGTGCCAATATGCAAGTGATTCAGACCCATTCGGTAAGCAATCAACTGTCCCTGACACTATCCATTGAGGTTATTTATAGACATGTAGTCATAAGTGGAGATTCTGTGCATATATCTGCTTTTAGCAGCATTACTCATATCATTTAAAAGATGATATTCTCCATGTATCACAGCAATTATTATAAATTAGACACTAAGATCTTACAAAGAAATGATACATTTAATTGTGTGAGAAAGAACCTGGAGCAAGATCAAGTATAAGAATGATTTTGTTTGAATATCAAGTGTATATGCTCAAAGGATTGAGCCACTCTGTTGTTCTGATACTCTTATTTATTCTCATAACCTGTTTTGAATTTTTAATAGTTTGGAACAATTTACCTGCTTTTAATAAAGCCTTAGAACATTACTGCAGGCAACGTATGTGGTAACATTTTATGTTGATAAGTACTGGACAAACTAACTAGAACTACAAAAGAATTTAAGTTCAAGAGCAAGGACTATTAATTCAGTAATCCTCATATCCATATATTAGTTTTTCATTTTTTAATTTTAACTATGTTACATAGTGTAATTAACCATAGGTTTTCCCCATTTCCTTCCATATTTTCCCCCACATGCTCTCGTATAACTTTTTCTTTCTTTCATAAAATAAAAAACAAAAACAAAAGTCAAAATCAAAATCAAAGATGTAATAGAACAAAAAGACAAAAGAAATACTCAGCTAAAACAAAGGTCCACAAAAATTTTGGAGTTCATTTTATATTGGTCAACTCCTGCTGGGCCTGGGACTATGCTGGAGTGTGGTTAGTATGTTCATAGATATTTCAATGAAGAATGTGGATTCTTCCTATACAGCAAATAATCTTAAATGAGATAACTTCATCTAAGTCCACATCCCATGTCTCTGGGATCAGTGTGGAAGAGAGGTGTAAAGATTGTTATAGCCAGAGATAATACATGATTCCAATGAAGCAGTGGCTTCTGGATATAACAGGGCATATGCTAATAGAACTCACAGAGAATGTGGTAGCATTCACAAGAGCTGTACAGATTGAAGCCAATATTTTAATTAAGAATTTAAGGTAGAGAATAAGACCTTCTTTCATCCTGAATTTTATTCATCATGAAAATTTTTGTTCATCATGAATAGGTTATTATTCATTTATGGTTTAAATAGAAATCAGTATAAAATGATTCAGTCATAGAAACATCAGAGGTAAAGACACTGATCTCAAGGAGGTTTAATAGCATAAAAAAGGAAATATTATACTCAATACAAAGAAAATTTCCTGCTGGGATTTCAACTAAAAGATTAAGACAAAGATGGACTAGGATTGATACTCCCAGTCAGGAAAGTACAATGGGAAAAATATATCAGTGAACATTCTCAGCAAGACTGTATATATTAGATAAAAACATTCCCAGTTTTACAAATTAAGTAGCAGGGCTTTGGAAGGAAATGATGGATAACGGCTCGAGAATGCTGGTTCCTAAGTAAATTTATTACTTTCAGATTCAGAGTGAAACCTCTTCTATTAATAACTTGAGATGTACTATATAGTGAAAATAATCAAGCAAAGAAGAAATAGGATTATTTGAGGCTGGAAGAAAGTAGATAGCCAGGGGAGATTCTTTGGCATACGCTGTTAGGTGGGCTTGTTTAATTGCAATTTAGCTTCCTGCTTATAAGATAAAACTCAGGTTTTTCTTCCTTTGGCTTGTTAGATTTTGATATCTATTCTTCATAAAGGTTTCATGTCAAATGTTCATTTTCCAAGTTTTAATTGAAATGTTAGAAAACTGAGCAGGTAGTGTTGATTCTATTGTTTTGATAAACATGGGAAGTATTGTGCATAGGACTCATTGCTGCTGCATGCATCTGGGAGTGTTTGCCTTAAGTACCTCAAGTTAAATAATATGGATTTCTTTATTTATTAACATAGCCATAAATTTCCAACTCAACAGGATTAGTAGGTGATAGGGAATACCTTAACTCTTAAACTAATCCTCTGTGTTAAGAAGTTAACTACACTTGGAAATTCAGTCTGTCTGTCAGTGGTCATTTCTCCACTGCTTTCTTGAAAACTGGAAGTTACACTATGTGGTTTAATATTGTGTCTGTGATGACTGGATTTGATGAACTCTGCCATCTTCACAAAAGAGAAGAGGGACAGATACACAAAAAGTTGGCATTTTCCCCTGATTCTTGGTGTGTAGAAATGTGTTGGATATTGCTAATGTGAACAAATCAAAGAATGTCTTAGAATGACAGCACTTAGGTTTCATATGGCATTGATTTTCAAAAGAAAAACCAAATATTTTCTTAAAAATAACATAAAAATATGTATTTGTTACATGATTTATTTTCTTAGAAATACATAATTTCTTTCTTTCCTAATCATATGGTTTTAACAAAGCAATATGGAATGCAATTTTTTTTACTTATATAGTGGATCTTATCCAATGTGAATCATCTGTTAAAAAACTGACAAATATTTAAAATAAATAAAAATCTCATAATTTTTAATAAAGCTTCCAATATCATATCACTCTTAAATTGCAATCTTGCAATTATATCTCTCAGCTAAGAGAATGATTTATATTATAAACTTGGGCTCTTTTGAGTGAGTATAGAAACTAATGATACACATAGATGTAAAATGTGTTAGTGGATTTCAAAAAGTGTTTCAAGTGTGTTTCTTTCATTTTATACTCAGACGAGGAAATGCTTCGCCTCCTCTATTTGTCTTGTAAAGGTTGACTTTGTTATCATATGTAGACTGGTTTCCATTCTTCGTCCAGTCTGTAAATATGAAAAGATTTTCCTTTATCACTTGAGAGGATAGCTTTATGAATTTTACACATGAACACAAACACAAATATATTCATGAATACATGAATGAATCATTTCTACTTCTCCACCCTTGTTTTCTCCCATGTTCTGTCAGATTTATAACTTCTTGTCTTTAGGTCTTCATCAATTTGTAAAACTACCATTTGCATGCAAATCTGTCAACTGCTGTTCTCATCATTAAGGGGTTTCTTAGCCATCAATATTGCTGAGATATCATGAGAACCACATCCCTTTCATGTGGTGAAGGTACTATCCAGCAGTAAAAATAGCACGAAAACTCTACACTTAAGCATTAGGTAACACCTGTGTTTTTAAATTAATGAGAATAACGACAGCAGCAGCAACAACAAAAAGAATAGACATTTTATTATTTTATTTTTATTTTTTAGTATCAGAAATATGGGGGAAAATATGATTGTTCCACTCGAAGCAAACTGACATGTATGATCTAAGTACATTGGAAAGATAAAATCTTGCTGAGCATAGAAGATCAGTTGTAGATGAGAAATAAAACAAAATCATGAAGAATGTAAGAAAAATCATTCCTAGATCCAAAAAAGATCCATACTTTATTGACATATATGTTCACTTATTATATTATTGAGCTGTTAATAAAAAATTACAAAACTTTCATGGAATTGGGTGAAAAGCAAACACCTGAGTGACATAACTTAAAAGACAAAATTTTGTGTTTTCTTTTTGATGTCCCTGTGTTTAGTTTAGAATATCCACTGAGGTTATATATGTAGCATGCCACCAGGAAGGAGGGATCTTCAAACAAGGTTAACATAGTAGCTTGTACTGATAGGATAAAGGGTGCATCAGAAGAGGGATAGTAAAGGGTGCTAAGACTTAAAGGTAGAAGAGGGAATATGGGCAACAATACAAATACTAAGGGCCTGTTGGAAGCCATATGGACATCTACTGCCTCTGAAGCTTCCTAAAGTAATCATATATAAAAGTAATTTATGTGAAATTAACAGAATGGGAGAGACAATGACAACTTCTGAGGTCATAAGCAATTAATACAATCCCCAGTGCCATCAGACGGGCTCCGTAGGCCCTTTAAGATTACAGACTCTTGTTAATGGTATTTATTAATCTATGCTACCTGATGGCAAAACCTTATTGCTGAAGATGTCACCTATTTTTGTCATCAAACTTGGAAAAGTGAGATAGTGAATTTTCTTTTCCCTTTAATTCGAATAACAATTATTATTATCATTACCCTTTGTAACTATATAAATAATTATTATCAGTATGTTTTGTGCATATTGAAGGGGCTGAAGAGGTTTGCAACCTTATAGGAAGAATAACATTAACAAGCAACTACACCACCCAGAGCTCCCAGGGACTAAACCACTAACCAAAGTGTACACATGGAGGAACCCATGGCTCCAGTTGCATATGTAGCAGAGAATGGCATTGTCTGGCATCAACCGAAGGAGAAGTCCTTAGTCTTGTGAAGGCTCAGAGCCCCAGTGTAGAGGAATATCAGGCTAGTGAGGTAAGGGTTTCTGGGAGAGGGAACATCCTCATAGAAGCAGGAGCAGAGGGGACAGAGGGGGAACTGGGAAAGGGGATAACATTTGAAATGTAAATACATAAAATATCCAACAAAAATGCAAAAAAGATTCTCAAATGAGATGCAGAAATAATCTATTATATAGATTTTACTGTAAAACAATATAATTATATCCTGCCTTTAGTTTCTGAGGTGTGATATTGATCTAGCACATTGACTTTACAGTGCATACACGGTGAAGGTAGAGAATCGCAAATCTCACATGAAGTTGTTTCAAAGACTAAGCTGATATCCCTGACCCATGCTTATAAAGTAGTACAGCTGTGCAATGAACACAGGCACTGAAGCTGCTCGGTCTTTCTAAAGGAATATTCTTCACCCTCCCATGAAAATCTTATTCTGATTGGTCTGATTAATGTTTGTTCAGTACAGACCTAAAAATGTGCTATTTTGGAGCTAGAGAGCTTAGCAGTAAAGGCTGCACTCCTCTTTTTCCAGAGGACCTGTTGAGCTCCCTACCTAGTATTGGAGCTCCCATGTTCCTTACCAGCAGCTTCAGCATTCTGATGCCATCTTCTGGCCTTGGAGAGCACTGTTCTTACATGCACATGTAAGAAACTCCCAGCCACACACACACACACACACACACACACACACACACACAAAACTCCAATATACAATAAAATATTTAAAACATCTACCAGAACTACAATAGGTTATAAATGACCCCGAAACTGAGTAAAGATTAAAAGAAAAGTAAAAGCTACTAAATCATACCATATTTCTTTTACTTTCAGTATGCTTCTTTTAAAGCATAATAAATATGGTACTGTGAAAATAAGGGAAACAAGTCAACATTGCATGTATAAATTGAGTAAATATTTATTGTATGCTATAAAGCAATTCATCAAGAATTGTTGAAAAGTAAACTCATGAAAATATATACATCATAGCATGGTCAAACATAACAGTGATTGAGAGGTTATTTATTAGGACATAAAATATCTGAATAGAGTGCACTTTATTCTCATTTAGCCAAAATTGAGCTTAGAGATTGCATTGAATAGCAATATAAATATATTTTATGGCTGATGCAGTTGATCTGAAACCTGTTCTCATCCAATAGTTATTACATGAAATTTTAGTATTCTGATAAATTAATTGTCCATAGATTGTCAACTGATAAGCAAAATATCAGGAATTATCATAGCTGACCATGTCCATTTTATTTTTGAATAGCAGAAATTTCATGAGTAGTATTCCCTGGCAAGAATTATTTCAGTTATAATTCTTCACTACATAATATGCAAATTTAGATACCATACAGTACACAGTGGGTGTTGTATAAAAAGAACAGTTTAAACTGGAGAAGAATGTATATAATGACTTAAAGTTCTTAGCCCTCACTAAAAGGTGAGTGACATGTTTTTGCTTTCTTTGTTATTCATATAAGCGGATAGGATGAGGCAATTGGCTTTTCCATCCTACACTTGATACAAGATGGGACTTTCTACTGCTTTCAGAGTCCTTTTGAGGGCAGAGGTCTTTGAAATGTCATCAGATAAAAATGTGTTTGTTCTTCTTATATTTTCCTTCCAACTCTTATTTTTTTCTCCTGAGAAAACTCCAGTACTACCAATAGTTTGTTTTGTGAATATAGTTACTTAAACTTACAGCACTTTGAAATATTTTTCTGTTGCAGTAAATGTTTTAGTTTTGGGACCATCATAATTTATAGAATCTTTTAATATGAAGAACAACTATCAGGGTTAGATAAGTAATAAACATGTTTCTTAACTGTTATGTGCCAAAACCTCTCCATTTTGTTTCATTTAAAAAGATATTTTGTAAGTCTCTCCTAAAAATAAATGTATTTCTTTTTTATTTAACACATTGATTTGTATTGATATTGTTCAGTAATAGTTTTGTGGTCTAAATATGCTATTTGTTTATATATCTAACAAAGTAGCTCACAAATAGAGACAATTACACATTGCATGGATTGGAGAGTCAGTTTCATTCATTATTTGCAGTATGACTTTTGGTTATTGTTCTTTATGCATGTGTTTTCTTATCGCTCAGTTGAAATGCTAATAAGTCATATTGAGAAACAGATTCTGGAAGCCATGTGTGTTCCTCTAAATAGTGGTGCTAAAACCAAGACTAGCTTGTGATTTTGTTTTCCAGTATCTAACCTACATTCTAAATCTTTCACACAGGAATTTTAGTGTATAGTTGAACCCTTAGTGACTGATTTTACGAAAATCTCATGGTCTACTCTTCGATATATCTAAGACAAAAAAGATTAAAAAACAATTATTTTTACCTACTTTGTTAAAATATATTCGAGAATCTTCTCCAGTATTATTTACTTAACTCAAAAATTAATTGATTATTTATTTGAAATTATTATTAAGTAAGATATTGGAGAAAATTCAGTAAAAATAATAGAACAGGTGATTTTATTTTGAGCCTACATAAATAATAAAGAACATAAATCATTGAAGTTAATGTTTAGAAACATAGTTAATATAAATAACTTTGGTGGTAGCATTTTATCAAATAATGACATATGTCCAATAAATATTATAGTAAGAATCAGGCAGGTATGTTGTTGAACTCCCACAATTTTATTAGTACTGGTCAAGTTTTCAAGCACATTTTTTCTGGGTCATAACTCCTCAAATATCTAGATGACTATTATTTCTTGGTGTGCCCATTTCAGAAGATTAAGATTTAAATTGGTATACTAAATAAGAATTTTGGCATGTGCAATGCAAAAGGGACATTTTTGAATCTCTGGGGGTGTGAGAACAACCAACAATTGCATACAAAACAGGCCTGAGTTATCTCTTCTACATTTTTATTAGATATTTTATTTATCTACTTTCAAATGTTATTCTTTTTCCTGGTTAACCATACAGAAACCCCATATCCCATCCCCCATATCCCTTCTTCTATGAGGGTGCTCCCCCATCCACCCAAACACTCCTGCCTCCCCGCACTGACATTCCCCTACACTGTAGCATGAAGACTTCATAGGACCAAATGATTCTCTTCCAACTGATACCCAATAAGGCCATCCTCTTCTACATATGCAGCTGGAGCTATGGGTCTGACTACATGTACTCTTTGGATAATGGTTTAGTACCTTGTAGCTCTGGTTGGTTGGTAGTGTTGTTCTTATGGGATTGCAATCTCCTTAAGCTCCCTCAGTTCTTTCTCTAACTCATCCATTGAGAAACCTGTTCTTAGTCAATTGTTAGCTGTGAACATCTGCCTCTGTATTTGTTTTGCTCTGGCAGAGCCTCTAAAAAGACAGCTATATCAGGCTCCTGTCAGCATACACTTCTTGGCATCAGCAATATTGTCTGGGTTTGGTGGATGTATATGGGCTGGATTTCCAAGTGGAGCAGTCTCTGAATGGCCTTTGCTTCGGTCTCTGCTTCAAACTTTGACACTATATTTTCTCCTGTGGATATTTTTGTTGCTCATTCTAAGAAGAACTGAAGCATCTGCACATTGATCATCCTTCTTCTTGAGCTTCATTTGGTCTGTGAATAGTTTCTTGGGATTCCCAAACTTTTGGGCTAATATCTATTTATCAGTGAGTATATACAATGTGGTTCTTTTGTTTGTTTTTGTTTTTATTGTATTTTTAGTGTTTGTGTGTTATTGGGTTATCTCACACAGGATGATATTTTCCAGTTCTAGGCATTTGCCTAAGAAATTCATGAGGTCATTGTGCTTAATAGCTGAGTAGTATTCCATTGTGTATGTGTACCACATTTTCTGTATTCATTCTTCTGTTGAAGGACATCTGGGTTCTTTCCAGATTCTGGTATTATAAATATGGCTTTTATGAAATTATTAGAGCATGTGTTCTTGTTATATGTTGGAGCATCTTTGGGGTATAGGCCCAGGAGTTGTATAACTGTGTCCTCAGGTAGTACTATGTACAGTTTGCTAAGGAATCGCCAGACTGATTTCCAGATTGGTTGTACCAGTTTGCAATCCCACCAACAATGGAGCAGTGTTCCACTTTCTCTACAACCTCTTCAGAATCTGTTGTCCCCTGAGATTTTATCTTAGCCATTTGGACTGGTGTGTCATGGAATCTCAGGGTTGTTTTGATTTGCATTTCCCTGATGACTAAGGATGTTGGGCATTTCTGTAGGTGTTTCTCAGCCATTCGGTATTCCTCAGTTCAGAATACTTTGCTTAGCTTTGCTCCCATCCTCATTCTTATTAGGGTTATTTGATTCTCTGGAGTCTAACATCTTGAGTTCTTTGTACATTTGTGTATTGGCCTTCTTTTCAAAGGCTTCATGTTTGTATATCTAATTTTTAGGCTGAAGTCAGTAAAAATAGAACATTCTCTGCAGTGAGGTGTAAGCTGCCTGTACTACCTGTTTTCCCCGTAATAATTAACTTCTTTCAGTTATTTTCTCATTTCCAGAAAACTAAATATTCATTGTGACAGTCAATTTTATTCATAGCAAATTATAATAGCACCACTAACCCATTGGAAATTTCATATTCAAGGGATGCAAAGATATCCCAGAAAATCAGAGGTATGAATATAATGTAAAAATGGTTTCTCACTTCAATTCACAAAAGAGAAAAAAATAACCCTAGGTCAAAACAGCAAGTACTGCTTAGGGGGCTTGCTTTTCTTCAGGCCAGAAAATTTGTTTATTTTGGACGAGAGTAAATACTATGGCAACAGAGTATTTTCAGTGAACTACTCACCAAGAGTGTCATATGGTGGAAAGCATTATTGTGATCTTTCTTCTTCCAGTGTGTGGGCTAGTAAGGATATTGGGAATATCCTGAATTCTAGTGCTGCAACTCACTCAGCCTCTTTGTCTAAGAACTACTTCATATCTTCTAAGTGACATCTACATTTACTCCCTTCAAATTTTATACACAATGTATTTCCCAGCATATATAATGAAGTGTCTTTTGTGTATGATAGAATTTTAAAATGTATCAGATGAAACTGCCCAATGTAAAGGGAAATTAATCTCCATTAACTGTAAATGGTTATATTCATTGATAGTCACAAAGAAGACATACATATTAAATGCATGTTTATACATTATTACGCATTAATACCTGCAGATTTGTTTTTCAGTTAATGGTTAGGAGACCATTAGAATGAACCATATTTTTTTTTGTGTGTGTGTGTGCGTACTGTCCGAATAGATTATTTCAAGAGCAAGATGAAGGTTTGAGCTTTTAAAATAACTAATGCAACTCAGAATATGCATGGAGAGGGGGAGAGGTTGGGAGACGGGGATTTGCTCTCTCTACAGACATGATTTCAGTATTCCAGGAATAGAAGCAGATGAGTCAGAAGTTCAAGGCCATCTGTTCTAGCAGTTGAGTCTCAACTTGACAAAAGCTAGAATCAGCTGAGAAGAGGGAACCTCAACTGAGAAAATGCCTCCATAAGATCTGGCTGTATGGCATTTTCTTAGTGGTTGGTTGGGAATGACCCAATCCATTATGGTGCCTTATTTGCTGATGTGAGCCCACCAATAACAATACAAAATGTGGCCAGTTAAACATTATTAATTTATTGATAGAGCCTTGTGTTTTCATGATTTGGAATATGTTACCTCAGATAAATATGCTTTGATATTTTTAAAAGGCTATGGAACTACATTGTCAAGAAAAGAGGCTGAGCAAACTAATATGAGGAATCCCGTAAGGAGCAGCCCTCCAGGACCTCTGTACAGGCTCCTACCTCCAGACTGTGGCCCTATTTTGAGGCCCTCATGTGATGCAAAAAGATGTGGAAGTACAAGCCAAAAATAATCTGTTCCCATCTTGCTTTTGTTCTAAGTGTTTCATCATAGCAATAACAGACATGACTAGGCCACTATCCTTCCACATATGAAGTGTGAGGCACTCTTTTTGCTATATAAGACCCTATGTAAAAATGAATTTAAAAAAAAAGAAAAGAAAAAGAGGATTTCCTACTCCCCCACAATGGAACTTAAGGCCCACTGGGAATTAGTTTAAAAAACAATTTATAGGAAACGTCACAGCGGTATATGTACTTCTAAGTTTATATATGGTTTGGTAAATGGAGATATTTTTTTTTACTTTTGGTACAAGACTAAATGCCATTTTAGCTTGTAATTGTGCATAGGAACTGTTTAAGGCATATATATGCACAGGAGCAAATTACTCTCTAGTCTTGCTATTTTTTTTAATTTTTTAAAGTATTTGCCCATGTGAATCCACCAATAACAAACAAAATTTGGTCAGTTAAACATTATGAATTATTTCTTTAGTTCCCAGATCTAGAGTATTTACCTAAGATAAACATACTTTGATACTAAAAAAAAAAAAAAAAAAAAAAAAAGGTTGCTGTGAATGTTATCAACCAAAGTCAGAAGGAGGAAAAGGCACCAAGCTGGTGTGAATAACACACCATCAGTGAACTTCAGATTTCCTATCCCCGACTCTCAAAGGTGTAAATGAACATCTGAGGCCACTGCTAATTACAGCAGTCTGTAGACAGAAACTGCTGTTCTGAATGTAGGAAGCAAAGAGGGTGCAGCAGCGCTCTCCGCAGCGTGTAATTTTAGAACTCTTCTCTGTGACACTACGTATTTGATCTTACCAACCACAGCTCACAGTAACGTCCCTCATCTGGAGCATTTCATGCTCAAGTTTTTTTTTTTTTTTTTTTTTTTTTTTTTTAAGTACACTTTTGTGATTAATAGCCATATAAAGTTTTAACTAACAAGCACTCTTTACTGAAGTGCCTCAATCCCAAGTTGTGGTTAATTGGATATTTACTTTAAAAAGTTATCAGTAGCCTTTCTAGAGTTCAAATCTTGATGAAAGCCTGTAACCATTCTGTTAATGAACAATGAACCTAGTATATTAAAACACCATGTTGATTGTCTTCACAAAATAACACCCCGAATAATCTTTCATGTTTATTATGTTATATTTTGTCTCAAAAATCTTTTCTTCTGATTTTAAGTTTAGACTTTATAACAATGTACTTATTTTTAAAAATTAGAACATATTCACTCATTACTTGCCTCTCCACCCTCCCATTTCTCTATCCAAATTTGAGATTAATTCTTATATCAAGTCAAATTTGTATCACCCTCTTATTCTTGGGTGTGGGACCTTACCTGATATGTGGTCAACATACAAGGGACTACTTTATTAAAGAGTGCTGAATCCCCTGTACCTAGCAGCTGTCAGTTCCAATAACTCCAACTTCTATCACAAATGATAGAATTTCTTGCCAACTTTCTCCCATTTATGAAGAAACATATACAAGCTTTGTATATAGCATAATGATCACTCTGAGATTATATGCACATCTGCCCTCTCTTGCTTAAAAAAGTTTCTTTTCATAACTTTTAAAAGTTCATTGAATTAAAACCTTCCTTATCTCCTATTTGATAAGGTAGACAGTGGCCAGAATAATGTTTTTATCTATGAAGTCATCAAGGGAAGACAGAATATCAGTAATTGCATATCGATCTTCCTAGCATTTCCTAGTCAGAAAAATACTCAATAATTATTAGACTTCTCTGAATTTTTATAGCAGTAATATTTATCAAATTTCCATTATTAGTTGTTGGGTAATGAATAAACTTAGAAACTGAAAAACAGCCCTAAAAAGGGGAAACTTCCAAATAATCTTTTACCTTTGTATTAAAGGCGTGTTTTCTTGATAAACTTCTTTCTATAACATTAATACAGAGACTATCCAATAAAAAATGATAAAATCATCTCTCTTGGTCTCCTCTTTGGATGTAGTCAATGTCAAGTCTCTGATCATGAACAACAAGTTTAATGGGTTGTGGGTAGCTCGTCCACCACAGAATGCCATTAAAACATTCACAGTCCTAAGATAAGCTATGTCTTACTTCAGGTATTATGTGAGGAAGTTCTTCACCTAGTACCTTTTTGAGCTCAGCATCTCAACCCTGACTGACCTTCACTTTTGTAGACTCAACATCATTTTTTATGACTCTACATGCTTGCCAGAGAGACTTTGACAGACAAGGTATAATTATGATTTCATACTAGGAAACTGCTAGAATTCCATTCAAAACCCTGTACATGCTAAGGCAAGAGGTGTGTGTTTCAAGTACTTCCTAATTCACTGTGATGACTTCAGTTTTTTCCCATTGTATTTAATTCAGTTTTATTTCCCAATTCCTTTATTTTTCAAATGTCCAGAGGTCCAGCCCTCTGGCAACCAGTGGGGATCAGTGCACGGAAGAGATGTCTAAGATGTTAACATGAGAGTTGTGGGATTTCTCATATCAATTCTGTGTCTATTACAGATACGGAAAACATGTAGAATCCAGCTCTTCCTTCCTGACATTCAATTCTGACTAGATAGAAATTTAACATTCCCTACCATGGTATGTCAGCTTTATATTTTGGGGAAGATAATGATAAAAGACTTTCAAGAGTCACCACTGGGAATGATTTAGGAGTACACATTTTTGACATCAGTGTTCATCCTTCTGAGATAAGACATCAGAACATACAAGGATAATGGGTACTCTTTTCTCTGAATTCAAGTTGAACTTGATGACTCCTGTAAGAGAGGCTTTGACTTAGTCAAGTTTAAGTTTAGTGGATGGTTACTATGAAACTGTATATCTTTACTTCGTCATCGTAACATTGGTTTACAGTTTGTTCCTTTTCATTCTAAATGCGACTTTGAATGTCTAATTACTCCCTAGAATTCATAAGCTCTAAATCCTACTATTTAAATTTCACATCATCTGTCTAGCATAATTTGGATGTTATTTGTTTCTAAGAAAATTAGAGATAGATATCATTTCAAAGTGAGATTAATAAATGTATATTAGAAATCTATCTATGTGTTGATGATGAAGCTAATATTGCTTTGAAAAATTTGTCAGTGGATAATGACTCCTTAGCGTTGCTCTTGCTTAATCATTATGTTCCTCCTGTTATGACATAATATTTAATGGAGGGAGTACAAGACCAGAACACAGTATGCTAAAATGTCTGTGTCTGTCTGTCTCTGTATGTATGTGTGAGTGTGTGTGTGTGTGTGTGTGTGTGTGTGTGTGTGTGTGTGTGTGTGTGTGTTATTAAGTCATAATGTGATAATTGTTACAAGTCATCTCATCTAGGAAAATGGAAAATAAAACAATTTTAGATCAAAATAAAGATCCTTCCCATTGAATTTGTAAACAGGTTTAGCCTCTAATTCTGAGTTTTAATTATGTACACTAGGAACCAAGCAAATAACACATAGTACCACATAGTGTGGATTTTTAGTCAACTTATTTCTTGTAGTAATATTAGAGGACTACATAAAAATTATAAGCTATTAAAGCAATTTCCAGTTATAGTTATCTTATAAAACATGTCAGCATAAACACAAAGAAAACACATTACATAAAAATTGCATAAAAGTTACAAAATTGTAAATTGTAGTTCTATTTTTTCCCTCACTCAGCTAAGAAATTCATAAAAGGCTACTATTTATGATTCCCTTTACTTAGGCAAAAAAAAAAAGAGCCAAGATTGAAAACTATATCTCAGCTACTTGAAATTACAACACGGTAGGACTGATAAAACGAACAACAAAACAGGCAAAGGGAGAAAGCATGCAGGGGGGCAGAATCAAAAGGATGCCATAAATAGAGCTCAGACAGTAATTGCTAACAGAGCTCAGGGAAGGATAAGGCCCAATACTGTCACCAGTGTGTATTCAGAGATGCTGTTTTTTTTTTTTTTTTCCTTCTATTCTAAGTCCTTAATTAGAGCACTCTTTTATAATTCACTGTCTCTTGCTCAACATAAATAAAAGGGAACTCATTCCCAGGACTTCATAGGGGCTGCTGAGTGTCACAAATTCACAAAATTGAAGCTTATCCTCTACTGGGAACTTTCCTCAGTTAGAACTTGTTGACTAATTCTATTCTTCACATTGTTCCTGCTTAAATTAACAGTGACCTTTGGAATTGTCTACAGTTGAGTTCTTCCTATTGAGTTTTTTAATTTGTCTACTATGGAAACCGCGTCTTTGTAATTACTCCATGTATGTACATACTTTCTGTTTGTTTTCCAGTTGGGATCTTAAGATGACAAATATGTATACCCTCTCATGGGCATCAAACACATCCTTGAGCATGGTTCACAGTAAGAATAAAACATGTATTTATTAACCCTCTGTACATTTCATTTCACATGTATTATTGATGCCAATAAAATTGTTTTTACTTTGAGTTACCATTACCCTTTAAAACATTCCATGAGAAAATGCAAATAGGAAATATAGAAGTTGTATCTTGAAGGGTAAGACAAAATGCTTTCTAATTTAAGTTATATATTAAAGTATCTATGTCAACAACTTCTATTAGAAAATTATAATCACAACAGACTAATCTATAGGTATGCTAATTGGTTTTTAAATAAGCATGGGAGTAGCACATAATTATTGTTTGTAACTTATGCTCATAGGTGTAGGAAGCTAAGGAGTAGGAGAGATGTGTTGTGACAAATGAAATTTATGTAAAAAATGAACAAAATAGTTTCAGAAAAAATTCTAGGAATAAAAGGTAAACACTGAGAAACATTGGATTAACTATACTTTTTGAACCTGTGATGTATTGTAGTAGCGACTCTAGAGTAATCTTATTGAATTGAATTTACTAATTATCATTAAATTAAATAGAACTTCATTGCCTTATCACAATAGTCTCAAAATTTTGTGGTTAACACAAAGTTTAGTCAGAATATGTAAGGTAACACAGGTGGCTTCTGTCCCTCTCTAGCATATGTAGGTAAGTTTTATCTAAATCTTCTGACAAGATGGCTGTTATAGCTTTAAGAATTTTTTTCTTATGACTTTATTTTAAAAAAGAGAGATACACATACAGATTTTTAAAAGCATTTTGGCATAAAACTATATGAATATATTTTGTCAGTACTTAATTTTTTTTAGAGGTTTGATAGCATGCATTGAAATCCCACTAGTTACCATAAGCATAAAGTACATGTAGGACAGAACGTAACATGGAAACAGAGTTTTCTTGGTGTGTATAGAATAAACATAATGATCTTTGAATACGAAAAATTGCCACAAGACTATATTACTAGCTCTTGGATTAATAATAATTTAAGGTCTAGGTGTACCACACTCTGAGAGGGTGCTATACACATATTTGTTTTCCTAAGAAGAACTGAGACTTTCACTTTTTGGCCTTTGTTTTTTTCTTGAGCTTTAGTTTCATGAAACTTATCATTAAAAATTGTCTTCAAAAAGAGCATTCAACTTGACTTATACTTTTAGTAGGAAATTATTTTCCTTTAGATATTGTGTAGACTTGGTTTAATATTAGATATTATGTGTAAAACTCACTCAGTCACTGACAAATGGTGTAATATGAATGGATCAGACCAATGAGAAGATATCAACAAGGCTTGAATGAAAAAGCAATATATATGTTTAAAAATATTAAAATGAAATGGATTGTTTTGTACAATTAATATATGCAAGCAAATATATAAATCTGCATATAATTTTCTTGGAGAAGGGAGATATCTGAAATAACATTGAATTTTTACCATCCCAGAAGGCAATACGTAGGAGATAAACACAGACATATGATTCTATCCTTTTTAGGGTCATAAATTAGTTTTCTCCAATTTCCTTGAAATGAACAAAGTTTAAAACTTAGACATTAAGAAGTCTCCTGTTCCTCTGTTGAAAATCTGTTGAGTCAAGATCAAAAGCTGCATTCTATTCTGAACCATATAGTTTAATACTGCATACAGGATCATCTAGCAGTCTGTTCAAAAGTTACATTTTCCTCTAATAAACTCATGATTAAAAACATCACCTCAGAACTAATCCAAGGTAAACATGGAAAGGCTGTGAAGTTTTTCTGTCCCTTTCCTAGAATTTCCCCTACATTTTGTCATTAATCAAATCCTTTATAGTAGAGGATTATTTTATGCCTAAGCAAAGCATACTAAGGTTGTCATTCATGCATAGGATTTAAGCTGTGTTTACAGGATCCATGGGAGAAATAAAATGAGCACCTTTTAATAATTTTTGTCAGAATAAAGAAAGGCTTATGGAAGTAAAGTTTTATATCCACTTGGTAATGGTTTAAGAGAATTGTGGGCATATGGGGATTAATAACATATCTTGGTTAAGATAAGTAAACAAGGAGAAGAACTAGGTTTCCTAGTTCTTTCAAAGCTGAAAAAGGCCCAACAAAACTGATATTTTCTATTTAGGAGTTTTAAAAATATTGAAAACTGTTACAAGAAAAACAAGATAAAGACTGAAGATAAACACAACTAAGACATTTACTTCCGTAAACTTTACACCCCAGGGTTGTTTAAATACATTCTGTGTAGGTCATTAAATCAGTCCTATGACCATGGATTGCATGTCAACTGAAACAAAATAAGATGTAAGCTTCCATTCTTCTTATTTTATTTCTTCTCCTCTTATTAAATACTTTTTAAATAATATATTCTGATTATGTTTTTTCCCTTCCTTTACACCTCCCAGTTCCTCCATACCCACTATTTCATTCCAAGATATTCTTTTTTAGTGTGTCATCAGAAAACATAGACACTTGAAGAAATAAAATAAAATATAATAATACAATGGAAGAAAATGCTTCAGAATAGAAAATAAGCAAGAAAAGGAAAATGGAATAAAAATACACACTCTTCAGGTATGCCCCCCAAAACATCACTACACTTGAAGCTGTACTGGGAAAAGGCTTGTAGTGTAAAAGAAGAAAAAATGTAAATAAATGATAGTTGAATTTGATACATTTTTAAATAAGCAGAAACTCATGTGTGTGTCTGTGTGTGTGTGTGTGTCTGTGTGTCTGTGTGTGTGTGTGTGTGTGTGTCTGTGTGTCTGTGTGTGTGTGTGTGTGTGTGTGTGTGTGTGTGTGTTCAATGTGCGTTAGATGGAGCAAGTTATTTTAGGTTGCAAACACTTTGAAGACATTCTGCATCTTCAAACACCTAAGTTCATACTTTCATTGCCTCTAGTCCTTGTCCTCATAGAGTCTCTGCGCAGAATGACTAGTGGGAAATTAGAAAAAAAAGGAGAGTCACCTTATTTGAATTCTTTATTGTAGATTCCAATTCTAGGGAAGAGAAATAGATTTTTAAACTCAGTGGGAACTTGAAAAACAAGGTCTGGACAAGTCCAAGCCAGATTGCTTCTAGTTTCTGAGTGAGTTCAGATCACTAAACAAGAAGTTATCTTTAACAGATATCTGCTTTCAAAGGAAAAAAAAAATCAGTATTTTCCAATAGAGTCTCACTGGTTATATTAATCAACTAAGGACACATTCATGACCAGTAGAAGATGACTAATACAAAGTAAAATCAGTTGTATTTTTATAATGGTTCTGTCTCAGATTGCTTAGTCTTCCATTGTTTATTAGCACTTCTGAATTTGTGCTTTTAGGGTTTTGAGTTACTCCCTCTGTCCCTCTCTCTGGATGCTTGCATTTGTACATGTGCATGTGTGTATGTGCCTTTATGTATGAACAAGTCTTGTGCTTTTTCTTTGTTTCCTCTTTTTAAAACATTATGTGTATTTGTTACATTGTTTTTCATTGTGCTTTCCTTTATTGCAAAATATTTATTCTATTTATCCACTGCATTCATAAGATGTTAATCATTTTTTTCAAGCAATAAAATATTTTTATTGGATATTCTCTGTACTTATATTACAAATGTTATTTTCTTTCCCAACACTCCCATCCTACCTTTCTATCCACTTGTTCCCAAGAAGGTGCTCCCTCTCCCAACCACCATCTCTACCTGAGTACCTGGGCCTTCTCCAGACCTAAGGCCTCTTCTCTCATTGATACTAGATAATGCTATCCTCTGCTACATATGCAACAAGAGCCATGGGTCTCTCCATATGTACTCCCTGGTTGGTGTTTTACTCCCTGGGAGTTCTGGAGGTTTTGGGTGGTCAGTAATGTTCTTTGCATAAAATTTCAGACCCTTTCAGCTCCTTTAGTCCTTTCTCTAGCTACTTCATTGGGGACCCTGTGTTCAGTCTGATGGTTAGGTGCAAGGATCCTCAACTGTATGTGGATGACAATGGTAGAGCCTCTGAGGAGGCATCCATATCTGGCTCCTGCCAGTAAGCAAATACTTCTTGGCATCAGCAATAGTGCTTGAGTTTGGTGGCTATGTATGGGGTGGATTTCCATGTGAGCCAGTTTCTTAATGATAGATTCTTCAAACTCTCTACCTCTACTTGTACCTGCATTCTTGCTTCTCAGAAGGACCAAGGCAACAATGTTCTGGCCTTCCATCAATTTGTGCTTCAGAAGATCTCTGAATTGTGTTTTGGGTACTCAGAGTTTTTGGGGGCTAGTATCCTATTTTTAGTGAGTGCATACCATGTGTGTTTTTTTGGGACTGGGTTACCTCAATCAGGACAATTACTTATAATTGCATCTATTTGCCTAGGAATTTCATGAAGTCATTGTTTCTAATAACTGAGTAATACTCAATTGTGTAAATGTATCTATTCCTCTTTTGAAGGACATCTGGGTTATTTCCAGCTTCTGGCTATCTTAAATAAGGTTGATGTGAACATAATGAAGCACGTGTCCTTGTTAGATGTTGGAGCATTTAGGGGTATATGACCAGCAGTGGTATAGCTTGGTCTCAGGTAGCACTATGTCCAATTTTCGGAGGAACCATAGATTGATTTTCAGAGTGCTTGTTCCAGCTTGCAATGCCACTAAGAGTGGAGGATTGTTCCTCTTTCTCCATATCCTTGACAACATCTGTTGTCACCTGGCTTTTGGATCTTAGCCATTCTGTCTGGTATGAGGTGGATTCTCAGGTTTTTTTTGATTTGCATTTCCCTGATGGTTAGGGATGTTGAACATTTTCTTAGATGCTTCTCCGTCAATTGGTCTTCCTCAGTTGAGAATTCTTTGATTAGCTCTCATTCTTTGTTACCCCATTTTAAGTAGGGTTATTTGCTTATCTGGTGTTTAATTTCTTGAGTTCTTTGAATCTATTGGATACTAGCTCTCTATCAGTTGTAGGATTTGTAATGATTCCCAATCTGTGGGTTGCCACTTTGTCCTCTTGACAGTGTCCTTTACCTTACAGAAACTTTGCAATTACATGAGGTTCCATTTGTTTATGATTAAAGAGCATAAGCCATTAGCATTCTGTTCTGGAAATTTTTCTCTGATCCCATGTGTTCTAAGCTCTTTCCAACTTTCTCTTCTAATAATTTCAGTGTACCTGGTTTTATGTAGAGGTCTTTGATCCACTTGCACTTGAGCTTTGTAAAAGCAGATAAGAAAGGGTCAATTTTAATTCTTCTGCGTGTTCACTGACAGTTGAGCCAACACCATTTGTTGAAGAGTCTGTCCTTTATCCATTCAATGTTTTCAGCTCCTTTGTCAAAGAACAAATGACCATAGATATGTGGGTTCATTTCTGGGTTTTCAATTCTGTTTTATTGATTTACATGCCTGTCTCTGTACCAGTACCATGTTTTTGTATTTTATCAGAATTGATCTGTAGTAAAGTTTGAGGTTAGGGAATTGTGATTCCCTCAGAAGTACTGTTATTGATGAGAAGAGTTTTTGCTGTCCTGGATTTTTTTGTTATTTCAAATAAATTTGCAAATTTCTCTTTCTAACTCTATGAAGAATTGAGTGGGATATTGAAGGAGATTGCATTGAATCTGTAGATTGCTTTTGGCAAGATGACCATTTTTATAATATTGATCTTTCCAATCCATGAGCATGGGAGATCTTTCCTTCTTCTCAGATCTTCTTCAGTTTCCTTCTTTAGATACTTGAAATTCTTGTCATACAGATCTTTCATATGCTTGGTTAGGGTCACATAAAGATATTTTATATTATTAGTTACTATTGTGAAGTGTATCATTTCCCTAATTTCTCAGCTTGTTTATAATTTGAGGAGAGGAAGGCTATTGATTTCTTTGAGTTAGTTTTATATCCAGCCACTTTGCTGAAGTTGTTTATCAGCTATAGAACAACTCTGTTGGAATTTTTGGATCACTTATGTGTACTATCATATCATCTTCAAAGAGTGAGTGATATTTTGACTTCTTCCTTTCTTATTTGTAACCATTTGACTTTCTACTGCTATCTAATTGCTCTAGCTAGGATTTCCAGTACTATTTTGAAAAGGTAGAGAGTGACTGAGTGGGTAGCCTTGTCTAGTCCATAATTTTAGTTGAATTTCTTCAAGTTTCTTTCTATTTACTTTGATGTTGACTACTAGTTGGCTGTATATTGCTTTTACTGTGTTTAGGTATGGGCCTTGAACTCTTGATCTTTTCAAGGCTTTTAACATGGAGGGGTGTTAATCTTTGTAAAATTCTTTCTCAGTCTGTAATGAGATGATTTTTTGAGTTTTTTTTTTTAAGATGGATTTCTATATATTGAACTATCCCTGCATCTCTGGGATGAAGCCTACTTGGTCATGGTGAATGATTGTTGTTTTGTGTTCTTCAATTCAGTTTTCAAGGATCTTATTAAGTATTTGTACATCCATGTTCATGAGGGAAATTGGTCTAAACTTCTCACAGAAGTTAATAGAAGACCTAATACCAAGACTTTCCAAAGAATTCTACAAAATAAAAGCAGAAAGAGCACTATTCAAGTCAGTTAACAAAGCCACAATTACACTCATACCTAAACCACACAAAGACCCCACAAAGAATACTTATCGTTTCTAAGTAAGCCAGAATAAACACTTTTATCACAGATGCAGGTAACAATTATTAATACTTTTAAAATGACTTAAATTCTCCCAAATTTTAGTACAAGCAGTTTAATTGTATGTTTCATCTAACAGATGTTTTTAAAAAGTATATAGAAACAATTGTTTACATCTAAATAAATATATTATACCATGTAATCAATCCATCAAATCAAAAGTACTCACCAAGATAAATAATAAGTTACAAAGAAATAATAATACTGGGTTACATGGATTGTGCAGTGTTTTCAAAGCTCTTAAGAATTACCCACTAACACAGACATCTGACACTTAAGATTTGGAAAGCTGAATTTTACAGTAATGTAGTTTAGCTTCAATGACACTCATTTTAAACAGATTACTACGATATTTATGTCACAATGGTGCTTTCCAGTGTTCACATTTTACAGTTTCAATTTGAACATATGTAGCTCACTAGTATAAGGGACAGTTATTACTACTGTAAGCTATCTCTAAGGATAAAAATAAAGTACCACCCTACACATAAAACTGCAAAAATGTTCTGACTTAAAACATTTTTTTTTATATTTGAGCTGTTTCCTAAATACTTGCATGCAACTTTGCCTATTTAATGCATGGCAGCTACAACTTTATTCACCGAGAAATTATGCATTTATTTTCTTCAACCACCTTTTCATTTTATCTCAAAAAAATTCCTTGATTTGCTATTTTTAGTCTGTAAATTTTAAACTATTTTTTTGGGAGTAAGCAAAAGAAAGATGATTAACATTGTAAATAAACTAAAAAGTTCTACAAATTAATGTTTTAATTTTTTTATACCACTTAAAAAGTCAGTTGCACAGTTTCATTTTTTTTCTTTTTTCAAACAAAGACTAGTGAGAGTTAGAGCCCTGGATGAACTGGAGCTGAGACCCACCTGCTGTGCTCTAGAGGCTGGAGTTTAAGATTCATACCCCCACACCCAGAAGCATTATATCACTTTAAAACACCAATACAAATAAATTATTGGCAAGTCAGTACCATCCTTGGACTTAAATTTCTAACTGAAAAAAATCTTTCATTATTCAATTATGCATCATAGAATCTATATATAATTTGATTAAACTTGTCAAAGTAGTAAGAAAGATACAGTCCAGTAAATGGTTCATTATTTTGCCTTTGCAGGCAGTCAAAGAACAGAGATGAAAAAACAAGTAAGAAAAATTTTAAGAAGAAAACAAGTCACAGCCTCTGAAATCTGTTTGACTTATTCAGTATTCAGGTCTAAAACAGAATTTATAGTTTTGTTTTCTAAAGAGAGAATACATTATTTCAAAAAATGTTTATGTTCAATACATATATATTGAACATAATTATATATTTATATAAAATTAACACTCTTTTCTAAAACAAACAGTGTTAATTACCTGAAGTGAAAATAACTGACCCTAGATCCGATTTTACTTTGTAAATATGACATTGAGGAATGAAGATCTAGTGATATAGAAGAGAACAAGTTATGTTATATTATGCCACTGTATCGAGATCTTTCGATAAAATTCTTACAAACCAGTTCAACTTCAGTGAAGTAACCTGGCTGTTGAAACAAGTTCAAAAGACTGACACATGGTGAACAATTTCCTGGAGAACTAAAAAAGGCCACAGGACAAAAGGCAGAGAGCCTTGAACTCAGGTGCATTGTGTTTCCTTGGTTGTTTTTAGATGCAATTCATCCCTCCTGTGACAAACATTTACATTTAGTTTTTAAGACATATTTCTCCTTGTTGGATAACAATACATAGGTATAGAATCTAGTCCTATCTGTGGACCCTGAGTCTGGATATGGCTTTATGCCTTGCCATTGCCTTTTCAGATTTATTCGGTAGTGTAGGCCAGACAGTTGTGTTTAAATTGGTCTGTCCTAAGAGAAAGTTCTGGGTAAAGGCCACTCTGTTGAGATTTAGTATGTGCTTACTGGCACTTAGCTACATAATGTTCTGACCATTTTTTTTAACTTAACCAACATTCCTTAGATCATTGCTTTCTTTGTTTCATATATGTATAGATGTACACTGAAAATAAACTAAGATTGTCTGGAGCATCGAACTGTGTAGTTCATTCTATTCTTTTAGGTCCTCACATTCCAGATTCAGTAGAAAAGGTCTACACAGGTTTATGAGAAGCTGACACTGGCTAATAATGGAAAGACATCCTTAAAACCAAATAGGGCTTTAGGTATGCAATACCCAGTTCGAAGGTATTTGTCTTATTCTCATCTGCCTCAAATCCTGTCAAATAACTTTTAGCACGAAATAACATCTCATGTTAGAACATTTACATGAAGATAAATGAGACACCAAGCCTTACTGTTCTCTCAATTTTCTATTTATTTACCAATTTCTTCCTTTCTATATCTTTACATTTGTCAAGGTAACTAGTCAGTTTTGATCCTCCACATTTATGAACCTTAATTGCATCTGATGTTTTTGTTCAAACACACAGTTACTAATACCTCTTGACATATTAACTTTAGCTAATTGAAGGTCTCACAAACACATTCAACCATTCACATAGCATTCCAGAACTTTACCCTTCTGAATGTTTGCCAAAATTATTTCCATACCACATTTTGAGAGAAAATTTGCATCATAAATTTTCCACAAAAAGGAGTCAAAAGTTGTTCTTTTTCCTTTAAATGTAGGCCAGATATAGCAAAGTAGACCCTTTAGACTAAGGCATATTATGTTAGCAATGCTATTAATTATTTCCAGTTATCAGATAAAATGAAGCAATATACATCTTATCTGCCTCTTTTGTAAATTTCATCTGATATCTAATTGATCAAAGAATTGGATGTATTGTGTTTCATGATTATCCTTCAAAAGTTTGTTAGTGATCACAGAACATGGCGTGTTCTCATTTTTTCTTAATATTTGACACTGTGACTTCTTCTGTTCATAGCACATCTAGAATGTTATTGACTGTGTGTCCTTTGAATGCTTTAACTTTGTTATTGCATCTCTGCTTCATTCATATTAGCTCATTGACTTCTAATTGATTGTTATTTTACTTTTTACATTGTTTGTTATGTATGTGGCCTGAGTTCACTACTCTGGCCAGTCTCTCCCTGAGGGCAGTGTGTGAGAAGGCTTGTAATCAATAATTTTTAGATCAGGTGAGAATGCACCAACAGGGTCGTTTATTAATTCTCATGAAATGCCCTTTATACCCTCTACATGCGTTCCATTGGTTCCAAGCAAGCATGTTCTCCAGTGGCACTTCCAGATTGGCTGTCATTGTCTGTGTCACGAGTTTTTGTGCTCTTGCGTAGGCATCAGTTTGGCCCTCATGTGAAAGTTGCCTCATTTGGTGTTTACAGATGTTTATGTGGAAGTGGCCACTCTTCTGAAAGCAAGGCCTTTCTGTTCCTCCTATACATGTAGTTTATTGAGCTATAAAGAAGCTTTCAGTTTATTTGATCAGTTTATCAACGTTTTGTAATTAAGCTCTCATAATTACTGTTATTCAGCAGCTTCTCATATAGGACATGCATATTTGAAGAACTATATATCAAAGTAGACTTTAACGTGGCATTCTAACTTTGGAAACAGAAATATTTGTAATTATTTTACTATATTTTATTCTTATTTTAAGATATAAAATAGTTACACATTAATAAACCTATTCAAAGCACCCTTTAGGTATTGGGAAATTGTACTTTTAATTCACCTGTGAAGGTGTCCCACTCTCTCAGGATCTACATGTTTGAGAGAAAGGAAAAATATTCAATTTGATCTTGAGAAGCATAGTTGTATTTTGAAATAATTCAATGAAGTAAACATTAAGCATTGACCATAGTAGCTCAATAACCTGAACAGTATCTTCTCAAATTTTTAGAGTGAAATAAGATACCCTGTTTGACGGAATTGAATGTTGCTTCAGGATGTAGTTAGCTACAGAGGGGTTGGCCCTTTCATTTTTATAAGATGGGTACCCACTCTGGTTGCTTGAGAGTATTGTTTCTATGAGCTTATAGATTTGAATGCTTGCTTGCAGTTACTGGAACTGTCTTAAAGGATTAGAAGATTGGTATTTGTTTGGAGGAGTAGTTTGCCAGGAGTTGGCTGTGATGTTTTAAAGCAAAAGGTATTTCCAACCATCCAAACTATCCAGAGCTCCCAGGGACTAAAACACCAACCAATGAGTGCATATGAAGCAACCCATGGCTCCAGTTCCATGTGTAGCAGAGGATAGCATTGTCTGGAATCAATGGGAGGAGAGGTCTTTGGTTCAGTGATGGCTCATTTTACCAGTTAAGGGGAACGCCAAGGTTCTGAGTTGGGTGTGGGTGGTTGGGAGAGGGAGCACCTTCATGGAATCAAGGGAAGGGTGAGAAAAGATGGGAGTGGGGACAAAGAGAACATATATATTTGAAACGTAAATACAGAGAATATCCAATAAAAATGAAAAAAATGATTTCCAATTTTCTTTAATTTTGCTTCCAGCTTGAGGATCAGTATGCAAACTCTTAACTATGCCCCAGTTCATACCTGCCTGCTTGCTGTCATACTGGCTATCGTGAAGACATGGCCTTACTACCCTCTGGAACTGTGATCACAAAATTCAGTGTTTCCTTTTGTAATCTGCCATGGTTGTGGTTCTTTATCACAGTAGCAAAAGTAACTAAGACAATTCCCTTGTGTCTTTATGAAGATGTACAGGTGATAAGACAGGATTCCAGACTATAGGTGGGATGCTCATAAGACATGGCATTGTAAGCTACCTTTGGTGTTAGGTTTTCATTAAACAGTTTTGTCATATTGTCAATTATTAGTAGGTTCTGTATATTTTGTATGTACAAAATGTGGCATAAAGCATTTCTGAAAACCTTTATTAGAAATATATCCTTTATCCCAGTAATATACAAACACAATAACAGATATATTTATGATGTGTTTTAATTTTAATCTAGTCCTTCTGATGTAAGTGTGTGTGTGTGTGTGTGTGTGTGTGTGTGTGTGTGTATTTTAATAAACATATGAAGTTCTGGTTTCCATATGACTTTCTGGAAATGTCTTTCATGTTATTTCCCCTGCCGCTGCTGTATTCTTTTCTAACCTTTCATTACCCCTCCACACCTTAAATTATTTATTTTTATTCCTTTATTTTTTAATCTATTATACATTTTTTATATGTCTCCCCTCCCTTTAAACCCCTTTTCTATGGACGATGATTGGTTTATTGAACTGTGTGGGTAGAATTAACCAAACACCATCAGCTCTACTGGAGTCATCCACAGAAGTTCAGCCAGGAATCTCACTCTTGCCACATCTGCTCGAACCGCCATGGTCTGATCCGTAAATATGGGCTGAACGTACAACGTCTGTGCTTCCGGCAGTACGCGAAGGACATAGTCTTCATCAAGTTGGACTCAGCCACCTTGAATAGATTATTCAACTGCCTACCCAGTGAAACTGGATCATGCTAGTCTTTGTGCACAAAGAATAAAAAAGTAAAGACTTAAAAAAAAAGAAAAAAGAAAAGAAAGCAGGGTGAGCAAGCCATATGAAGCAAACCAATAAACAATACTCCTCTATGGCTCTGCATCAGCTCCTGCCTCCAGCTTCCTGCCCTATTTACCTCTAAGGAACAACTCTCTCTCTCTCTCTCTCTCTCTCTCTCTCTCTCTCTCTCTCTCTCTCTCTCTCTCTCTCTCTCTCTCTCTCTCACACACACACACACACACACACACACACACACACTGTGGGGGGAAGAGAGAGGAGAGAGAGAGAGAAAGTGAGAGAGAGAGAAAGAAAGAGAGAGAGAGAGACAGAGAGAGAGAGACAGAGAGAGAGAGGGAGAGGGAGAGAGAGAGAGAGAGAGAGAGAGAGAGAGAGAGAGAGAGAGAGAGAGAGAGAGAGAGAGAGAGAGAGAGAGAGAGAGAGAGAAGGAGAAAGGAGGGATGCAGGAAGAGACTGAAGTTTTACCAAAACAGTTTTACAGAGACAGGTTGGACATGAAGACAGAATGATCCAGAGAATGAGAAGGGGCCAGAAGATTGGAACAGATTGCCAGAGTTACTTTGAAGCCAAATAGAGCAATTCAGTCTGAATTCTAGTGAAGCCAGTTTGAATCAATCAACTTGGGAATGATTTTGGACCAGAGCAGCTGAGTTGAACCCTCAAGCCAGAGTTCTGAAAGGATTAGAAATGATGAGTTTGTTTGATTAGAAAGCCTCTCCGACAACAATTATGTCTGAAGATATATTTGCATATATCTTCATATGTATTTGTATATATAAGTTGCATATACTTTATTAGTTACTCTTCTGTTACTGTGAAAAAATGACAGACTTGAGGAACTTAAGTTTATTTTGTTTTAAGGTTCCTGGAGAATAAGGTTACATCTGGAAGGCAGATATCACAGCAAGCAGCAGGGATGGTGGAAAGAGTGTGATGCCAAGAACTCACTTCATTTATTGTAAGCACCAAGCAGAGAAGCAACGAAAGGGTTAGATGACAACTGTTCATGTTTAAATCCCACCACCAGTTATGTACTTTCTCCTTAGACCACACCCCTAACCTTCCCTTGGTTGCTATGTTCAAATACTCACAGAGACATTTTTCTCCCAAACCAGGACCGTGGTATAGCTGGATCATATAGTAGACTGATTGCTAATACTCACAGTGATTTCGTAATGGCTAAAATAGTTTTCAGTCCCAATTGTAGAGAATATATGTTGTCCTTTCTCCATAGTCACTCCTTCATGTGTCAAAACTGGTGAGATATTCTCCTTGACTCATACTAGCATATTTATGTTCCCATAATTTCACAGTTTTCACATACACACACGTATTCTCAAGTGCATTCTTTTGTATGAGCTGCTAAATATTATAATACTCTTTCCAAAAATTCAAATAGGTATTTTATTCAAGAATGAGGCATCCTCTTAGAATTTTTATTTCTCTATATTCTGTGTTTAGAAAGTTGTCCTTTACACAGATAATAATGGTTCTTATCTCTATAAAATTAAATATAACTCAGCACTATTATTTAGTACAACACGCCTTATAAATATTATTGATTTAGGCCTTACATTACATTATTGCCTTTTTTTCTTCCCCTGCTCCAACCTAATAGCTACTTAATGTAACTAGTTACAGTTTATAATTGCAGATATTTGCTTTCCTTAAAGATATAACCTGGCTACTTCCTCTTTTGTTGATCAAGCTTTTCTACTAGGTGAATACAGTCACACACACAAAAATATCTTAATTTGAATTATCTTATTTTCTCTTTGTTATTACATTATAATGATGCCATAGAGAAATAGAAACTTTTTGAGGAGTGGTTTAGTATATGAGAATTTTATATACACTTGCTATAAAGTATCTGTATCTGTCCTTGGCTCACATTCCTTTTTTAAAAATGTATATTTCTGGTCATTCTTCAATTTTGTACATGAAACTATCAGAACAGGTTCTACCTTCTATAGGATCTTTGATAGTGATGTAATTTCAGTTCTCAGGCCCATAAACAAAAAGCCTGGTAACAAACCCCTGGCATAATTAAGAATGGGTGGAACAATTTCTAGGTGGGATCATGTAGACAGAGAGATTATATCATTATATCTGATTTAGAGTTGTATATCTGATGAGAATGATGTTAGCCTGCCCCTACTTCCTTGACCTCAAGAGTTAGCAAAAATAAAAAATAAAATAAACCTTATAACTACATTCTCCCTGGTATGATTATTTGAGAGTAACTTTGCCTTATGTTGAAACCTTTGAAGTTATGGGCCAAGCACATATAGGTTCCATATGAATAGATGAACTCAGGCACTGTCTAGTGTAAGTGAAGATGACAAGAAAAAATTGTGATATCCTTCGCCCTTTTCTAAGTTTAGTATATATTTTGTTTTTCTACTAAGGACATGCATATTTTTTTGTGGAGTTGCTTTTTCTTTTCATAAAGACAAGATGCATTATTGAATGCACGAGTTTTGTTTTAGAGAAAGGAATCTCAATAATAATAGTGGATATTGGGTTCAAAGTTCACATTTTAAAATTAAAAAAATAACAATAATTTATAAGGGTTTTCATTTAAGTTTGATTTTACTTCACAACTTTTGTAGAATCAAATCTCAGGTTGTACACAACATAGATAAAGTATTGATTTTAAAGGAATTTTGTTAGTAATGATTCTTATGGTTATATAAAATAAGCAAATGTTATTTTTTTACTGAACAATTTTATTTAAAAAGCAAAGGTAAATGTACAGATTTTAAGCATTTTTGCATAAAAGTATATGAATACAGTTTTTTCAGTACTAGAATATTTTTAAATGTTTGATAGTATGCATTAAAATCTTACTAGTTATAATGAGCATAAAGTACATGTAAAACAAGATGTAATCTGAAAATAGTCAAAGATTTCTTGGTGTGTAAAGATTAAGCATAATGGTTTTTCATTTTCTTTTCTTTTTTTCTGTTGGCCTTAATTTTTCTTGAACTTAATATAGTCTGTGAGTTGTTTCTGGGGTATTCAGAGATTTCTGGGGTTAGTATCAAATTATCAGTGACTGCATATTATGTCTGTTTTTTGTAACTGGGTTACCTCACTCAAGATGATATTCTCTAGATGCATCCTTTTTTATAAGAATTTCATAAAGTCATTTTTTCTGATAGCTGAGTAGTACTGCATTTTGTAAATAAACCAAAATTTTGTATCTATTCATCTACTGAAGGATTCAGGTTTCTTTCTAGCTTCTGGCTATTATAAATAGAGCTGCATTGAATATTGTGGTGCATGTGTCTTTGCTGTATGTTGGAACTTCTCTGGGGAGTATGCCCAGAAGTGGAATAATGAGGTCTTAGGTAGTACTATGTCCAATTTTCTGAGGAATCGCCAAATTGATTTCCAGAGTGGTAGTACCAGTTTACAACCCCATCAAGAGAGGAAAAGTGTTTCTCTTTCTCTGCATCCTTGCCAGAATCACCTGTCATCTAAATTTTTGATCATAGCCATTCTGATTGGTGTGAGGTGGAATCTCAGGGTTCTTTTGATTTGCATTTCCCTGATGGCTAATGATGATGAGCACTTCTATAGATATTTCTCAGCCATTAGATATTCATCAATTGAGAACTTTTTGTTTAGCTTTATACCCCATTTTTAATAGGGTTGTTTGATTTTCTGGTGTCTAACTTGAGTTATTTGTATACCTTGGATATTAGGCCCCTATCAGATGTGGGGATGGTAAAGATCTTTTCCCAATATGTTGGTTGCCATGTTTTCTTGACAGTTTCCTTGGCCTTATAGAAACTTTGTAATCTCATTAAGTCCCATTTGTCAATATTTGACCTTAGAGCACGAGCCATTAGTGTTTTGTTCAGGAAATTTTCTCCTGTGCCTATGTGTTCTAAGGATTCCCCTACTTTCTCTTCTAATAGTTTCAGTGTACATGGTTTAATGTGGGGATCTTTGATCCACTTGCATTTTAGCTTTGTAGAAGGAGATAATAAAGAATATATTTTCATTCTTCTACATGCCTAGTGCCATTTAGACCAACACCATTTGTTGAAGAGGTAGTTCTTTTTCCATTGAATGTATACAGCTCCTTTGACAAAAATCTGGTTACCATATACGTGAGAGAATAATTTCTGGAATTTCTATTCTATTCCATTAATCCACATGCCTATCTCTGTACCAGTACCACACAGTTTTTAGCACAATTGCTTTGTAATATAGCTTGAGTTCAGGGATGGTGATTCCCGCAGATGTTTTCTTGTTGTTGAGGATAGATTTCGCTATTCAGTGTCTTTTCTTATTTCAGAGGAAATTGCACATTGCTTTTTCCAACTCTATGAAGAATTGCGTGGGAATTTTGATGGGGATTGCATTGAATCTGTAGCTTGCTTTTGGTAAGATCGCCATTTTTACACTGTTGATCCTTCCAAACCAGGAGCATGGGAGATCTTTCCATTTTCTGGGATCTTCCTTGATTTCCTTCTTTAGAGATTTGAAGTTCTTGTCCTACAGGCCCTTCACTTGCTTAGTTAGAGTCACACCAAGATATTTCATATTGTTTGTTACTATTGTGAAAGGTATCTTTTCCCTAATTTCTTTCTCCACATGTTTGTACTTTAAGTAGAGGAAGGCTATTGATTTGTTTGAGTTAATTTTATATCCAGCCACTTTGCTAAACTTGTTAATCACCTGCAAAATTTCTCTGGTGAAATTTTTGGGGTCACATTCATACACTATTATGTCATCTGCAAACAGTGATATTTTTACTTCTTCCTTTCCAATGTATACCTTTAATTTCCATTTGCTTTCTAGTTGCTCCAGCCAGGAATTCCAGTACATTGTTGAATAGCTAGAGGGAGAGTGGGAAGCCTTGTGTAGCCCCTTATTTTGGTGGGATTTCTTCAAGGTTCCCACTGTTAAGTTTGATATTGGCTGTTGGTTTGCTGTATATTGCTTTTATTATGTTTAGGTATGGGCCTTGTATTCCTGTTTTTTCCAAGACATTTAACATAAAGGGGTGTTTAATTTTGTCAAATGCTTTCTCAGCATCTCGTGAGATAACCATGTGATTTTGTTCTTTGAGTTTGTTTATATGGTGAATTACATAGATGTATTTCAGTATATTAAACCATCCCTGCATACCAGGGATGAAGCCTACTTGATCATGGTGAATGATCATTTTGATGTGTTCTTGAATTCAGTTTTCAAGGATTTTGTTGAATGTTTTTGTATCAATGTTTATAAGTGAGTTTGGTCTGAAGTTCTCTTTCCTTGTATGGTCCTTGTGTAGTTTAGGAAGGAGTGTTATTTTGGCCTCGAAAAATGAATTAGGCTGTGTTCCATCGGACTCTAATTTTGTGGAATATTATGGAGTGTACTGGTACTAAGTCTTCAAAAAATGTCTGATAGAATTCTGCACTGAACCCTTCTGGACCTGGGCTTTTTTTGGTTGGAAGGCTTTTGATTTCTTTAGGTGTTATGGTATTATTTAAATGGTTTACCTGGTCCTGGTTTAACTTTAATGTCTGGTACCTGTCTAGGAATCCATCCACTTCCTCCAAATTTTCCAGCTTTGTTGAGTATAGGCTTTTCTAGAAGGAACTGATGATTTCTTGAATTTCCTCCGTTTCAGTTATTATATCTTCACTTTCCTTTCTGATTTTGTTAATTTGGATACTCTCTCTTTGCCCACAAGTTAGTCTGGCTAAGGGTTTATCAATCTTGTTAATTTTCCCAAAGAACCAGCTCTTGGTTTTGTTGATTCTTTGAATGGTTTTATTTGTTTCTATTTAGTCAATTTCTCCTCTGAGTGAGATTTTTTTCTTGTCATCTACTTTGCTTGGGAGTATCAGCTTCCTTTAGTTCTAGAGCTTTCAACTCTGTTGTCAGGTTGCTAGTGTATACTCTGTCCAGTTTCTTTTTGGAAGCACTCAGAGCTATGAGTTTTTCTCTCAGTACTGCCTTCATTGTATCCCATATGTTTGGGTATGTCATGTTTTCATTTTCAATGAATTCTAGAAAATTATTAATTTCATTTTTTATTTCTTCTTTGACCCTGCTATCGTTTAATAGAGCATTGTTTAGATTCCATATCTGAGTGTTCTTTTTCTGAATTGTTTGGCATTCTGCTATTTGCTGTGATGGAAGAGCTGGGTTCTGGTGTTGCCAGGTTGTCTTGGTCTCCCTTCGGTAATTTCTTTTGCTTTCCTCTTGCGATCTTGTTGCCTGTGATTATACGTAGTCTTGTTGTCAGTGATTGGTTCCCTTCTCTCCTATGTACCTGGTCTGTGTCCCTGGATTTGCACTGTTCCCCAAGGCAGATGACCTGAGAGTTTGTTCTTCACTCAAGGGCCCTCCGGTTGGAAACCGAGTCCCTTTGGCAGAGTTCTTGCTCCCCTGAACCAATGGGAGGGCGGGCTTTCAGGGCACTAGGCCCAAACCTCTCTGTGCCCTGGCTACTTGTAGCACAGACTCACCAGTCCTGTGTCCCTGGATCTCCCACAAATTTTGATTTTAATATGTGTAAAGTATTACAAGTTTTAAACATTCTTTTAGTATCAATGAACCAAATAATTAGTTCTAGTTTTTAGGGGAACTGTTATAATGAGTTGAAGAATACATTTTTTTCATTGATTTGGGTATGCTGTGTTCTACTTGAACTTGTCATTAGTAAGCCAATTTGCCTCATAGCATTGTAATATTTTAAAAATAGTTCTTCCTAATATTTATGTGTCATATTGTTTGTATTTTGTTACATTATTTAAGAACAATATCCCAATAACTAATGAAAAAGAGAAAATAAGTAGCTATGATCCCTTCTGTATTGTACAGGTGGGACCTCCAGTATTTACCAATATATATTATATTATTACATATAATATATAAATATATGTTAATTGTATAATTTATTATGTTACATATATTATATTGTATGTGTAAATATATATTTATATATATTTATTATATATATCATCAATACATCAAACCATCATGTCTGAGTCTACAAGTACAGTGAAGTAAATACAAATATATAATGACAACCCTTATAAAATTATTTATATATATGTTTGTGTGTACATGTTACACTCAATGCAGTTTTTAGACATCTCTTCTCTCTTGGAACACCCATTTACTTAAGTATTGAATATATTATAGATATACCTAAGCTTATAATTTATAAAATATTACACACCCTCTCTCCTCACACACATAAAACAAATTGTGACCCTCCTTTGTTATATATCTATCCTACCCTACAAAATACATATAAACTCTGTTCTACATAAAATTTTCACTGTTAAAATTTTAACAATAGGATATGACCAATGATATTTAATATATCCATTTTCTGCATTATGTTTTTCAAGAGTTTGGGTTCATACTCTTATCATTCTAATTTCTGGAATTTTCTTCAAAATTGGGTCATTTATTGTGAAGAAGCTCACAACATATTCTGTTGAAGTGGAAGTAACATATTTTGAACTTGTGATGTTCCTCTTGCAACATCCATATACTATACATTGAACAGTTTTTATCATTTGAAATTTATTCTTCCAAGTAAAGTAAAACCAAGGATACTTTTTGTTGCACCCATGGACAAACACAAAGTATGTGGAGGCTTTGCATCTCTAATCATGTGTCTGTTGCAATACATTAGAATGTTTTGTTGAAGATCATTTTAGGCGATGTGTTCAAAAGCTGACAAAGAGTTCCCACTCTGAACCAGTGTGGTTCTATCTTGTTATTGCTGTGCCTTTATTCCAATACACACTTATGCCAAATACAATTTTCTTGGTTACAGTGATAAGTGCATGATATAGTTTTACTGCTTACTATGTTGTGGTTTAGTAACCATCACTGTTACTAGAAATTCCTCCTAAGTTTCTGATGTTAATATGATGTATTTTTCTCAATCAACTGTGCAGGGGGTTCATAAGAGTGCACAGAGACTGGAAGCAGGCACAGGTCCTGCATGGGTTGGTACCAGTTACCCTAAATATATACTTTAGTAGTTAAATTTTGTTTTTATAGGATCCTTAACAGTGGGGGCAAAAGTATTCTTGACTATTTTACCTGGACTTGGGACATTTTCACTTCTCTTCTGTTGCCTTGTCCAGCCTCCATAGGAAGGCTATTGCCTTATTTTACTGTTGTCTTTTTTGTTCTGTTTGGTTGTTGGCTATTAGAAGTTTGCTTTATTTTCCTGAAGAATAGAAAAAGGAGAGATTGCATCTGAAGATGAGAGGAAGTTTGACGTGGGGAAATTTGGAAGAAGTGAGGGAAAAATAAGTAAAAGTAAAGTAAAATATTGACAATATTTTATCATTTTTACCATTTATCTTATATCTAATGTCATATTAATAATTTCATTTAAAATCTGTGATAACTGTTTAATAATAAGTCAGGCTAAAACTGTTATATTCAATATAAATTACAGGAAATAAAAGGCATATATGGCATTTTATGCTTGATACAGACTTAATATCTTTATAGAGAAAAATAAATGTATATATGGTATGAACATAAGTTAAAAGAAAATAAGCAATTATATATTCAACTAGCAAAGTTAGGAAAAAATATTTGAATCCATCATGTTTATAATTTATGGCTTTAGAATTACAAAAACTCTAATGCCATTTTAATGGCAATAATTATCCTTATTGACTTCAGTGTAATGTCAAACACAATTATGTTCTAATTATAAATTAGATGATTTCTGCTTAAATGTTCAGTCCAAAGTTCTATAATTATAATCAGGCTGCACTTTATGACAATTGAGAAACCTTTGCCTAACATTTTAAGAAAAGCTCTGATATCTGCTCTGCAGGAAAAATTATTCTGTAAAGAATCTGACCTCAAAGAACCTCTTCTTGTAACACTGTATTCACACCCATCAACAGGTTTCTGATGTAAAATGCTTATTTCCATATTGCTCATTTGATCCAAATGCCATACACAGTAGGTGTTGATGGACAAATACATACCGGTGAATTAATTTGCTTGATATGCTGTGTAATCTTATTAATGATAAATCTTGAAATGATGAACATGTACAAAACATGACCAGGACAAGGTTTACCACACAAATATTTTCATCTCTTTTGCTTGACTCCATTTTAAGAGGCTATTGTATTTATTATACATTTACTTTCCTACTATGATAAAAATATACATACATACATATACATATACATATACACATACACATACACATAAACACACACACACACACACACACACACACACACACACACACACACACACATATATATATATATATATATATATATAGTAATGTGCTCTTTTGGTTGAGATCTGATATTTGTTCCTAAATTTACAGACATATAGACAGAAGTTGTTTGATTCTGTGCACCCGAATTTACATTACATTTTTAATTAGCATGAAATCTACATGTCTAGCACCATCACATATGTGAAGAAAGGAAATTACTTAGCACTGCAAGAAGAAAAACTAATTTTTTCATTACACTTAAAAATACTACATTGTGACTGGAGACATGTGTCCCTCCATGTGTCCTCATTGGTTGGTGAAGAGGATGGCATTTTCTTGCATCAATAGGAGGAGAATTCTTTGGTTTTGTGAATGCTCATTTCTCCCGGTGTAGGAAAATATACAAATGATTATATATATATAAATATACACAAAATATAAATATATATATGGCTATGTTGCTTCAGATTTTAGTATAAACAAAAAGTTTACCAATAGTAACTTCTGAACTATGATCCTAGAATTTAAAGAAACTGCAAATGTTTTTGATGATTTGTCATATGTACATTATCTTGCTTACCTTTTTTTGTCAACCTGACAGAGCTAGAGTCATCTAAGAAAAGAACACCTCAATTTTGAAATGCCTCTATCACACTGGCCTGTAGGTATGTCTGTGGGTTGTTTTCTTTTTTAATTTAATTTTATGTGAATGAGTGTATTGTCTGCATGTATGTATATGCACCAAGTTTGTGCATAGTACCTGAGGACAGAATGTGGTATCCCTGGAAATAGATTTACGGATGGCATTGTATTAGGCATTTTCGATTGATGGGACAAAATAACATGACCAAAACAATCCACAGAGGGAATATTTGTGATTTCAGGAAAACAAGAGGGCATCACCATCAAAGCGTGAGAACAGACAAGAAGCACCAGACACCAGCAGGAACGGCTGAGAGCTTACATTCAAAGGTGTATTTAGGAAATGGAGCATAAATATACAGAGTACAATGTTTTCTGAAACCTGAAATCCCGTTGCTGGTGATATGCTTTCTTTCCCAAAACTGCATATCATAAACCAATTAAGATTTTGGAATCAAGTAGGGTTCAGGATATTAAGAAAATTTCAGTCTAAAAAAAAAAGAAGAAAAAAAAAAAAAGAAAATTTCAGTCTAACAACCAAACTTGGGACATACCAAGTGGATAGGAGATAGAATTTGAAATTTCAAGGAAAAGCAGCCAATATGCTTCATGTTTGAGCCATCATTCTACACAGACATATTTTTTTATTAATGATTGATGTGTACGGTGGGGGGCAGTCCTGTGAACAGTGCTGGGTCCTAGAAAAAAATCAGACTGAGTAATTTATGGAGAGCAAAGCACTAAACAGTGTTTCCTTAAGTTCTTTGCTTCAGTTTCTGCCTTGTGAATTAACTGTTGTGTCTTGAGAGACCTGAGTGTGATACAATTGTTCTATTTAGAATTGAACTTCCAGAGTTTCTATTTCTGTGTACCTTGACCACTTCTAGGTTTCTGTGTTAATTACTCTCTCTTGAAGAATGAGGCTTCTCTAATGAATAATGAAAGGTACACTAATCAGTGACTACATTACAGAATTAGAGAATATAATTAGAAATGTAAACTCACCCCTAGTTCTTAATCAATATTCTGCATAAATTATCTAAGAAATAACCATGTTAATTCATATAAGAGTTTACCCCTCCAAAGCTCTATTTGTAAATAGTGGTACCTTCAAATGAAAGAATTGTCAGGAGTCTCATTTTCAATCTATAGCTTTGAAACTGCTTTGTAGTGTGGTTTTGGTTTTGCTTTATTTTCTACTATTATTTTTCTTTGGCAAGCTGGGAGATGGCATGTGGTTTTAGTTTTGTCACTTGAGCCTTAAAATCAGAATTCAGATCTATAGCACTCACATAATATGTCAGGTGGTGATATTAGCACTCATAAGGGACAGACAGGCAATCCCACAAGGAAGCAAGTAACATAAAGTAGCCAAATCAGACAAGTCTTGATTCAGGCTAAAGACTGTGCCACAGTGAATAAGGTAGAGTAATATAGGGAGACTCACAGTTTCAAACTTGGGTTTACATACATACACACACATATAAACTTGCATGTCTACTTGCATGTATAACACATACCCACAAACACACAACCAGGAGAATATTGGAAAAAGAGATAGATGCCTATGGACATAACATGACTATCACACTAACTCACAGCCAATGTGATTACTTGATAATAATAACCAGGTAATCAAACCTGTCAAAGTTTTGCTATTGACAGTTGATAGCCACCAAGAGAATGAGTACTGCTCATTTTTGAGATTGCTCCCCCTAGTACGTTTCTGGGGCTTTTGTACATTCATGGGTGGACACACATGTATGCATATATGCAAGCACAAAATGGACTAACTGAGTAATCAGTGAAGCAAACAATATCGAAACACATGAAATTAAAAGAGCCATAGTTGTTATAATTATGGGGAAGGTGAATGATAGAAATGAGGAGTAGATATAATCATATTACATTATATAAATGAATGGAACTCAACTACAAAGTATAATTTACAAATAAAAATTTTAAAAATTTCCATTTGAGCATCTATTGTTATGGAGAACACATTTGTGCCCTCATCAAGAACTATTTAGTTATTTCAATAATGAGCAGAATATTTTCTCAAACAAGTTTTGTGTTCAACTGAGTTTGAACTACTGTCAGTAACAGAGGTTCCTTAACATACTGAACAAACTAAGTTTTCTCTCTGTGTTGTTTGTTTCTGTTTGTCATGGAAAAACATCGATTTTAAAATCATCTTAATTTTAGACATAGAAAACGTCACGGGTATGAGGAATGGAAAATAACCTACATGGCATGAAGACAATGCTTGTTTCTTGAGCTTGTCACATGCTCATTTGCTCACGAGTTCCCACGATGAGGATCAAGCCACCCAAAATAATGTTATTAATAGGGATATGAATCAGTTTCACAAAGAAGCCAGTGAAGCCCAGGATAGCAAATGCAATAGTTGTGGCTGTCACAGTCTTCTGGAAATCTTTTCTATCGGTTTTGGCACACAAACTTCATTAGCCAGCCAAATTGTGTCCTTTACAAACAAATGATTTGTCTCAACAAACTGAATTATCTGACCCATGTCTGTGTTATGGTGATTTGAGACACATAATATAGTTTGCTTGTGTGTTGAAAGCAGATCTATGCTCATTGAAAATTGGTGAGATTTTCTAATGATATTCTCTGATTTAAAAACGATGGACACTGGTTAGTGCATCTTTCAATATTCATCAGAGAAAGCTTATCTTTCTGTATATGGTAATTATTACAGTGGTCCAGAAATGTTCTGCAGTGCAGAGAGTAGGAAACTTTCAGAGAGTAAGAGAAATTCAAACCTAAATAATATACCTATATTACACTCAGTCCCATCAGGTTTCAGAGATTATTACACAAGACAACATAAAACAATTGTAAGAATCAGAGGTAGTGATTTTGGGGTGTGATCAGGCAGTTTCAATTATGAATGTGCAAGCCATATTTAAAAATAAAAACCTTAAAGTGGAGCAGGTAGGTAGACACAAAACCCTACTTATGGCTGAGATGCAATTTGCAATTAAGAGCTGCTGGGAGAGAAACAGTCAGTTTCCTCTAAATGTGTGGCTCCAGCAAACTGACCATGCTCTAGAAGAAGGGCACATAACTAAGAATATGTACCTCAGAGATTAGAAATTTTAATAATAGAAAATGAGGAGAAAACAAGTTGGTTGTGTAGGCAAAAAGAGTGGAACTTGGAAGAACTGAAGAAGGGTGGCAAATAGGACCAAGGGATGTGTAATAGTTAAACTATTAGTTATAATATGTGTAAAAGACAGACAACAAATAAAAATTGGAATATTATATTTAAACCCACAAAAATTATCTTCATAGTATATTATTCCAAAGTAGTTTTGCACAGATATCAAACTATTTATTTTTCAAATTCATTTTTATTTTTGAATCTTGGTTTATTTATAGATTCCACTACAAATTTGATAAATAGTACTAGAAAGCAATGGTGTTATTATTAATTTACACTATCCTAGTACTCACGATGTGGAGGTATAAAGGGATACAGATCTTTACTCCGTCATCTTGCTATTACCCCATGTAAGACTTTGGGCCATCCCCAAGCACATATATCAGCTTCTAATGTTGCTTTTCCCTTTGACCTGTTCTGAGTCTCTGAGTGCTTTTATATATGGTACTATTATAAGAAAATTTAGATATAAGTGATAGAATAAAGACTGTAATGTTACCCAGAAATTTGTTTAAAAGTGCTGTTTTCCAGTGAGTACCAACCCTTGCTAACAGTGAATGTAGGATCCCTGGACTAGCTCAAATGTAAGAAAGTACAAATGTCCCATTAATAAATGCACATTAAATCTCATACTTTGAAAACTAATTCAGACATAACTAATATTTCACAAGCCTGAGCTGAGGTGTATGGAATGCTGCTTGGATGTTCAAGGCTGAGCTAATCACTTATAGGCAAAAAGTATCCAGTCTAGTACAGTTATTCCTTGAGAGAGGAAGGACATGACTGCCTATTTTATGACTTTATCCCCATCTGTATAGATAATAATTTATCAGTATTTATATATGAACAGAAGCTGTGGTACTCAAAAACTATGCAAAACTGTAGTAAATTTACCTTCATCTCTACCAGATACTAGCAGAAAAGGCTGTCATTTCTTGCTGAACCATCAATGTATCAGACTATTCTTAACTTTAGGATAAGCATCTTCCTTTTTCTAATTTGTTCTTATTTTTTTTTTTTTTCTTCTATCCTGACCTTAGTTTCCCATATCTCCTCCAATCCCAGGTCTTTTCTCCCCTGATCTATGCCCCTGTCCACTCTGATTTCGTTTCCCCTCAGAAAAGGCAAACTTCCTGGGGTTATCAACCAAACATGGAACCCCACGTTCCATTAGATTAGGTACCTCGCCTCTAATTTAGGCTGGCCAAGGCAGCCAGCCATTCAGTATGAGAAAAATGGGTTCCCCAAACCAGCAAAAGTGTCATGGATAGGCCCTAAATACCATTGCTAGGATTCTCACATGAACTTCAAACTATACAAAGAAAACATATATTGAGAGTGCCAGGGTCATATCTATAAAGGGTCCTTAAGTGTTGGTTCAGTCTACATGAGTCCCTATGAGCACAGGTTAGTTGATTCTATGGATTGTTTTGTAATTTCTTTGAGCCCTCTAGATCATACAATCCCCTGACTGCCAATCCTCTACACAGGAGTCTTCAGGCTCTTCTTAGTGTTTGGTTGTGGGTCTTTATCTGCTCCAATCAGTTGCTAGATGGTGTCTTGCTGATAACAATTGGGCTATAGGTTTATATAACATGACATTATAAGGTCCAACAGAGACTGAGATTTCCCACCATGGTTTATACTTTGGATATAGCTGCCTTCAAGTCTCTACTACATATAGGACTGAACTTTGCTCATGTGTGGTTACAAACTTGGGACAATAATAATAAGCTTGGACATTTTAATCCTTTTTAAGAAATCCTAAAATACATCCTATCATTGGACTCTCATTTTTTATAAACAAAGGTCATTTGAATAATCGATGTTCTGCTCAGGCTACTGTGGATTGATTACCTCATAACATTATTCACAGCTTGTAGTTTTTTTCCTATCTCATCCATGGGCTTCTGATATCACATAGCACACACAGTGGTGACCTCTCATTTTACTGCACTAACTGTTTATTTTCCTATTGTTTACTAATATTTTTTCCGATTTCTGGGTCATATTGCCTAAGTACTGGCTATTTTATGTTATGCTATGGTATGCTATGGTATTCTATGCTATGCTGTTAGTCTGTTTTATGTTTGGATCTCTACCATGTCAAAACCCTTAGCAAGTTTAACTATCAGCAAAATTTGGTATACCCAGTTACTTGTCATAGTTATGTAAACTACACTGCATTCCCTACTCTTCAGCTGTCTCCTACTGTTGCCTTACCAGACCCTTTCTTTCTGAGCACTCCCTAACTCTGATCATTCACATTCTCAGGGGATAGGTTTATTTCCTGTAGTGTTCACTTCCTTCTCTTATCCATGGTGGTGTGGAGGCTAGAGAGCAAATTTAAGGAGGTAGCTTTTTCACAGTGTGAACTCCTGGTCTTTAGAAGTGGTGGCAAGTGCTCTTCCACATGCTCAGATATTTCATCAGCCCTGCTTTTAAAACTCATATAAGGCACGTGTCCTTGTTATCAACAATGAGCTTATAAACTCATCCAGAAAAAAAAGACCACCACACTCAAAGCAAAGCTCAGTTTTACCCTTTGTGATTTCTGGCATTTGTTTTGCCTCTTCTTTTAGTTTTCTAGGATCACACATTCTAAAATAGGAATGACACCTACAGTGTGATCTCTATTTAGGTTTTAGAAAGTGTCTTCAAACTTAGGACATAGAAATTTCTCTATTATCTAAGTACATCAAACATCCTTTTCACTCTGCCATCTGAATGCTGCATTCTGATGTCAGTTACATCTTTGCCAACCCATCCTTGGATTTCTGCAATTAATTGTTTGAACTTTCTCACTTGGAAGAAACCCGACACTTCCAGTGAGATTATGAAATTCATTATTTTTTTAGGCAAAATTACTGATTTCACGTCTTTGTTCTGCCTGTATATAACAGTACTCAACAGCACATTTCAACAAGGCCAGGGTTACTTGCCAGGGCATCTCTGGAAGCCCATGATTGAATTGTTCTCTGAAGCCCATCAATAAATGAAGCTGAATACTTGCTGAGTGGTGAAAGCAACATAAATGTGCGTTTAACGCATCCCACTACTTACATTATATTTAGTAGCACTTGATGTCTTGTCTCAAGTTATGAGGTTGCAATTAAATGCAGGTTGAAATTAAGGAGCTGACTTAAAAAGCAAGTGTACTCTTTGCTGAATGAGTTTTCACATGTATTACTATATAAATGAGCTCCATAAATTTATTGAATATGAAACAAAATTTAGTTTATTGCTTTTATGTCCAATATACCATGACAATTTCTATATGTTTCCATATTTCTAATAGTGTAAAAAATATTTTTCTTTATAATATTTTGTGAAATTCTGAGAATTGCATATGATTTATTGTAAACATATTTGCCCCAACTACTTATCTACATTCCTTTCAGATTTACCTTCCCCTTTTTATACCATCAAATCTGAGTCTTCTTTCTTTTTTTTAACTTAAAAATACATCAACTCCAATTTTTGCTGTTTGTATATTTGAACTAAAGGGCTATACAATGGAGCTTGTTGACCTATAGAAGTCATACACTTAAAAAAAAAAAAAAAACATTCTTTTTCTCTCTAAAAAGCCATCAACCTTCCAAAGATCTTCCTGTAGGTGTGAGAAACCCATAAATACCTTCCCATTCAATGTTAGAAAGATGACAGGCTTCATCTTGTGTGGGCATTCTGTAGGCAGCCACAGCTGCTGTGACTTCACCATTTCTTGAAGATAGTGTTTCTCAAGTCCGCACAGAATCTGCCTTTTACAGTCTTTTACTGCCCTCACTTCTAACATGGGGAGGAATTGTGATATAGATATACGATTTCCAGCTGTGGATTCCATTGACAGTTCTCTGATGTTGATTCTGTTTTAACCACTGTTAACTCTGAAGTATCTTTAAAAAAAAAATACGGAATCTATTTTTTAACATTATTTTTTAAAAAACAAAGATAAAAGAACAATTTTAAGCATTTTTGCATAAATGCATAAGAATACAATTTTGTCAGTGCTTGGCTTTTATTTTTTTTTAAGGTTTGATATTCTGCATTAAGGTCTTACTAGTTACAATGAGCAAAAAGTACATGTAAAACAGGATGTAACCCAGAATTAGTCAAAGTATTCTTAGTGTGTAAGAATTGAGTATAATGGTTTTTTTTTTTTTTTCTTGAACTTCACACAGTTGTGAGTTGTTTCTGGGGTAGGCCGAGCTTTCTGGTGTTAGTATCCCATTATCAGTGACTGCATATTCTGTCTGTTCTTTTGTGACTGGGTTATCTCACTCAGGATGATATTCTCTAGATGCATTTTCTTAAGAATTTGGTAAAGCCATTGTTTCTTATAGCCGAGTATTGCTCCATTGTGTAAATGTAACACAATTTTTGTATCCATTCATCTACTGGAGAACATCTGGGTTCTTTCCAGCTTCAGGCTATTATAAATAGAGCTGCTATGAACATTGTGGTGCATGTGTCTTTGTTGTATATTGGAGAGTCTCTGAAGTATATGCCCAGAAGTGGGATAGCTGGATCTTCAGGTAGTACTCTGTCCAATTTTCTGAGGAATCGCCAGAGTGATTTCTACAGTGGTTGTATCAGTTTACAACCCCACCAACAGTATAGAAGTGAACTGGCACTCAGCATGCAGAAGAATGAAAATAGACCCTTTCTTATCTCTTTGTACAAAGCTCAAGTGTAAGTGGATCAAAGATCTCCACATTAAACCAGGTACACTGAAACTATTAGATGAGAAATTAGGGAAAACCTTAGAACAATTAGACACAGGAGGAAATTTTCTGAACAAAACACCAATGGCTCAAGCTCTAAGGTCAAAGATTAACAAATGGGACTTAATGAGATTACAAAGTTTCTGTAAGGCTAAGGACATTGTCAAGAAAACAAAACGGCAGCCAACAGAATGGAAAAGATCTTTACCAACACCACATCAGATAGAGGTCTAATATCCAAGGTATACAAAGAACTCAAAAAGCTAGACACCAGAGAATCAAACAACCCTATTAAAAATGGGGTACAGAGCTAAACAAAACGTTCTCAATTGAGGAATATCAAATGGCTGAGGAAGTGCTCGACATCCTTAGCTATCAGGGAAATGCAAATCAAAACAACCCTGAGATTCCACCTCACACCAGTCAGATTGGCCAAGATCCAAAACTCAGATGACAGCAGTTGCTGGCAAGGCTGTGGAAAAAGAGTTACTTAATCTATTTTTATAGTCCTGATTTTTCTCCTCCCTGTCTACCATCTAACTATACCACATGCCATACCTCTTCCTCTTGTCTCCAGGAGGATGTCCACAACCCCAACCTCTTACCCCATCAGAAGTCACAAAGCCTTAGAGCCTCAAGTCTCATGAATGTTAGGTGCATCCTCTCTCACTGAGTCAAAGCCCAAGCTCTGCTGTATGAGTTGGGAACCTCAAATCAGCTGGTGTATGCTGCCTGGTTGCTGGTCCAGTGTCTGAGAGATCATGGTAGTCCAAGTTAGTTGAGACTGCTGGTCCTTCTACAGGGGTACCCTACTCCTAAGCTTCTTCCAGCTTTTCTCTAATTCAACCAGAGGGTTCAGCAGCTTCTATTGATTGGGTAGGTGTAAAAAATCTGCATCTGATTCTTTCAGTTTCTTGATAAGTATTTCAGAAGTTTAACAGGGCAGTCTTGATACTCCCCTGCCTGTAAGCAAATAGTAGCATCAGTAATAGTGTGGAATTGAAGCATTCTCACTGTGTTCTTCAGCTTGTTAACTTTTTTGAGAAGTGTGAATTGTATCCTGGGAATTCTATACTTTTTCTGGCTAATATTCACTTATTAGTGAGTAAAGTCCATGCATGTTCTTTTGCGTCTAAATTACCTCACTCAGAATGATATTTTCCAGTTCTATTAATTTGCCTGTAAAACTCAGGATGCCCTCAATCTATACCTTTGCTAACTGAGAATGGTGTAGATACGAGTACTGTAGAGAGAGAGATGAGCATAGGGATGGTTTAATCTAATAAATGCTATGCCCATTTATGAAGCTAAGAATTATAGACTTATCCCTGGTGCCTGTGAGCTACTCAGTTGTGTCTGAGGTCAGATTTATGCACCAGGTATGCATTTTCTCTCTTCTATCTTGCTTTCAATTCAATCAGAAGTGGTTCATCAATACCACCATTATACCACAGGCATATTATCCCAAAGCAATCTTTACTTCCATTTACAGGACTAGCAGGTGGGCAAGACAGGATATTCATCTCCCACAGTGGCTTTCATAGCATCTTCCAGTAACAATGGAGTTTGTGGATAGAAACTTCCAGATTAGTATTATTTTTGTTTATTTGTTTGTTTTTCATGTCCTTTGACCAATGCATGTGGTGGATTCTCGGATAAGCAAATCCCTTGGGTCATGTTACTCAACTTCAATTCTTTCTCATTGATGAAATATCAGATTTGATTATTGAATTCATATTTGCATCCATGTTGATACATGAAGGGAAGACATTTTCATTTTCCCCTTTGTTTCTAGCAGAAATACAACCAGAAAATATCAAACATCCTAATGACCAGACCCACATCCTGGACTTATTTACAAACAGAGAGAAAGTTACTGGAACACAGGATTATGTAGAGACATTCATCATTGTGTTTTAGAGAAACCAAAAAAAAAAAAAAAATGTCACTTTAGGTCAGTTTTATTTTAAGATACATCTCTTTGGAAAAATGCTTATTTTTTTTAATTCTATAATTTATCATTTGTATATGTGCGTTTGTGTGTGTGGGGGGGTATGGGTGTGTATGTGTGCATGTGTGAGTTTATGTGTACCACCTATACTGAAGAACCTGTGAAAGCCAGAAGTGCTTGTTGGATCCCATGGAACTATAGTTTGAGGAAACCATGATTCATTATATGGTTTGAGAAACAACATAGATTCCTGCATAGGGTAGTAAGTAGTTTTAACCATTGAACCATCTCTCTATCCCCTAAATCTATATTTTTATATTGTCATCAAGAATTTCCACAAAGGAACATTCTGTCTATAAGGCGTGAAATGGCTTGTATTTCACATGATGGGCTTTATTATGTATTAAACACCACTAATATTACACAAACAGATTACATATTTACAAATTGATTTTATATTAATAGAGAACATTCTCATACAATTAAAAAATCCAGTCCCCTGTTACATACTTCTACTTGTGTGGCTATAATGAGTTGATTTAATCTTTCAACAAGTTGCTTAGCTGTAAAACAGCAATAGTGAGAAAGTAAAACAGAACAGTTACACATTTAAAACCATTATTTATGCTAAAATTTCAGTTTTCTTGGCAGAATGTCACTTGTAATACTAGTAAGAATGGGAAATTTATCTTTCTGTATTTGGGCCGGGTAATGTTTTGGAGTATTACTATGTTCTTTGTTGTAAGTTTTATAAGTTATTAATTGTTTTAGTAGTTTATAGAAAATGGAAAGTTCTTATTTTCAGAAAAAGAGAACAAGGATAGTATTTATTGTAAAGGCCACTTGTATTGCCACATAGAAGACTAGCTGGTAGCTAGCTTCAGTAATGGGATACTGCGCTCTGCAGCAGTCAAGTTGGCATGATCACCGTGAAAGGTCAATCCAGGACAAAAAACATGATAACAGATATATGAGGTATTTGATTAAATATTCCATTTCACCTGTTTTATCTTGCTGGTTGAAAAGATCTTGAGAATCATAATTTGCACAAGCCAGGCAAGCAAGAAGATATTCTATCCTGGCTCTATGTATAGCTAAATTATGAAAGGGTCCGCTATTGTAAAAAAAAAAAAAATTGTTTCTATATTTTTAATATCATAGTGCTTCTCAGAAAGTGTAGGTTATTTTAAAGACTGAACATATGCCAATATATCTATGATAATCATTTCAATATTTTTTATTTATCAATTTTAAAGGCAAAAATTTTAAATGGAACTAAAAATCCTGTCATACAAAAATGAGCGGAGATATTTTGCTTCCAGAAAACATATAATAAAAATAATTTGGAAAAAATTAGAAAAAATAGAATTTCAGAATACCCTGGAAAAGAATAATTTGATATAATAAAAATATCAATAAAGGATATTAAAGAAAGAAACATGAAATTAAATTCAAATGTACAATTAAGACAATAAAGATTAAATAAGTCATGTATATAATTAATAATTAAAATACACTGTTTTTTATATTTAGTAATTGTTTTTTTTATTGGTAACTCCCTGTATTTACATTTTATATGTTATCCCTGCCCTGCATGGTCCTATCCC
>NC_137969.1:136758513-136991013 GCF_963924665.1 Micromys minutus
TTTAGGTATGTATAGGGCTGTGAGTCTATGTATGAATGTGCACAGGCTGGCAGGTTCCCAATAGGAATGAGTAGAATCTTCTAAAGCTTGAGTATGTGTTTGAGTAAATACATGTAACCTCATTTAGTTTCTGTGAACTAATCAGGATGCCAATAGAATCCTGGACCATCCCTCCAGCTGCTAAAGTCCAAACCTTTCATGGAGCATTATATGCTCCAACATAAGGCAGTATTCATCCATGAGCCAATCCACTGTGGCGACAGTTAGTCAGAGTGTATACCCAGAAGCAATAAACTCTGTCTCCTTGCTTTTTGAAAGCATACATTTAAAACTATGAAATGGATATTAACTTGTGTTTTCATTCCAATTATCAATTTTTAAAACTGATTATTAACAACATTAAAATTTGATGTTTCAAAGCAATTTCAAAATCTCTACATACTACTTTCAAATACACCTTAATACTGAACACTCTTTCCAGGATCTTAGTCTCAACATATGTGGTGGTGTTAGCACATGAGATGTTTACATCGTTAATGCTTCCATGATAGTTTCTAATATCATCTCACTTTGATTATTCCTAGTTTTATAAAATAAAATGTAGCACAGCATTATCTCTTAAAAAATCAAATGCAGGTTTTTCTTCAGCATTGAAACTGACATATGCCTATATTCATAGTTACTAGCAATAACCAATTAGCTTATTCAAGAACTAAAACATTTGCATTTGTATGTTTACATCTAATATAAAGGTTCTCAAAGCACATTCTATCTTTGATGTAATAAACTGTAAGGTATTGAGTAAACCTATTCCTGAGATTTATGACCTTCAAAAAAAGTATTTGTCAAGTTAAATAACTCAAATAAATATTCTGCAACTTTCACAAATGCATAAATAAGACTTTTTGTCTTCAAAAATCTACATTTCATTCTATAGATTGGTAAACTGAAATAAGAGATTTCAAATCTCTGAGCTGCTCTAAATCCAGTAACTTTTAAGTGGTAACATGATGTTGGCTACAGTGGATAACTTCACAAGGTGGAAGAGTTTTCTTGCCAAAATTAAGATGCCATTTTTAATTATCATCAGATTATGTAGATGAGTTACATTTGGAACACAAATGAGATTTATTGCGTAAAATCAGTTGCAATCTTTCAAATATCTCTTTATGATTATGAAAATATACCAATTTAAAAACTGAAGACTTTTTCATTTGGATGTAACCTACATATTTTTATTATAACATTTTCACAATTCAAACAACAAAGGACATGAGTAGAGCTCAATAAAATATGTAATAAATTTTAATTTTATAGATAAATGTATAATTATAATTAGAGGTTAAAGTAATTTATAGCAACTAAAAATTTTCAAAATGCAACTAAAAAATAATTGTGCAACCTCCATGAACTTTTTAAAGAAAGAGCTGAGGAACATGTAATGATATTTTATAAAAATAAAACTATAACCTTGACTTGAAAATATAAAAATATGAGGTACAGATAGAGATATATCAATGTTTTAAAATATTTTGCTGCATTATATAAGCTAAGTTTTTGATAACATTCTAATATATATTATACATATTCTTTTGCACAATATATTGTGCATAATATAATATACATAAGAAAATATATAAATTTGTAGTGATTTATACATGCATGAAGCAGACAAATTGAGTCAAAATTGATTTGTACAAATCAGTTTTTGCTTGGCACTTGCAGAAAAATTACAAATTCTTCATTTCAAAACATTAAAACATACTTATGTATATGATTGTCATCAGAAAATAAGAGTTACAGCTTAGATCCAATCAAAGAAAAACAAAACACCAGTGTCTAGCACTTGTGCTGGTAGTTCAGTGGTGCTGACTCCTGCCATTCTCACAGATGTGTAAACATATATACATATATGTGTGTGTGTGTGTATACATATTTACATATAGTATAGTGTACATGTCCTAGAAAATAAAAAGAAATGAGTATGTTCGGTATGTATTCTCCAAGCCTTGAGTAGTGAAGGAGTCTATCAGTTCAGACTTACAGAATTAAATAATAAGTCCTCTTTAATTGTATGTTTTTAGCATTTTGTTAGAGACAGGATAAATATGGTTCCAAACTCACGTTTAATCATAATTGGAAAAGACATTAGTGGCAAAGCATATCTGACTCCTGGAGTAGCAAATACTTTGTAAGAGTTTTTGCCATCTTTCTTATCAATTCTACAAATGACAATGTTTCTTATCACCAGGAGAGACTGATGTAGACCAGTGAGGTAAACGAAGACTAAAAGGCAATATTATTTTCCCTATCTATTTTACATTTCCAATTTACTTTGAGCAGAAATAATTTGGAGAAAATCATCTTAAGCTAGAATTTTAGTGATGTAACATATCTAAAACCACTCTACTCAAAATATAGCTTTTATAGTGAAGAACATTGAAATTCCTCCTATCAATATGATGCTTGTAACCTCATTCTTTACTTCCTCTTTCAAAGATATGTTCCTAGCCAAGCTACAAGCAAGGGAGTACCATATTTTTTAGCATGAACATGCTACAATTTTCCTCTTTTATAAAAATTTAAATATTGAGATTATACTATAATTATATCATCTTTCCCCTCTGTCCCTTCTTATACATACCTCCTTGCTCTTTCATATTTGTGGCCTCTTTATAAATTAATGATTACTTTATGCACATATGTATATGTACACACATATTCCTAAATGTAACCTCTCAAGTTCATATAATATTCCATGTATGTATATTTTTAGGGTGGACAGTTGATATTGGATAACCAGTTATGCTTTTTCTTAGGGTAGACTAGATTATTTTTCCCACTCCCAGCATTCCTCAGTTGCCTCTTTGTACATGGTTAATGACTTATGGATGTTTTTCCTTGTCTACATTAGCATGTCAGTTTGCATTGTCCCTTTTTAAGCTCACTTTGTGCAGCAATATCAGTCAGACTTTATGTATTTAGCTTCTAATGTTACTACAAGGTACAATCTTGGAACAAACAACCTGATCCTCTAACTTTCACTATCTTTCCACCTCCTCTTTTGTTGTGTTTTCTGAGTCTTAAGTTTAAGGGTATTTGGGGTAAGGGTGTTATGTCTTTCTCTAGCATTTTCTGTCCATTGAAAGAGATGTTTCCTCACTGTATGTTTAAGACTTCTCAATCTGTGGGTAAATGTACAAATGGTTAGATTGTTGTTAGGGCTTATGTTGGTTTAATAAAGCAGTGGATATAGATTTTCTTCCAACAACCATGACTTCAGTAGCAGTGAGGAGATAGTTGGATTCCCAGTACCATGAATAGTCTCTCAATTGTTAAATAGGTCTTAAGTTTAATTAGAGAGCTGTTGTTACCGGCCAAATGTGTGTACAAGTCACGTATATTCTTATCTGGTTATGCGTATTAGTTTAGAACACACATACATACATGAAAAAAAATGTTGATTCTTTCCCATTGAAAACATAACTCAGGTAGAGGAAAGTAAGGACAGTGTTGACAGGTTATAATGATCTGGAAAATACAAATAACACTGATATTCAAGAACATGCACTGTGCTAAAGGCTGAAGGAACACCAAGTGAATCTTGAACCCTAGTGATTTTGAGAGACTAGTGTGTATTCTAGCTACAGAGGAGTTTAGACAAATGCATGAATCTTGTATCCTCAGCCACAAGAGAACAGCACAGTGTTCTCCGGCTGCACAGAGAGCAGCATCTGCTATATTCTTGTGTTGTTTTCCATATTTATTAATAGGCCTGGTAAAGAAAAAATTCATAAATAATTTTGACAGCTGAGCCGTTTTTGAAACTTTTGTCCTTGCAAGAAATCTTCACTTTATTTCTGGCTCCCTGAGTAAAACTTCCAATGAGACATAAATGTTCATTTCTGATCTACATTCAAGAACCAGAAGTTTTTTGTGTTCCTCAATCTGGAGTTTTTACATCCACTAACTTATTTGGTAAGACCTTTCATTTCTGTTTGTTTGCCTCAGTTTGTTATTTTGATTATTTTAGGTAGCGATCCAGCACTTTTTTAAGGGCTGTTTGGTTTTAAATATGTCAGTTCTAACATTCAAGGGTAAATAAATATGTGTACTCAGATTTTATAATTCTTTAGAGACGCTAAGCATTTTATTTACCCATCTTTTCATTTTAACAGCATGCTGTAATAGAAACTTAGAATTTACTAAAACTTTCCTATTGCCAATAAATTAGATTTTCTAGTGCAAATAACAGAAAATGGGAGGTGTGGTTGTTGGCAAATAAAAAAATCAAAGTATGCCTGGAGGGCCTATGATATAACTTTAGTTATAGATTAATCCTGCAATGTACTATCTACAAGATCTTCACTTTTTAAATAAAAACCAAAAAACAAATTGCCTTGCATAATCTGTTATAAACAAAGGTACTTATAGACATTTTAGAAATAGTGAATACTCTTGAAGAACTCAGGGTTTATAAAGAACAAAAGACACAATTAAATTTGATAGAATTCTAATCATTTCTACATGCAAATGATGTTTCAAGCAGACTGGTTCGTACTAGCTTTACTTTCTCAGTCTTCCTGTAAACTCTTATGGTTTTCCTAGCTAGAATAATCTCAAATGCTCTCCACTTCAACAGAAAATATTTAGCCCTATGCAGTCTGATATGGAATGCAGGGATTTACCCTTGGAATACCAAATCATGTGAAATCTCTTTTTAAAAAAATCTCTGTCTGGTGTTTAATTTTGTTCTAATCTAAACTCTCTGAGTGGTAGTTTTTGAATGAGCTTAATTGTGATTTATCTACATATTTGATTTCAAAAATTGCCTCAGCAAGCTTAAATATTTATGATATTTTAGTCTCTTTTATCTCCTATGAGCACTAACCTACATTATACCCTCTCCTGCCACAGGTATTTGTGCTTTCTGTTCCCTTGACATTGACTGTTCCTGCTGTTTTCACATGGAGGTTGCTTAGCATGCTACAGGACTGATGAAGGTATACTCCTTTGAGAGCTTCTTCAAGACTGAAGTGTCTAAAGCAGGCCCAGCATAGTGACATGGACTCATATCAGGCCAACTCTCTGGACAGCGAGCTTCTGCTTTAACTTGATATTTCCTTACTGAAAGATAGCAGTCTACTTGGTAACGTAACCTATTATAGTCTAAAGATATATTGGGAAACTTAACTATTTAAAAGATAGTTTATCCTATCCACTAAGTATGGAAAGTGTATACTACACACACACATATATATATATATATATATATATATATATATATATATATATATGTTTTATATATACATATGTTTTATATATATATACATATATATATAAAACAGTTATGTGTCCTAAATTATTTTTATTGACTCATAAAACTAAACATGAATATGTAACTGAAAAAACTTCTTTAAAAAAAACCTGTGAATCCAATAAGTAGCAGAAATATTCTCAACCATTAAATAGTTCTCAGTTCAATAGAGAAAAGGAAAGCACATAGATGAAGGTAATATGATAATTTATTATAATAAACACTATGCTAGAGGAAAGTAACAGATGCATAAAACTGACTGTAACAGAATAAACCTGTCTCTCTTTGCAAAACAGTTCTTATCATCTACCTTTCATCAAAGCAAAGTTTTCTAAATTTAATCATAAAACATTTAAAGGCATTTGAATATTGAATATCTCTGAGGGCAAGTAGCAAAATGTAAAAATACTTAAAGGTGCAAGACAATGCAGAAGAGTAGGTAAACACGCACACATCAATAATGGTGTTTCAGAAATAATAAAGTAACTTCAGAGCCATCTTATAATCAAAGTAATGAATGGAATCCAGCATCCTTCAGAAGACATTTACAAGTACTTGCATGTACACTTAACACCATAAATATTCTGTAAAATGAGAGTCTTTCTATATGTCATGTATTGCATATCCTGTACATATGACTGAAATCATATAAAAAGTTCATGATTTTATTTTTCTAATCTTTAATTTGAAATTACAGTAACCATAATAAATATTTAAACTGTTGTCAGTTGTCTTTAACAAAGAACATATTTTCATGAGTAGTGACTCATCAAAAGTAACGTAATTTAACATAACTTTAAATAATGTATTTTAAAATATTCAATCACCTTGTACAAAGAAAGGTACTTACATATTCATTATATGTGTCAGGAGATATAAAAGCAGTTCAAATATTGGAAATAATTAACAGTTAAAGAGTGTCAAGTTGTCAGAAGCTTTTGCAAATGATGCCATGTAGTTAATAAAATAATGAAATCCAATTTAAAACCAACTCAAAAGTTTGGAATATGTTGAATGCCTGATTTCATATCTTAATTTTTTATAGTTGTGCTAAGAACACCAAGAACTTAAACAATTTAGGAAAGGAAGTGTTTGTTTTCTCTTACAAATCTTACTTCACACTTCATTACTACTGGAAGCTAGGACAGGAAATCAACATGGGGACACTATAATTAGTCATTAAGGCTGGATGCCAAGCTTCCATGCACGTCTGTCATGAAACTCTGAGGTCAAGTTTCCTCGGGGTTTTAGTCATTTTGTTCTTAGATTATTTTGGTACAAGGAAAAAAAAAAAAAACAATATAATACTTCAGGCATTTTTCAACTTTGTTTTTTTAATTTTAATTATTATATTTCTAGACATAACATTTTCATCTATAAAGTGACATTGTTCCTAAAAAATAAACTGGCACTGCATTGGCTACTTTTCTCAGTCAACTTGACACAAGCTAGAATCTTTTGTGAAGAAAGACTCTCATTTGAAAATAAATGTCTTTATAAGTGTGGCCTACAAGCAAGCCTGTCAGGCATTATTTTGTTTTTATTTATTTATGTAAAAGGCCTAAGCTCTATTTCCAATTTTCTGAGGAACCTCCAAATTAAACCCACCTCCAGCAGAGAGACATGGCAGCAAGTGAGGGATGGGGTTGCTGTCCCACAGTCAAAACTGTGATCCATAGTTGTTCATGTCTGAAAGAACTGCAGGGATGAAAATGGAGAAGAACCTGAGGAAAAGAAGGTCCAGCAACTGGCCCAAAAGAGGTTCCAGCTCAAGGGGAGGCTCCAAGGCCTGACACCATTACTGGGGCGATGGAGCTTTCACAAAATGGGGCCTTTCATGGCTGCCCGGAAAGACCCTTCAAGTCGCTGAAAGACTCGGATGCAGATATTTACACCCAAGTTATCAAAAGACTGCAGTAAGTTGAATTTCGGAAAAGCTGGATGAAGCTGAGGAGCAGGAGACCCTGTAAGAGTCCAACTAAACTGGACCCCTGAGATCTCTAACGCACTGAATCACCAACCAGGAAGAATACACCAGCGGATGTGAGGCCCCTAACACATATGCAGCAGAGGACTGTGGGGTCTGGGTTTAGTCAGAGAGGATGCATCTAACCCTTAAGAGACTGAAGGCCCCAGGGGGTCGTGGGGAGGGGAGAAGGAAATATGAGATGTGGAACAGTAGGAGAGTGGATGGGAGAGGAAAAACATCTTGAAACAAACAGGACAACAAACAAACAGGCCTACGCTCCATATAGGCAGTGCTATTTGACTCTAGATGGTTTAACAACGCAAACAAGCATCAAACCTCCCCAGCTGACAGAAATAATGGAGAACAGCAGCCACCTGAGAAAACTCCTTTGCTTTGTATGGATATTCGGTGGGAGAGTTAGGGAGCTGGGGTAGAATGTGGTGAGGTTAGGGACTCTTGGACAGTCTTTGTGCAGGCAGTCTCAGCAGATTGAGGTAGCCAGTCCTTTTGAGCTTCTGAAAAATCTTTCAGGCTTCTGATTCCTAGAGCAGACACGTTCAGGTGAGGGTTGAATTTTTCCCATCCACACAGCCAATTTGCATAGCCACATGGCTGTGGTGACCAGACTACAAGAGGGTAAACAGGGAGATTAAAAAGCCCTGCTTATATCCAGTTTGATCTTCCTGCTTTGAACTTGTGGTACAATATTGACATCTCAGCTTCTTTCATTGGATGCCAAGTATGTTATTCCTTGGAACCATAAACTCAGATAAGCTCATCTTCTGTAACTTACTTTGATACATCTTTCTCACAGAAGCATCTACTCACCCCACATAGAAAACTAGTTAAATGTTGCACTAGGGATACCACTAGTCCAACTAGCTAAAATGGTGACATTTATTTTAGTTTTTGGAGCCAGTCAGAGAAATCTGAGTAATGGGTTACTTGCAGAAGCAGATATAATCCAAAGGCAGAAGAACCAGACACATGGAAAAGCAAAACAATACAAAACAAACCCCAAAACTACAAACAAATAAACAAACAAACAAACAAAAAGCACTTTAGCAGATGTTAGAGGTCAAGGAAAATAGGAACATCTGTTGTATGCATGCATTTCATTAAACCTGAGGCAACCAGATGTTGGAGACTGGTATTTAGAATTGCAATATATAGCAACAAAGCAAATCTCTACACTACTACATATTGTCAGAAACAGATTCTTTAATAAAATACACCAGTTATTTAGATACTAGATGCCTATTACATTAAATATAATAATCAAACAAACAAAATGTAAAATAATCTCTTTTCTACTTTAATATTATAAATATAGCTTTAAATTATTACAATGTATAATTATCAAATCTAACATCAGTGTTCAATATGCTAGAAAACACTAGGAAATGATTATTCTCCTTGTTGCCTGTAAGAAAAGGAGAATTTAGAAGAAAATAAAAAGCATAATACAAGTAAAGGTATAATATAACTATTAATTTTGTTTAATCAAATTGATTTTAGTTAGCTGTACAGGGATGGGTGAAGAAAATGAAAATGGATATTTAGATAGTAATTTTATATCTGTTCACATATTTTTAGAATAGTTTGTTGAATAATAACTAAAATTCAGTTTATGGATGATTTTGATATTGTTGGTATATTTAAGAAATTGTGTTAGATTAATATTAATGCTATGTATAATTTGTTTAATCACACAGAAAGAAAACATTTATAAACTATGATAATAAACCTACTGTCAGGTTTGACTTGTGGATGATGAAAAGTGAAAACTTATTGTCGCGCGCCCCACTTCCCGCCTGCAGTAAAGGCGTGCAACAACAGGATTCTTCTTCGAACAACCTTTATTGTACAATACTCTGAGGAGGGGACCCACGTGGAAGGAAAATGCACCGCTTATATATGCCCAGGAGAATCGTGTCTCTACCTGATTGGTGCGCCCTCCAGTAACTCTTTAGCATGCCCCGAGAGCGGGCTGTGACTCTGTGGTACATGCGCACTATGTCTCTTGGGCTGGGCAACAGCTCTATTTGTTGAGTCATCGGCAGGAAGCTGGCACCATGTTTGGGTGCTGCACAAACGGCTCTCAACAACTTATTATATATAAATAGAAAAAAGTGACCTTCAAATTTTCATATAAATCATCAATGATGAAATACAATAAATTGTGAAGTGCATTTCCAAGCCATAGAATAAATTATAAATATAGTTTCTTATTCTGTCACAGGAAGAAGCTGAATGTGTAGACTAGAGGCTCTTCCTAGCCTTAGCAGGTTCATGAAGGTCATGGTAAACTTTTCTTAAAAGGGAAAAATAAACCAACAAAATGCATCTCTAAACCTGGAAATGTGAGATATGCTTACCTGCAGTGATTCATTTTGAACTGAGGCAGAAAGTGAAAAATTGCAGAGGTGGTGAGCGTTGCTTGAGCTCTGTTTTGAATAAATGAAAAGGTGATCCAGTCATTATCATAGAAAGTCCCCATTGAACAAACCATATACAATTTATAATTTAATCCCTGAAGATTCGCAAATGGTCCATTAGGAAAAAAGAAAAGGATGTGATTCACAGATAATACTTCATCGATTATTATGACACAAAATGTGATGGAAAAGACAATGAGAATTCAAAGATGTTAGCTTACATTCAACTAAGTTTGCTGAGAAGCAATGAGAGAGAAGCAAATTGACCCCAACAGTATGCAGTTTTGAACTTAGTCTAATTGAACACAGCAGTGGGGCATGATGCCGAGTGAAGAAAGAATGTGCCAGGAGGCAAATGCTACATTATGATTTTTTTTTTAATTTCCTAACAGGGTGTGAAGACCAGTGATATCAGCTATATTAGGAGCACATATGTCCTGTCTATCAGGCTATACATTAGTCACAGGTGAGTGTTTTCTACAGTTAAACTGTGTAAGCATTAATATTAGCTGAGTTTTCCTATTTTATAGCTAGCATTCTTATGATCAGATACTTTATCTCTTACCTATCAAAAGCACTTTATTTTGTGTTGTTTTAGACTAGGAAGGTTGTGCCATTCCACCCAGGCCTACTTTCATGTCCTCTTATTTGGCTAGAACCTTGTCAACAAAGTTAGGAGTTTGATCTAGATCCACCTTCTCATGGGCATCAAAACCTGGAAAATTGACCACAACATTCTACTACTGAGTGGCAACAGATAGTATGTGATAATACAGAAACACTGCTTCCACCATACTTCCTCATCTCTATTCCTTATAATATGCCTGTGTGTGCCTCAAATATTTTACATATTGAAACCTGGAATAAAGGACATCCTGAGATACCAGTACATTTCTTTTGCCTTTTGATAGTTATATATGCTTTCTCTTTCTCCTAAGCCCGACTTGAATGTTCAATATTTTATTATTCCCCAAGGTATGTAACCTCTACTCATAGTTAAATGAAATTTTCTAGACAGAGCTTCTAGCCTGGCACCTTGACATGACTACCATGTATGGGTAGCTCTTAGCTCTTTTGGAATTTCATGTTTGACATTATGCATTTGGTATGGTTTCGGTACCTCAAAGCATTGGCTCTTGTTAATTTGTCTCTGATAGGAGATGAAGATTCAAAAATGTTCTCTTATTTTTCTCTTTTCTATTGTGAAGAATCATTTTTCTTAAAGCCAATTAATTGCATGTATTAATTATTATGTAATGTTAAATTATTTTGTACATAGAAGAAAATTCTTTAGCCATCACTACATTATGCAATAAGTAGTGTAAAATATTGTCATGGAGAAGTTTCTTTTGAACAATGGACATTAACAGTTATAATTATTTAAGAAATGATAGATTGTCTCTTTAATTTATTTGCAAAGTATAGCTCATTTAAAAAAATCAAAACCACTGTTTCTCACAAAGAAATAAATTCATATATATTAAAATCAAACATGAGTCATCAATATATCACTTCAACATGAAACTCCGAGAAAACCATTAATAAATCGTTCACTATCGAACTTACATATGATATATTAGAAATGATTTCTTCATTGCATACAAGCATTTGTGCTAGAGTAATACAGATTATGGAAACTTTCTTTTGGTTAATATTCCTTGGATCTAGTTGTGAGATATTTATAGAAATCTTAATGAAGCAAAAATGAAGGAACACAAATGCTGAATTTTACATAATGATTATCTTTCAGAATGCTGATCAAATTTTGTTTTAAAATCATTGGTTTTTACAACTGAAACCTGGGAATCTGTGGTTAACAAAATTACAGTCTTGCTAATAATAGGCTAAAAGTTCACAAAGTTACTTTCGAAAAGTACAACTTAGACATAAGGTATTAGTTCAGTTTCATTTAAGAGTAAAGTACTATTTTAATCTTTCAATAAAATCTCCCTGTTGTATTCAACTACCAAACAATAATTTTACTATGTATTCATCAAATAGCTTTGTAAAGAATAAGTTTTGAAGTAGTTTAATGAATTTAAATAATTCCCACTGTGTTTATAATTGCAACTAAGCTGACAGAGAAATATCATGATCATTTTTTCTGTAAAAAAAAAAAAAGTGTAATTTGCAATGCCAACATAAGGGACTACAAAGTTAATAGAGAAGAACTATCAAAAAATGTGAGTTTAGTAAACCACAAGGAATAGATGCACCAAAAGCTAATAAAAATTAGGATTTCTTGTAGAGATTAGCACCAGTTATAGCATATTAAAACCTGAAGCTTTTAAAATGCCCAACATCTATTAGAGAAATATATCAATCCTCTCACAGTTACCTAGGAGATAACCTTAGCTATTCAATGAACACTCTTACAAATGCTCAGAAGAATCTATATTTATCATCCTCTCAACTGTGCTCTACTTGCTAGAGCATGGCAAATTGGAAGCAGCAAATTAAAGATGTAGAGAAGCAAATTTATATCAATAGAAATGTTCCTTGAAAGTAAGGCGGGAGATATAAACAATATAATTCTGCTCAGTGTCAAAGTTTGGAGGAAGATAATGCCAGAAAATGACTATTTATGACTAAAAGTTGTCTCAGAATTCATTCTTGATCTTATAAGTGTTGGAGCATTATAAAGATAAAGATCCTAACTTGTCTATTTCGTTAGATATAGTAATTTTGCAGGTTCCATAATGACTTCAAATGATCTGGGTGTATTTTTAAATGCATTCAGAGCCAGAGGAGCTATACAATAAGTAAAGTACAAGTGGGGTTGCTTGACTCTCATGTAAAATGGAGATTTAAATAGGCCAATGAAGGGAGGTAACTGGGAGGAGAGAGAAATAGGGGGATTCAGGATCATGTGTGGAAGACAGACTAGAGTAATGGATAGATAACAACGACACTGATGGAAATTTGCAATTGACAGTGGTGCAAAGTTTGGGGGCCATCTCCCAAAGTTGACAGAAACCTGAGGTAAGGAGGCACCCAAGAATCAATAGTGGTGATCCTAGCTGTGACTCAAAAACACTGAAGATATAGGACATGGAGAGCCTATCTTCTGTAGCCAGGCAGAAACCACAGAGGATTGATAGAGACACCAACGCTCCCACAGAACTTTCAACCCAAAATTCATCCAGTCTACAAAAACTGCAGGCACAGGAGATGGAATAGAGATTTGAGCGAATGGCCCAACTTGAGAAATATTCCATGAGGAAGCACTAATCCCTGACATTAATAATAACTCGGTTATGTTTGCAGACAGGAGCCTAGCATGTCTGTCCTCTGAGAGGCTCCACCCAGCAGCTGACTAAGCAGATCCAGACACCCATAGTGGAAGGATTGCAGTACATAGAGGAGATAGGAACTCTACAGGAGACCAACAGAGTCAACTAACCTGGAGCGTTGGTGTTTTCAGAGACTGCACCACAAACCAGAGATCATACATGTGCTGGAGTTAATTCCTTTTCCCCTGCCTTCCCTGCACATATATAGCAGAAATTCAGCTTGATGTTCATGTGGATCTCAAACGACTGGAGTAGGATCTATCCCAAAACTCTAGCCTATACAAGGGATATGTTCTTCTAGCTGGGCTGCCTTCTCTGGCCTCAAGAAGTGAATAAGTAAAATATAAAAATAAAAAAAAGATAACATTTTTATAGACATGAATTACTCAGAAGTATTCTCTTTGTTGAGTATGTGCTATTATCAATTATATTCACATTAACATTCTTGAAATACGTATTTCTTTGTTAGGCTTATATCAGGCTATTTGTATACTTTTGACATACTGTCTTAGACTATTGCTTTGAAGATTTTTTTTAATTAGTGAGGTTTTCAAAACATGCTCAAATAATTAATATGAGAAAGTTGAATCCTCCCTACAGGGACTTTAATAGTGTGCTTTGAATAATATGATAATTTTCTGTCTTTTATTTAAGATAGCCATTGAAAATGAAAATAAGGTGAAAGAAACAAACCTCGTTTGAGCATTTGTTTGCCAGACCCAGTACTAAATACTTAGCAAGTTTAGTTCTTGTTGCAGACAATTCTAAGGTAAACTATTGAGAGACAGGAGAGCTAAGCTAATGTTTCAATGTTATTAAATCACAGTCCACATTTAATATCTATGAGAAAGGAGAGCAACTCAACTCAACTATTCTTCTTGCCTTGGATCTGGAGAGTTATTACTTGTGAAAAGGATTTTGGTCTACTTACAGAAGCAAGCTCTCTGGCAGGGAGGTTATGGGCATCAAGATAGAAAAGTTCCAGAGTGATAGCTTCATGTTCCATCCATTTGGTAGGAATTCCATGAAGTCACTGTTTTGAATAGCTGAATAGTACTTTATTGTGTAATATACCACAATCTGTATCCATTCCTTTGTTCAAGGACATCTGAGTTCTTTCCAGCTTCTGGCTACTATAAATAAAGCTACTATGAACATGGTGGAACATGTGTCTTTGTTAAATATTAGAAATTATTTTGGGTACATGCCCAGGAGTGTTATAGCTCTTTCCTCAGGTAGTACTATGTACAATTTCATTAGGAATCACCAGACTGATTTCCAGAGTGGTTGTAGCACTTGAAGCTCTCATCCTAAATGAGATAACATAGTCACAAAGGGACACTCATGGTATGTACTCACTGATAATTGGATACTACCCCAAAGGGCTAGGTATATCTAAGAAAAAATCACAGAAATTATGAAGCTCAAAGAGAAGGAAGGCCACAAGGTATATGACTCAGTTCTTAGAAAGGAGAACAAAACACTCATGGGTGGAGATAAAAAAAAAAAAAACAAATAGAGGAGCAGGGATTGGAGAAATGATCATCCAGAGACTGCCTCATCTGGGGACACAACCCATATGCAGCCACTAAACCCAAGCACTACTGCTGATGCCAAGTTGTGCTTACTGCCTGTAACCTGATACGGATGCCTCCTCAGAGGCTCCACACAGAGTCATACTGATACAGAGGAGGATGCTTGCAGTTAACCATATAATGAAAATGGGGATCCCAACAAGAAGCTAGAGAAAGAACTAAAGGAGCTGAAAGTGTCAGCAACCCCATGGGAAAAACAAAATTATCAATTAACCAAATCCACTACAGATCCCAGGCAATAAAACACTAACCAATGAGTTCTCATGGAGAGACCCATTGCCCCAGGTACATATGTAGCAGAGGTTAGCATTGTCTGGCATCACTGGGAAGAGATGCCTTTGGTCCAGTGAAGGCTTGTTTTCCTAGTGTAGGGGATTGACAAGGTGCTGAAGTGGAAAAGGGTGGTTAGGAGAGAAAGCAACTTCATGGAGGCACTGGGAGGGAGAGAAGGGTTAGATTGGGGGAAGGAGATAACATCTGAAATGTAAATACAGATAATAGCCAATAAAAATAAAGACCTACAGAGCCAACTAACTTGGGCCTATGGGTCCTCACCATGACTGAACCACCAACCAAAGAGTACACATATGCATGGGCTGGATCTAGACCTCCTACATATATGTAGCAGATGTGTAGCTTGGTCTTTATTCGAGTCTCCCAACAACTGGAGCATGGGCTGTCTCTGACTTGAACTCTGTTGCCTTATTTTGAGTCCTTTCTCCTAGCTGCGCTGCCTTGTCTAGCCTTAGTGAGAGAGGATGTGCTTAGTTCTGACAGGACTTGATATCTCAAGGTGTGCTGGTAGCCAGAGAGTGCTTTCTATTCATTAGAGGAAAAGAGGAATGGGACAAAAAATAGGGGGGCTGGGAGTGGGCTGCAGTCAGGATGTATTACAAATAAACAAATAAATAAACAAATAAAAAAACAAGACTATAAGAAATGTTCCTGAGGCTATAAGTTAACATCCTTATGAATGCATGTGGTACACTACTGTCTGAATTCTTTTCTTTCCATTTAAAGCTTAAAACATTTGTTTCATAAAGAGCATTTAATTATTTTATTTTGTGACTCATAAAAATATTATTTATTTGTCTCCTAAAGAACTGTTTGTAGCACTGGAGAAAAGACTCCGTGGAGACTCTTCTTACTTTACAAGCTTGGGATCTGAGTTTCTTTCCTGCACCCATATGAAGGTTAAAACAGAATACTGACTCCTGAAAGCTGTAAGGTCAATTCTACATGTGCACCATTGCATGAATTCACACACACACACACACACACACACACACACACACAAACACACACACATACTTATATACACACAACCTTATACACACACAAACACACATGCATATACTCACATTATAGTCACATACATATATACAAAAAGAATAAAAATTAAAAAGAAAATGAATTGTATATAAAATTGTGTAAATTTTTCTTTTATTTTTATTTATGTGTGCGTGCATGTGCACATGCATGCATATTCCTGCAGAGATCAAAAGAAGGACTGAGATCCTTTGTAGCTGCAGTTATAGGCAATTGTGAGAAACCTGATGTGGGATCTGTGTAGTTCTCATAAAGGTAATCTCTTTTGAGCCATCTCTCCATATTCAAACTGTTTTGTATAAAACAAAACATCTTGTAACTGTATATTATACAGAGAGACTTAAATAAACGATCATTAATAATTAGCTTTTACTTTATTTCTATGTAAATAGTGATTGATTTTAGTTAGTGTAATAGTCTGTGAAGTATAATTTGGGAAGTATTTAAGATATAATTACAGAAGGAAGTGAAAAAAAACTCATTTTGAAATAAACAACCTACTTGTTAATCGACCAATAAAACCAAGAACTTGTTTGGAGGTTCTAGCAAAGGAGCAAATCTTCCTCTATACACTTGAACTAAGATGGGTTAGTTATCCTTCATTTATTGTTGGTAATTCTCCACTAAGAACATAGTTTCTAGTGAGATGCTCATAGAACCATGAAGCAAAAGACAATATAGCCAGAATGATTAACCAATCAGACCTAGCAGTCAACAGACCAATAGATGTTACTGCCGGATTGCCCTAACATACAGAAAAATTAAATTAAATAAATCAGTGACCAGTTATAATTGTTTTTTTAAGCCTGACAATATTTTGTTGAATACTCAATGGTAGCAACATAATACAAGAGCACTGATGACCCTAGGAAGTTTCCAGCACTGTTCATGAGAATGGGATGATGGTGATTTACTACATCTGGCCTTACAAGAAGGTCAGCAGTCAGAGTGATCTAGGTGCATTCAAGTCAAATACTCCTGACATATACTAAGAATAAATAGATTAATATCTAAATAATTAATATCTCTTCAAAATGATTGCAGAGATCAATTATTCATGTCTTCTGCCTAAGCACCTTCTGAATTTTAAAATAATTACTATCTTAAATTATCTTGCTTATTCTTAATCTAAATACTTTAAACTGTTTTAATAGCTTTGTTTACTTTTGCATAATTTTATGAGGATTGAAGATGTATTTTTGTACATTTGAAGATCTTATACTATTTTCATCTTTTTGCTCTATGATAGCAAATAATCTTTGAAAGATGATTCTACTTAGGCAGCTGAATCAATGGTATTAATCCAGGCCTTTCATAGTACAAGTTCATGTCCCTTCTTGTTAACATGAATCATATCTTGCCATCTGAATGAGGTACATTAATTTGTGAGGAGAACTTTCTGATTTAGTCACCTTTCTAACCAAATTTCTCATCAGAAACTGCTTTAGAATCAATTATTTACATCTATGAAAAAATTACCTTGTTTTCTCTTACCTTGTGTTTCTCACAGTTATTGCTATAATTTGAACTGGAATAACTCCCAATTTCCTGTACCTTAAATGCATGGTTGTTTGCAGCATGTCTTATTAATAGACGTGAAAGATAAAGCATGAGATTTTAACGGAGGTCCTATAGTCATTGAATGGAACTCTACATTGGAAAATTGGAAGTAGGACTGGAACCCTGTTTTCTTCCTCCCTGTTGACCCTTCTGGCCTTTAGGTTAGCACACACTCCTACTAAGAGGTTCTGACACATTTACAAAAACTAGGGCAGCAGACAGTCAAGTGACATCTTTATAAATGTGAGTTAAAATTATGCACTTTTTCCCTATAAATTGAAGATTCTAACCTTTATATTAACAAAAAGATGGTAAACACAATTAGTAGCTTTCAAATATTTTCTCATTATACCTACCACCAGCTATTCTTTTCAAAATCTAAACTTTCTGCATTACAAAGTATTGTGGGAGGGGCTTAACAGGAGGGGGGCAGTGAGTGGGATGGGATTAAGTAAAAAGAAGCAAAACAGACAAAAACAAATACTCCACATGAAAAGCACACATGTCTAGACTCTGGTTTCAACCCATGTCTTGTTCCTTAATAAGGACTCTAAGACTTTATTATTATGAATACATATTTATAAGCTGTACATTTTGGCCCATACCCAGACTAGCTCATAATTTCTATAACCCATTTATTTTATTCTCTGCATACCACTTGACTGGATACTTTTCTTCAGTTTCGTATGTCTGTCCATGTGGATATCTTACCACCCCGACTCTGTCCTAGAGTTCTGATCTTTCTACACAAACTTCCACCCATTGCTGCCTGCCATCTGCTAATTGGTCATCAGCTTTTTATTGACATTTGATGCTTCCAACCAGTGCAAAAGGGATTCTTGGTACACACATGTATGAATGCCACATATCTATATGACAGTCACACTGAAAACAGGATCTCAAATAACTTCGATTATAATTTTAAGGAGATTCTGTTTCTTTAGATATGGAGGATATTTATGGTGAATATAAATGAATGAATTAATCTCTAAGGAATATAATTTCACCATTTTATGGTTATCTACCTTACACTATTTACTCAGAGAAATGTCAAGCTCTTCTTACCTGTTTCTAGCAGTTTTTATTTTGAATGTTCAATGTTGTATATAAAAAATATGAATACTACGTACATTTACCTTCTTCTGGAAAAAGTAAACCCTGCAATGCTGCTAACAGGCCACACTCAGTAAATAGGGTAAGAAATTCCCAAGTTGACGTGATGGTTTACTTAGTTTTGACAAGGCTTTCATTTCCTGGTATTCAGCTCATATCTCTGTAATTGAAACCTTAAAGTTGTTGTAGACTGCTCCTCCCCCTAACACAGCTGTGAAACGTTTACTCAGACATCATTGAAATCATTACATTTTCTCTTCGTTGTTTTTGTCATTGGGCCTTGCTAACTAAAGTACATAGGGGTTCAGCCAGCCATTATATCTTCTCTGAATTTCCCCTTGCTCTTGTACATCAGCTACTTTTTTGGCAACTCTTTCAAGTTATTTCACACCGAAGTATTTTTGTTTTTATATTTAACTTTTTAAAAAAGAAAATAGAGTCTTTTTTTTTTTTTTTCATATAGTACATCAGTGTCATGGTTTCCCCTCCACGCATTCCTTCCTGCTCCTCTTTCAAGATTCTGTTTCCTCTAGATCTGCCCAACTTCTGTTTCTCTTCAGAAAAGAAGGCCTCTAAGAAACAACCACTACATATAACAAAAGAAGATAAATATAAAATAATATAATATTTTAAGATGCTTTGCCAATTTCCCTGCTAAATGGAAGAAAGTATTTGACTAGAATTTTGCCACTCAAACTATAGCAAGTTTCCTGAATTATCTGGAGAACATAAGTTTATATATGTATATGCATATTACTTTATAGTATATGATACTTTACAATATGTAATAAAAATAATATATCATACTTTATAATGTCTAAAAACATTTTATATTAGAATGATTGCTTTGATATCACAAACCAAATTGCAAAATCCACAGGTGTTTGGATAAGTTGCCCATAATGATCCTGATAGAACCAGAAGCAGCTATTCTCCCAATTTTTATTCAAGCCACTTTGCAGATGTGTCTTCTGTATCCTTCTCACCAATGAAAGGTATTTGGTGACTAAAATGCAACTAGTAGTTAAATTTATAAAGGTGTTAATTAGCATAACTTCCTTAGGCATTAATACTTTCTGTACTTTGACAGCATTTAGGACATAAAGTAATTTTAAAATGTATATATTTAGGTTATATATTAAAATTATAGCTGTATCACTTGCAGTAAACAATTATGTTTTGCAAACTACAGACATAATGAAGGAGGTTTGGTTCATATTTATTAAATGTGTGTGAAGTGAAACATTCTAAATATAGCGGAATTGATAGAAATACATAGAACACCCTTGTTTGATGGGAGCCTAAGTTTAAATTATAATGAAAGTCTTAGAATGCAGCTCATAGCTGATGATCACTGAACCTCTCTACCACCTCTTACCATCACTGTGGGGATTATTTTCTTTTACTGAGCAGTAAATATATCTCTTGTATTTACTTCTATTGATTCTATTCCTGAATCCACACAACATATCTTGATGAAAGTATCAGAGAAATGCTTTATCTTATGAGAATAATAAATACTAGCAAAGTCTTTTAAGAAGTTAATATTAGCTGTGGAAAAGCAGAGGTAGTTCACAGCCTCAGCAAACAAGGATGAAGTGAGGTGTGTCCTCTCTCTCTCTCTCTCTCTCTCTCTCTCTCTCTCTCTCTCTCTCTCTCTCTCTCTCTCTCTCAGTGTGTGTGTGTGTATGTGTGTGTGTGTGTGTGTGGTTGGTGTGTAATGCTAATAAGTTTAAACTGTAAAACAATAAATAATACCATCAGATCTACATGTGATTTTAAAAAGGCTACCAGAGTTTGAAGTATAGGTTTTGTGAGAGAGAGTTCAAGAGTAAATTTCTTATATTAATATGTTTAAAATATTTTATAACTATGTTTAAATACTGATAAGAATATAGTGTGAATTCACTACATAATTTGGATGAATTCTAATTCCAGTGTGTAAAATTCTAATTTTACAAGAAATTTTACTTGCTTTTGAATGAATACTGGTTTAATTTCAGAAAATCTGGGCTGTAAGCTTAAACTAGCAGTTATTAACATTTATTGCAGCAAATATTTATATCTAATAATTAAGATAACAGTCACATATGTGGCAGAGGATAGCATTGCCTGGCATTGATAGGAGAAGCCCTTGGTCCTGTGAATGCTCATTTTCACAGTGTATGGGAATGCCAGGGTGATGAGTTCGTAGTGGGTGGGTGGGAGTAAGAGCATCTTCACAGAAGCAGGGGGAGGAGCATGGGAGAGAGGGAGAAAGGACATAACATTTGAAATGTAAATACATAAAGTATCCAATTAAAATGATGCATAAAATTTTATTTTAAAAATATAGCAATGTCTGATAATTCAGGCACAGCTAGCATTTTCTGTTTTTCTAATATCAGTGGAATTGCAAATCATGGTCTTTCTTGAGTCTTTGCTATTGATACTTGAATATCAACCATTCCAACTGGTTCCTGTTTTCCTAAGAAATTCTTATTCCCATCCAGAATGCACCTCAACTCCCCCTTTCAGTGGATTTTTATATATCAGAAATTAGAGCACTTTAGGTCTTTTCAATTAACTTCACCATAACTCTATTTAAATATACTTTTTAGATTTTTTTCATATTTAGTTCCATCCGTTTTGCCTAAGAATTTCATGAATTCAAAATTTTTAAGAGCTGCATAATACTCCATTGTGTAAATGTATCATATTTTCTGTATCCACTCCTCTGTTTAAGACAACTTGGGTGTTTCCAGCTTCTTGCTATTATCAGTCACACCAGAAAATGGCATTGGATCCTATTAGAGATGTTTGTGAGCCACCATGTGGTTTCTGGGAACTGAACTCAGGATTTCTGGAAGAGCAGTTAGTGTTCTTGACAGCTGAGCTACCTCACCAGCCTGCAGAATCAACTATTTTAAGGGCAAGACAACTTGCTAACTGAAGAAAAAGGCAGTAGTAATATCTATTGTAAAAGAATAACTGGACCATGGATATATGTGGGTTGAATTACAAGATATATGAATTAAAAAGTTCTACTCTCTATCTTCTTCAATTAAGAAAAACATTGAAAATTAACTTTATTTTAATGTATCCATTTTATACTGAGAAAAGTTTTTATAATTTAAGATTTTTCACTAAAAAAGTATAACATATATAAAGTAAACCATGAAGAATTTGCTAAAGCTCATCACCTCCATGATTAAAGGGCACTAGTTCCAATGCACTATTTTTTAAATTATTTTAACATCATAGGTTAATATTTAGAATCTAGAATAATTACCAATGATAAATAATCAAAAATAAAACTGTCAATATTAAATAAAACAATGATTTGTTCTCAAAAAATACACATGAGCAATAAATAGTTTGGACCATTTTTTTTTTGTGGTGGTGCCACAGGAAAAAATTGAAACTCTTTGGGGGATTATGTGTAATCATAGAATACACCCTTTTGTTCAAGACAACATGAGTGAATATACAGAACAAGGTCTGATTCAGTCTTTGACAAATTCCTTTCCTCTATTTTTAATCTTTTATAACACTTCTTGCTAAAAAGAATCTCATATTAGTCATATTTTTTCTCTTTTTAATTAAGTAGAAAATTGTGTTTAATGAGACTATTATTTAAAAGCAACCAGCAAGATGTTGAGCAAAGGGTTCAAAGTTTCCATGAGAGCAGTAAATTTAGTGAGCAACTATGATGACTGATTCCCCACTTTTATTATATAGCCCAAAATTGTTAAAATACTATATTTTAAATGCTTTATAAAACAAAAGAATTAGTAAAGATGATATATGTGCATGTATTATATATACATATACTCTAAAATTTACACATGGCATTCACTTATTAATCATCATATGTTATACCACAAATATTTATATTAAATAATTATCATTTAATGTTATACAATAACAAGACACTGGTTTCAAACAATAAATAATGATTTAATCTAAGGCAAAGGTATGTTAGAATAAGTACATATTTTTTGATAGTCTCATACATTTCTCTTTCTTATTCTACATCTATAATTTTTCTCTTGTGTTTGTGTGTGTGTGTATGTATCTGTGTGCTTTTGTGTGTGTGTGTTTGTGTGTGCATATGTGTGTATGGGTGTGTACAAAACAATTTCAGAGGAGGCAGAATTTGAGATCAAATGTGGATGGGTTGGAAAAGAAAAGGATGAATGACATAATTAAAAGTTAATAAGAAATATAAATTTAAATTTGTATATTACTAACAATTCCTGGTGGCCCAAAAGGATACAGAGCTGTCACCTGTCTCCTGGAAAAAAAAAATTATAGCAATCTAATACAATTAATTATTGATCACTTTCCAAATAATTACCTTTATATATTTCATCATTTTATTGGACTAATACATAGACTAATTAAATCTTAATATTCACTTAACTTCTAGTGAGCTAAATATTTGAATTCCTTTTAGCAAATTCTTTTCATATTAAAAAATTGTCAGTTATAATTCATTGAGTCTTATCAGATTTTTCTTAGAGCTGGAAGCATCAGTTATCTCTAAGACCCTGCCATTATTTAGAAGGCAAAGACTGATTATGTGTCTACTGAAATCTATAAAACAATATCACGTGATGATCTTCTGAGAATATCCTTTGATCTTGCTCACAAATATTTTTGCTATACTTAAAAGGCACTCAGACCTAAATGTTTCTATGATTAAAGTCATCTCTTTACACTAACTCTCATCTATTACCACACTGCTCTTAATGAATATAATATACATTTTATAAAACACTGGAAACAGACTAATAGTTCATTTTCTATGTATCTATATTCACATCAAATTTGAAACGTATGGAAACCAGCTCTATTTCTAGAGGAGGAAAAAAAATGGTCTATTCAAGGTCACAAGGAAGTTTACATTTCATTGTTATTATGTTACATAGATGATTTACTATTACCAAAATGTAGTTATCTTTACTCCCACCAGTGACATAAACCCGGTTTTATAAACAAAATCCTATTTAGTAAATCATCCACATCTCCAAAAAAGGAGTAACTAGTTACAATGAATTCATTATGTAGGGCAAAGTGACTGACGGTCACCTAACCCACTGAATTTCTATGCATTGAAATTACTGTGCTAGATGTGATAGGGAAAGAAAGAGAGGAATTAATCATTTTTATTAATATACTATTCAAAAAGTGCACTTTCTTCTCATTTTGGAGACTAACATATCATGTCTGACACATTTATTTTTGTCCTTCACAGTGAGTTACGTTTCATCATTTGGGTTATTGGCACAAAGCAACAGAGATCGTCTTGCAGAGGTTGTTAATAGTTCCATATATCACCTTAGCAGTGACTCGGCTTCTCTCCTGGAAAGTTCAAGTTCTTACTCTTCCATATTTTGTCACACATTTTTGGCATAATTCAGAGAAGCCATTGCCTATTTTTCCAGCAAAGATTAGGGCATGGAAATAGCATTCCTCTTTAGAATTGGTATCAGTGTTTTTGGCATTTTGTAAGGATGCTAAGCATTTTAGTTCTACGTATAAACTCTAATAATAAAACAACTGAAATCTTTGTTAAGTCATATTATGTTTAACGTGCCTTGCTTTTATATGTACCACTAAGTAATATTATATAAGTGGCTTTTAATCCTAGCTAAAATATATCTATATCAGAAATACTCATTTGTAAGATATTCTGACTAGATGTATCATACACTTAAATTAAAAAGGAGTATTTGATTTTGCTAACACATAGCCATTAAATGATGTTAGTAGGCAGAGAAATAGAGAAATGAATACCTTGTACATTGTTCTTTCGACATGCCTCTTCATGTCAGTAATAACACTATATTGGAAAAGCTTTATGCATGAATTTCTCCACAATGTTTAGAAATCCTGTAGAGCTTCACTCAGGTGTTTGAGGCAGGAAGAGGGTGGATTGAGGCTAGCCAGAACTAAATAATAGGTTTCAAGTCCAGGCCAACTTGAGGAAAACAAAACAAAGCAATGGACAGAAAGGGAGTAATAGCCATTTCTGTTAAAACGATAAATGTTCTGAGGGAAACATGGTAACATTTGACTATTCCTGATCATGGAAACTATATACTTATATGTTATGATGACTTTTTAAATCATTTCTTAGTCTTTTTCTTTTAAACAAGAAGTTTATTTAAACAACAATACACTTGACTTGAAGGAAAAACTATCTAGGATCATTTTGTTCAAGAGTAATTTATCCCTACTTAAAGACAGATTGCCCTACATGTAACAGTTACGTACAAAAATGTTATAAAATTGTCCTTGGTTTTACAATGATAAATGAAAAACATTAAAATTCTCCAATCGAACAAGGTATGCAAGGATTTTGTGTTGTTGGGTTCTTTTGTTAAAACAGTGAGAGCAAAATAACTTACTGGAATATAAAGAAAAGAGTTGAATGAGCATGCCACTAATGGAGAAGGGGGTATTTTCACAGAACCAGTACTTTCCCCAGAACATCTCCATCTGATGTCAACCAAAAGAGAACATTGGCCATTTAGTTTAAAAAAGGAAAAAAAGAAAAAAGAAAAAAAAAAGAGCAATATGATTGTGCACATACACCAGTTACTGTATGTACAACAAAGAAATGGGAGATGGAAGAAGAGAGAAAACTATAGTGTAGTAGTCAGGAATTTATTCTTGGTCTAGAACAAAATTCTGGAGTAAAGTAGCAGGCTCCCTTTTTAGTAGACACCTCCTGTCTGCTGCTGGAACACATCAATCCTATCTTTATCCTCCATTTCCAGCTGTGCAGGTGTGTCTGTTTCGTTGATTGGTTGTCCATCAAACCGGAATCTGATCTGCCTAATTGACAAACTCTGCTCTTCACAATAGGCTTTCATAGTTTACTAAGTGGTGTATGCCTATTAATCTTAAACTGCACCACAGAACCATCCTGTCCCGCCACCTTCAAATTAATATGATCGTTGTTCTCAGTCTTGACTCCTACCTTGGGTTTCTTGTCGGCCATGGCGAGCGCTGGAGTTTCCTCAGTTGCCGCTTCACAAAAGAGGCACCAGGTCTGCACTGAAGGAGCACACAAGCACACAAGCAGCACCGGGAGCGGCAGAAGGAGGCGGCAGCGGTGGACGAGACTGAGTGCCCGTTTCTTAGTCTTTAATATTATGCTTTTCAATACAACTTAGTAAGTCAAAGGCTGTTTTGTAAAAGGGTAGAACTTCTAGTAAGAGAAAAAAAAGCAAACTTTTCCAACATTTTAATCATAAAATTATAAAGAATGTTTAAAAATGGAAAAAGCTTTTATCATATGTATATGCCAGAACTGTACCTATCCACACAGTCAGACTAATGACTTTTTTAAATGGAAAATGAATTAAAAATACCAAATATAAGTGAGATAAACTCCAAATGGGACATGTTAGTCACATTTCTATTGCACTGAACAAATATTATTACAAAATATGATAAAACAGTGCTTATGGAGGAAAGGACTTCTTTCATCTTAAAAGTCCCAGATCATTTTTCATCCCCTGGGAAAGCCTGTGCAGGACTCAGGGTAGAAACCTGCAAGGAATTTCTGAAATATTGTCCATGGAGGAATGCTGCTTGCTAACTTGCTCCCTATGGCTTGACCAGGATATTTTTCTCAAATCAATACTTTCTGCATTGAGATATAATTCCATTCCCTACTCAGAGCATTTTCTTAATTGATGCTCCTTTTCTTACGTAAATCTAGCCTGTTGTCATTATTATTAACAAAAAGTATTGTACTTGTCCATAGAAAGTTAGCATGAATTTTAAATACAAATTTCACAATTCCAGTGTCAAAGGGACTAAAACTATGATATTTTAAGTGTTATCATTTCTTCTAGAAGTTCTGTATCATAAAATATTATGTCTTGTTCTTAATTTCTAATATTTAAGTCTTTTTTTGCCTCTACATGACTTTCTTTTCCTTTAATCTAAATTTTCTAGGTTATTTTATTTATTTAAGTTTCATATGTTATTCTCTTTCCCAGTTTACTTCCTATAAAACCCCTGTATCTTCCCCCTGCCTCTATGAGACTTATCCCCGACACCGCCACACACTCATGCCTTGGCACCCTACCATTCCTGTACCCTGGGTCATCAAGCCTCCACAAGAGCAAGAGCCTCTTCTCCTATTGATGCCAGACAAAGCCATGCTCTGCTACATATCCAGCTGGCGCAATGGGTTGCCACATGTGTACTCTTTGGTTTGTGGATTAGTCCCTGGGAGCTATTGGGGGAGGGGGAATTTGGTTGGTTGATATTCTTGTTCTTCCTATGGGGTTGCAAACTCCTTCTGTTTGTACAGTTCTTGCCCTAAGTTTTCTATTGAGGTCCCATTGCTCAGTCCAATGTTTGTCTGGATCCACATTTGTTTTGGTCAGGATCTTGAAGAGCCTCTTATGGGACAGCTATACGAGGCCGTTTTCAGCAAGCATTTCCTAGGACCAGATGATTTTAATACCAAATTCTATCAGACCTTCAAAGAATACTTAATACTAATAGTTTTAAAACTGATTCATAAAATATAAAAGGAAGGAGCACTACCCAATATATTCTATGAAGGCACAATTACACTGCTACCTAGCCGACACAAAGACCCAACAAAGAAAGGGAACTTCAGACCAATTTCTCTCATGAATATTGATGTAAAAACACTCAATGAAATTCTTTTAATCCCAATTTAAGAACACTTTAAAATAATTACTTGCCAAAAAATCAAGTAGGCTTCATTCCAGGGATGCAGAGATGGTACAAATATAGGGAAATCTATCAGCATAATTCACTCTATAAACAAACACACACACACACACACACACACACACAAAAAAAAAAAAAAAAAAAAAAAAAAAAAAAAAAAAAACCAAGCCAAAACAAACCATGAAAATCCCACATGGTCATCTCATCAGATGGTGAAAAAGCCTTTGACAAAATACATTACCCTTTCAAGTTAGAATAACTTTTCCAATATGTCTGCCATTTTTTATCTTTTACTTTATATAGTTTCTGCAGAACCAACATCAAGTATAGGATGAATCTCTTCTAAAGTTTCGGTCCTGTAAATGCTGTCCTTTAGTTTTATAAATTTTATACATGTGTATGACGCAGTATTAAATTACCAACTCCCGTTTGTGCCTTTATACTCTACTCTGATTCTCAATATGGTTTCCTCCCAGTTAGTGTTTTTGACATGCACATGACTATGATGCCTTTCTATGGGGCATAGGAAAACTACCAGTGACCACAGTCTTGAAAAAAAAAATTAGTCTGCCTCCCCCAGGAAAATCTACTGACAACAATTTCTCAATAATGGGTAGGGCCTGGAGATCATTTCTCCCAAATTGTTACATGTGTGGGCTGGCTTGATCTTGTGTAGTTCTTGGGGAAGTAACTGTATTGGAGGACTACGCAGGATAATAAAGAAGTGGTTGACAGTTTCTGCATACATAGTCCCAATAGAAAAGGTTATAGTACTGCCTAAAAGTACACAGGGCTTTTTCTCATATATAAAATACTTCATTTCAGGATATGTAGTGAGGTGCAAAGAGATTTCATGACAATCTATGACTTTGATCTAGACTCACAGAGAATGTGACCTATATCAAATAATGTGCCACAGGATTTTCAGATGTTGGTTTGCATTTTGTAGTGTTTGCAAGTTTAGATGACTGTAAGATCAAGGAAGCTTTCTGATTCTTTCCCTAGATTATGCTTTTGCTTTTATACACAACAGCTTAATTTTTCTCAACATTTTCTCTAGTTACACGGGTAATAACAGTAACTCAGGTTTTCGTTATATAGAGCCATAATCAAAGTTCCACAATAAATTTTATTATTATCCAACCTCAAGCTAAACACACCAGAGTGAGTATTTAATTAGATTAATTAGAAAATTATCACTTAGTTTAAGTAATGTAGTTGTTCTCAGCATTGGCAATAGTCTTAAATTTTAAAAAGTGAATTAAATGTGTTTTACTAAGTGTTGAGCAATGTAAGTCCTATATATACTCCAAAATCTAGGAACAGGGATATATGCAGTTTAATTCTTGTATGTTAGATTTTAAAAAATATATTTTATTTCCATTGATATTTTATTTATAAAAATAGATATTGTGTATGTCACATGTATATGCTGGTACACTATAATTTGTGGTATTTGCTATACATGAACAACTATGAGAAGAATACACACTGAAAATATTGATATCTTAAAATGTTTCTGTAAATTTCATTAAATTTTCTATAATACTTATCAATTTTACTTTTTGCTGTAGATTTACATTAAGGCAATGCATAATTGGAAAGGAGAAAGATAACCGGAAAGAGGTCAAGGTGTAGACATACAGGCTAAGGTGCAGTGGAGATTGCAGGGAGGAATCAAGATGGAGCTGGGGAAAGAGATTCTAGATACAGGTTGGATTAATTGGTGATAGGTAGATATGAATATTTTTAAGGGATTCTGTAGGTCTTTTATCTCATATAGAAAGGCAATTTTTATCTTTGTCCATTGGATGTAATCTTATTGTGTAGAGAGTTTGTGGATTGAGAATTTAATATATAAACCTGCCTAAAAATCAACCAGGTTTTGGAGTCATGTTTGTGTCAGGTGATTGGGTAAAAAAACATGCTGGTGTGATCATACCCACCCAGGACAGAAGCAACAGGGCAGGTGGAGTGAACTGCCTAGGAACAGAACCTCGTGGGGATTGAAGCAGGTTAACCATGTGACAGAGTTCATGTGCTCAGATCCACAGTAGAGCAGCATGCATGCAGTGAGACCGAGGTGGACGATAAAGGGTTAAGGCCTCATTTTAATATTTACTGCAACATACAGTAAATTAGATTTAATATTAAAGATTGTTTTAGCTAATTCATTCCTTTAAGTAATGTTTGGGAAAGTGTTAACATTCACTTATTGCTGTTTATACCATTGTGTATATAATAAAATCAGGAGATTTTTAATTTTGTTTGTTTTGTAAATATTAAAAAATGAATATATCAAACAAATAAATAAAAACTAATATATAGATATGTATATATAGATATGTATATATATAATGCTTAGAAATTACTTAGATATATTTATTATCTCTTCTGTAAATATAAGATAATTATTTTTATTTTTAAGCACATTTTAATTTTCTATGCTTATGAAAACCTTATGAAGTAATTAGTAAAATTTAATCTTATATCGTTATGAAATTAGAGGCAAAATACATAATTAGTATTTTATAGTCTCAAGGAAATTCTAGTTGACTTTCACTTATGACTAATGATCTGATTGATAAACATATCTCCTGTAGGGAAAATTATAGATTTATTCTATACTTACATTAGAAATACTTCAAATGTCTATCAGGACAAGCAGAGAGCCTGGGGCACAGGCCTAGTGAGGTCATAATGTAATTATCCAGAGCACAGAGATCACTTGGCAGTGCTTCTGAAAAGTGTCTTTTTTGGCCCACAGTGAGGGTCAGGCCTCTATCAGCAGGAATCAGGATCTTCCCAGAAAGGTTGTGCTTGGAAAGAGATGCAAAAACTCTTATCCAGCTGGACCTGCAAAGAACCAGGGACACAGGCACTGTGGGGTGGTCCTGGGAGTTCTCAGAATGTAGAGAATGCTGTATGCTCTAAAAAAGGTTTTTATTATTTTATTTTATTATTTTCTAGCCCACAGTCAGGGCCTGGCCTTTGTCATCCAGTCTATGGACCTGCCCTGGAAAGGCAGTGCTCTAAGGTCAGCTTTTACATAGATGCTTTTACACCTGGACCAGAGGTGAGCTTGACACATATACCCAGGGAGGTCACACCAGGAGTTCTCAGAGAGCAGAAAGTGCTGTGCTCTCTGTAAAAGAGTCCTTATTGGCTTAGAGAAAGAGCCAGGTCTCTGCCAGCAAAACTCAAGACCAGTGGGCAGAGAGCTAAGCTCCTAGAACAGTCTCACAAGAGCTCCCACACCTGAGCTGACAAAGACAGAACTGAGTCACTGCCATCAGAACTCACTGCCTTCCTACAAAAACCGAACACTCAGAAGCAATTTTCTTCCTGAGCCCACGGGCTAAAAGCACCAGTCACTGACAGCAAGATTACTTATAATCACAGATAAATAGATGGCAAGATGAAAGCAAAAGAACTTAAGCAATGTAAAACAAGACAACCTGACAACATCAGAACCCAGATCTCCCACCAGAGCAAGTAGTAGATTGTCAAACACACCAGAAAAACAAGATTCAGACATGAAAACATACTTAACAATGATGATGAAGATCTTTGAGAAGCACTTGAATAACTCCCTTAAACAACTATAGGAAAACCAGGAGAAATCACTCAAAGAACTACAGGAAAACGCAACCAAACAGATGATGGAATTGAAAAAAATAAATAGAAACAAAAAAGAAAACACAAAAAGAGACAACCCTGAAGATAGAAAACCTAAAAAGATATAAGGAGTCACAAACAGTCTACAAGAGATGGAAGAAAGGATTTCAGGGGCTGAAGACAACATAGAAAACATAGACAAAACAGTCAGAGAGCATGCAAAGTGTTCAAAACAAAGAAGGATTACTAAAAGCTTTAAGGGAAAAATGACATATAAAGAGAGACCAATAAGAATTACACCTGACTACTCAACAGAGACTATGAAAGCAAGAAAATACTGGACAGACATTATACAGACTCTAAGAGACCACAAATGCCAGCCCAGGTTACTATACCAGGAAAACTCTCAATTACAATAGATAGAGACCAAGATATTCCAGGACAGAACTAAATTTATACAATATCTGAATACAAACCCAGCCCTACAAAGGATAATAGATAGAAAACCAAATACAAGGAGGGAAACTACAACCTAGAAAAAGCAAGAAAATAACTGAGCAAGAAAACCAAAAGAAGAAAAACACAGAGACATAATTCTACCTCTAACAACAAAAATAAAAGGAAACAACAATCACAATTCACTAATATCTGTCAACATAAATGAACTGAATTCCCCAATAAAGAGACATAGACCATCATACTGGATATATAAAAAGATCCAGCATTTTGCTGCATATGGAAAACTCACCCCAGAGGCAAAGACAGACACTACCTCAGAGTAAAGGGCTGGGAAAAAAATATTCCAACCGAATAGCCCCAAGAAACATGCTGGAGAAGCCATTTTAATATAGAATAAAATAGATTTTCAAACAAAATTTATCAAAAAGTATAAGGAAGGACACTTTTTACTCATTACCGAAAAATATATCAGTATGAATTCTCAATCATCAACATATATGCTCCAAATACAAGAGCAACCATATTCATAAAAGAAACCCTACTAAAGCTCAAAACACATATTGGACAACACACAATAATAGTGGGAGACTTCAACACCCCGCTCTCATTAATGGACAGATCATGGAGGCAGAAACTCAACAAGGACACCATGAAACTAGCAGAGGTTATGAGCCAATTGGACTTAACAGACATCAACTGAACATTTCATCCTAAAACAAAAGAATAAATCTTATTCTCAGCACTTCCCAACACCTTTTCCAAAACTAACTTTATATTCAGTCACAAAATAAGTCTCGGTAGATATAAGAAGATAGAAATGCTTTCATGAATCCCATAAGATCACCATAAACTAAGGCTGTTCTTTAATAACAACAAAGACAACAAAAAGCCCACATACACATGGAAGCTGAACAATGTTCCACTCAATGATAACATGGTCAAAGAAGAAATAAAGAAAGAAATTAAGAATTTTCAATAATTTAATGAAAATAAAAGTACAACATACCCAAACCTATGGGATGCAAGGAAAATAGTAGTAAGAGGAAAATTCATAGCTCTGAGTGTCTCAAAAAGAAACAAGAGAGAGAATACACTAGCAACTTGACAGAACAGCAGAAAGCTCTAGAACCAAAAGAAGCAGATACAGCCTAGAAGAGTAGAAAGCAGAAAATAATCAAACTCTGAGCAGAAATCAACCAAGTAGAAACAAAAAGAATCATACAAAGAATCAACAAAACCCAGAGCTGGTCTTTTTAGAAAATCAACAAGATCTATAATCCTTTACCCTGACTAAAGAGGCCACAGAGAGAGTATCCAAAATAACAAAATTAGAAATGAAAGGGGTGACATAATAACTGAAACTGAGGAAATTCAAGAAATCATCAGATCCTATTACAAAAGCCTATACTGAACAAAACGAGAAAAAAAAATCTGGAGAAAATGGGTAAATATCTAGACAGATACCAGACACAAAAGTTAAAACAGGATCAGATAAACCATCTAAACAATCCCATAACACCTAAACAAATAGAAGCAGTCATCAAAATCCTCCCAAAAAAAAAAAAAAAAAAAAAAAAAAAAAAAAGCCCAGGACCAGATGGGTTCAGTGCAGAATTCTATCACACATTTATTGATGACCTAATATCAATACCTTCCAAGCTATTCTAATAAATAGAGACAGATGAAACACAAACTCATTTTTTGATGTCACAATAACTCTCATTACTGTACAACATAAAGACACTACAAGGAAAGAAAATTTCAGACCAATCTACCTCATGAACATTGATGCAAAAATACTCAATAAAATTCTTGCAAACTGAATCCAAGAACACACCAAAATGATCATTCACCATGATCAAGTAGGCTTCATCCCTGGGATGCAGAGATTGTTTAATATAAGGATATCTATCAATGCAATCTACCATGTAAACAAACTCAAAGAAAAAAATATATTATCATCTCACTAGATGGCTAGAAAGAATTTGACAAAATTCCATGCCTCTTCATGATGAAAGTCTTAGAAAGAGTACGAATCCAAGGCCCATACCTAAGCAAAATAAAAACAATATAAAGTAAACCAACATCAAACTAAATGGTGAGAAACTTAAAGCAATCCAAGTAAAATCAGGGACTAGACAAGGCTGCCCACTCTCCCCATACCTATAAAATATAGTACTAGAACTCCTGACCAGACATATTATACAGCAAAAGGAAATCAAAGGAATACAAATCGACAAGGAAGAAGTCAAAATATCACTATTTACAGATGATATGATAGTATACTTAAGTGGCCCCAAAAATTACACCAGAGAATTTCACAGATGATAAACAAGTTCAGCAAAGTGGCTGGATATAAAATTATCTTAAACAAATCAGCAGCCTTCCTCTACTCAAAGGACAAACATCCTGAGAAAGAAATTAGGGAAAAGTTACCCTTCACAAAAGTCACAAACAATATGAAATACCTTGGTGTGGCCCTAACTAAGCATATGAAGCATCTGTATGACAAGAACTTCAAACCTCTAAAGAAGGAAATCGAGGAAGATCTCAGAAAATGGAAAGATCTCCCATGCTCATGGATTGGAAGGATCAACATTTTAAAAATGGCCATCCTACCAAAAGCAATCTACAGATTCAATGCAATCCCCATCAAAATTCCAACCCAGTTCTTCATGGAATTGGAAAGATCAATGTGCAATTTCTTCTGGAATAACAAAAGACCTAGAATAGCGAAATCCATCCTCAACAACAAGAAAACATCTCTAGGAATCACCATACCTGACCTCAAGCTATATTTCTAAGGAATTGTGTTTAAAATTGCATGGTACTTGTACAGAGGTAGGCAGGTGTATCACTGGAACAGAAAAGAAGATCCAGAAATGAACTCTCAAACCTATGATCACTTGATCTTTGAAAAAGTAGCTGAAAACATTCAATGGAAAAAAGATAGCCTCTTCAACAAATGCTCTTGGGTCACCTGGCAGTCAGCATACAGAAGAATGAAACGAGATCCTTTCTTATATTCTTGTACAAAACTCAAGTGTAAGGGCATCAAAGTTCTCCACATAACCCATGTACACTGAAGCTCTTAGAAGATAAAGTGGTGGAAATTTTAGAACACATAGGCACAGGGGAAAATTTTCTGAATAGAACAGCAATGGCTTCTGTACTAAGATCAACAATAAATAGATGGGAATTAATGAGATTGCAAAGTTTCTGTAAGGATAAAGACACTGTCAAGAAAACAAAATAGCATCCAGCACATAGGAAAAGATATTTACCAATCTCACATCTTATAGAGGTCTGGTATGCAATATATACAAAGAGCTCAAGAAGTTAAACTCCAGAGAATCAAATAACCCTATTAAAAATAGGGTACAGTGCTAAACAAATAATTCTCAATTGAGGAATATCAAATGACTGAGAAACACCTATAGAAATGCTCCTCACACCTAGTCATCAAGGAAATGCAAATAAAACCATCCAAAGATTCCACTTCACACCAGTCATAATGGCTAAATTCAAAAACTCAAATGACAGCAGATGCTTTTGAGGATGCCTTTAAAAATCTGTACGTGTGTCACTGTTTTTAAAATAAAGTTGAAATAATATGTATTTGTATTTCATGTGGTATGGCTTTACTGATAATATCATAATGGTTTCAGATTTTTATAATTATCGCCTCCACAATTTGGTTGGGTTCCCCTATCACTAAGTAGTGAGAAATGATGGAATCCTCTAATGTAGACTTTCTCCATAATTTTTGGATATGAGTCTCTGGCCCATTTCCCATTTGCTGCTGTCTGATGATTATTAGATGAGGTACAAATCTGTGAACAGAGCAGAATTACATTAAAATCATTTCATTGATTGACTTGACTGGGTTTTGATGTTTGTGTTTCTTTTTTGTTTCATCTTTGACAAAAAAATGAAATACTTCACACAATTTCAGATTGGTTTAATTAACTGAAAATTATATATTCACCTCTAACTTTCTTTGTCAAATGACATTTACCATTTTTCATTAAATTGATACATTTTGAAAAGACAAGAGTTATAACTGTATTTAGATTTGACTCAAGTTTACAAAAACAATAGATTGACTAACACATTTCTATCCATGATGCATGTTATTTCCCCACAATTATCTAAGACATTTAACTAAAGTATGGTTTGATTTTCCCACTTTGATAAACACTGACCACCTGTATAATGCAACAAATTACATCAGTTGAAATAATATGTATGACAAGAACTTCAAGTCTCTGAAGAAGAAAATTGGAGAAGACCTCAGAAGATGGAAAGAACTTGCATGATCATAGACTGAAAGGATCATCATTGTAAAAATGGCCATCTTGCTTAAGACAATCTACAAATTCAATACAGTCCCCATAAAAATTCCAACTCAATTCTTCATAGAGTTAGAGAAAACCATTTGCAAATTCATTTGAAATAATTAAAAACCCAGGATAGCAAAAAACATTATCAATAGTAAAACTCTCAAGGCAATCATCATCCCAGACATCAAGCTGTATTAAAGATAAACTGTGATAAAAACTGGTATTAGTACAGAGACTCGCAGGTAGATCAATGAAATAAAATTAAAGTCCCAGAACTGAACCTACACCTATGGTCACTTGATCTTTGACAAAAGAGCTAAACACATTCAATGAAAAAAGGATAGCCTCGTCAACAAATGGTGCTGGTTCAACTGGCCTTCAGCATGAAGACGAATGCAAATCAATTCATTTTTATCTCTTTGTACTCAAATCAAGTGCAAGTGGCTCAAAGGCTTCCACATAAAATCAGGTAAACTGAAGCTAACAGAACAGAAAGTTGGGAAGAACTTAGAATACATAGGCACAGGGGAAATTTTCCTGAACAGAACACCAGTAGCTTATGCTCTAAAATCAAGAATTGAAAAATGGGAACTCATGAACTTGCAACGTTCCTGTAAGGTCAAGGACACTGTCAAAAGAAGAAAATGACAACCAACAGATGGACAAACATCTTTACCAATCCTACATCTGATAGAAGGCTAGTATCAAATATATATAAAGGACCCAATAAGTTAGATTCTAAATAATCAAATAATACTATCAAAACTGGGGTGAAGAGCTAAACAAAGAATTCTAAACTGAGGAATATGAAATAGCTGAGAAGCACCTTAAGAAATGCTCAACATCCCTAGTCATCAGGGAAATGCAAATCAAAAGAACACTGAGATTCCACCTCATACCAGTCAGAATGACTAAGATAAAAAACTCAGATTACAGCAGATGCTGGCAAGGATGCAGAGAAAGAGGAACACTCCTCCACTATTGGTCGTATTGTAGTCTGATACAACCACTGGTTCCCCAGAAAATTGGACATATTAACACCTGAGAATCCATCTATATCAATCGAGGGCATGTAGCCAAAAGTAGCTCCAACATCTAACAAATAAACATGCTCAACCATGTTCATAGCAGCCTTATTTATAGTAGCCAGAACCTGGAAAGGACCCAGATGTCCTTCAACAGAGTAATGAATACAGAAATTGTGGTACATATACCTAATGGGATACTACTCAGCTATTAAACAGAACAAGTTCATAAAATTCTATGCAAATGGATGGAACTTGAAGCTATCATCCTGAGTGTGATAACCCAGTCACAGAAGAGCATTCATTGTATGTACTCACTTATAAGCAAATACTAGCCCAGAAAGCTTGGAATCTTCAAGAAACCATCTACAGAGCTTATGAAGCTCAAAAAGGAGAAAGATCAGAATGTGGATGCTTCAGTCCTTCGAAGGGCAGGAAACAATTTAAAAAAAAAACACTAGGGAGAGGAAATAAAGGGAAAAATAGAGGAGCAGGGATTGGAGAAAAGATTCTACAGCCACCAAACCCAAGCACTATTGCTGATACCAAGAAGGTTTTACTGGCAGGAACCAGATATGGATGTCTCCTAAGAGACTCTGCCAGAGTCATATTAGCTACAAATGAGGATGCTTGTAGCTAACCATCAGACTGAACCTGGGGACCCCAATGAAAGAGGGAAAGGACTGAAGGAGCTGAAAGTTTTGCAGCCTCGTGGAAAGAACAAATTCATCAACCAGACAAGGCACTGAGGTGAAAAGGGTGATAGGGAGAGAGAGCAGCTTCACAGAAGCAAGTTGAGCGGGAAGAGAGAGGGGAGCTGGGGGGAAAGGTATAACATTTGAAATCTAAATAAAGATAATATCTAATAAACTTGAAAAAAGAAAAGAATTGAAAATAACATTTCATGAGCAGTTTTTGCTGTTAGAGAAGCAAGTTTCTTATTGGATGTTGGAGAGGTTGTTTCAATAGCTAAAATGAAAAACATAAATAAAGAAAATGAGTTCTATGGAAGGAAAGCTTGATTATGGGTATCAGAAAAGCAAATTTAACCTAAAACAGTGGACAAATACACACTTGGGCATAATGGTTCTGTCTGGTGAATAATTACAACTTTCTTTTTTTTTTAAACGACGTTATTTTACAAAACAAAGATAAATGTACAGATTTTAAACATTTTTTGCTTAAAATTATACATTTTTGTCAGTATTGTTTTTTCAGATATTAAAATAATTTTTACATAAAACTATGTGAATATATTTTTTAGTCAGTACTTGATTTTTTCATGGACTTGACAGTATGCATTGAAAACCTAATAGTTACAATGAGCATAAAGTACATGCAAAACAAAACGCAACATGGAAATAGTCAAAGTCTTCTTGTTTTGTAAATATATATATATATTTGTTTTCTTTATTTCTTGGACTTCATACAGTCTGTGAGTTGTTTCTGGGGGAAGTGGAAGCCTCTGGGGTTAGCATCCCAATATCAGTGACTGCATATTATGTCTGTTCTTTTGTGACTGGGTTATCTCACTCAGGATGATATTCTCTAGATGCAGCCATTTTCTTAAGAATTTGGTTAAGTCATTGTTTCTGGTGGTTGAGTAGTATTCCATTGTATAAATGTACCACAATTTTTGTATCCATTCATCTTCTGAAGGACATCTGGGTTCTTTCCAGCTTCTGGCTATTATAAATAGGGCCGCTATGAACATTGTGGTGCATATATCTTTGTTGTGTATTAAAGTGTCTCTGGGGTATATGCAAAGAAGTGGAATAGCTGGGTCTTAAGGTAGTACTATATCCAATTTTCTGAGGTATTGCCAGACTGATTTCCAGAGTGGTTGTATTAGTTTGCAACCCCACCAACAGTGGAGAAGTGTTCATCTTTCTCCGAGCCTTGCCAGCATCTGCTGTTATCTGAGTTTTGGATCTTGGCCAATCTGACTGGTGTGAGGTGGAATCTCAGGATTGTTTTGATTTGCATTTCCCTGATGGCTAAGGATGTCTAGCACTTCCTCAGATGTTTCTCGGCCATTCGGTGTTTCTCAACTGAGAACGTTTTGTTTAGCTCTGTACCCCATTTTTTAATAGGGTTATTTGATTCTCTGGTGTCTAGCTTTTTGAGTTCCTTGTATACCTTGGATATTAGGCCTCTATCTGATGTGGTGTTGGTAAAGATCTTTTCCCGTTCTGTTGGTTGCCGTTTTGTTTTCTTGAAGATGTCCTTAGCCTTACAGAAACTTTGCAATCTCATTTAGTCCTATTTTTTAATCTTTGACCTTAGAGCTTGAGCCATTGGTGTTTTGTTCAGGAAATTTTCTCCTGTGCCTATGTGTTCTATACAACTTTCTTAATAAGTTTAAAACTAGTTAAATAATATTTAATAATTCTTTTATCATTATCTCATTTGTTTTTCTTGGGGCACAATGAGTCCCTTTAATTTTCTTTTATTCTTTTATTAATATATAAATAAAGATCTTAGTTTTGTACAATGTGAAGTTTTATAAATAGATAATCCATAGATTATTAGAAAACAGACTGAAAGTCTTTTTGTTGTCTACTATATTTTCTGTAAAAGTAACATTTATTCATAAGATTTATAATACACAGTGGTAATGAAAAATATTCATAAATATTGTTTAATAAGAAAACCTCATCCAAATAAAAATGAAAAAATCTAATACTAAAAGACAATTCAACACACCTTTAGTTGTTTTATGAATTTAATTTATTTAGAATAATTAGTTTCTAATAGTTAATAATGTACCATTTAACCATTTTTTAAATATAACCTTTACAGTAATTTATTTTAAAGTAACTTTGACTTGAATGAATAGTTAGTTCAGAATGTAATTTAGTTGAGATATAATTTCAAAGAAAGTTATAAAAGATATATTTATCTTTTACTCTTGTAAAATAAAACAATGTAGCACAGCACTTCTAATAATCTTACTTTTTGAAAAATAATACACATTAACATATCAGAAAGTTTTCTGATGATATTAATAATTTATTTGTTGAATGCTAACAATATTTTTATGAATGAATTGCTTGTCAGTCATGTCTACTAAAAAACCATTAGCTCTTCATAAACACTAAAAGCTAATTAAATCCTTAGCTTATCTACTGTTTTTAGACCTATCATTTGTAAGGATAGAAAGAAGAATTATTTGAAGTAAAAATATTTAAACAGGAAGTGGTGGGTGTTTGTGTGTGTGTGTGTGTGTGTGTGTGTGTGTGTTTAAACTTAATTGTTGTGATGATAATAGCTAGTTTCATTTTCTACTGTATTTACCATACAATATATCATCACCATAAAGTGAAATGAAAGACATTAGGTAAATAACATTTCAGTAATAATGTAAAAGTCAATGAAAAAGTCAATGAGTCTGACATTATGCTAAAATGTGAGACATATGTTGTACGTTGTGATCTTATTAAATTGGTGAATTATGCACCATCATAAACTCACATACATGGAGATTCAATAGCTCACCAGGAGATATGTAGCTATATTTTACAAACAACATATAATAAATAAAATCTAGTCTTCTAAAGTGATAGCTCTTACAAAATATTCCTTAACATTTAAAACGATATATACAACAATTAGTTTATAGACATTTATTAATGACACAAATTGATGACCTAAGCTGGAATTTAATGATAACATAGGATCTAAAAATTAAAATATACATTATTTTATTATTTAGTGTGTATAAGAAATGGACAGGAGAAAGGAACAAGGTTTAGGTTGCATTCACATTGTAAAATTAATATTAAATAGCTTAGGAAGATATATATTTTTGCAGAATATGTTTTTAGCAAAATAAAATGTGAACTGGTGCACTTTTAGTCTTTTATTCCCATTTATTTACGGTTGTTTGCCTGTCATTAATCACTTGCTAATGACACTATTGAGTAGAGCCCAACTATTGTCAGAAATTCCAAACAGTATTTAGAATTACCTAGTACACCAAAGAAAACTGGGTGAGTGAACATGTATTCACGTAATTTCTATGATAAACCCTTAGTGGAAAATGAAATACTTGGAGATAGTGCTATACTGACCATATGTGTGTGTGTTTATGTGTGTGTGTGTGTGTGTGTGTGTGTGTGTGTGTTTGTCTGTCGAATGAGGCATCATTTATGGCAGAAAAAAAAGATAATATCTCAAATATTAAGTAAAAATTAACATGTATCCATAAAACTTTTAGAAGGTTAAACGTTATTGATTTATTCTAATATACTCAATTGATCCAACTTTCAAGGCTATAGATACCAGTCTTTTTTCTTCATAATAAATGCTGCTCTGTTCTGAGCAGATACTTTCTGATTATAGGTGTTCCACATTTGTGTACTTTTTAAGAAGAGACACAGGTATAGTCTTTTCTTTTGATAAATTGATAAAAAGTGAACATATCCTCTGAGAGTAATCCATTGCATTTTATTACAGTTTGTGGTTTTTCTACAGGAGCCTTTGAAAATGATATTTATATCACTCTCTCTAGGAAATGTATTCAGAGTTTTCATCCGCAGTAGAAAGAGGGATTAGAAATGCACTACTCACAGGCTGAGCAACTGTGACCAGGAACAGATCTTAGGAACTTCTGTTCCCACCCGGAGACGACTTCAGGACGCAGAGCGGAGCCTGGCCCAACCGCCAGCCGGAAAGGCCGCTCGGACAGGCTGAGCAACTGGTGAGTGGGAGACCTAGGCTGCGGGGGAGCAGAAGGATCTCTGCGGAGTACACACAGAAAGGGCACCCCCTGCCCTGCCCTGCCCTGTCCTCCCCGATCCAGTGACCGGGAAAAGATCTTAGGAACTTCTGTTCCTACCCAGAGACAACTTCAGGATGCAGAGCGGAGCCTGGCCCACCTGCCAGCCGGAAAGGTGGCTCAGAGAGGCTGAGCATCTGTGACCAGAAACAGATCTTAGGAACTTCTGTTCCCACCCGGAGACAACTTCAGGATGCAGAGCAGAGCCTGGCCCACCTGATAGCCAGAAAGGTGCCTCGGAGAGGCTGAGCATCTGTGACCAGGAACAGATCTTAGGAACGTCTGTTCCCACCCGGAGGCGACTTCAGGACGCAGAGCGGAGCCTGGCCTAGCTGCCACCCAGAACCTGAGCTGCCTGGGAGTAGACAGATCTCTGCAGAGTGCACACGGAAAGTGTACCAGGGACACAGACCAGATACAAGGGAAAGGCAAGAACATATCACTGACAACAAAATGGCAAGAGGAAAGAGAAAGAGTATATCCCAAGGAAACCAAGACAATCTAGCAACACCAGAACCCAGCTCTCCGATAGTAGCAAACATCGGAATTCCAAACACTCCAGAGAAAGAAGACACAGACCTGAAATCATGCCTCAAGACACTGATAGAGTTACTTAAACAAGAAAGAGAGGAAAAGCAAAAAGATTCAGAAGCTTTTAAAGAAGAAACAAGAAAAACACTCAAAGAACTCAAAGAACGAGACAAAAACAGAACCAAAGAAATAAAAGAATGGAAGAGGGAAATTAAAGCAGAAATTGACACAATAAAGAAAGCGCTAAAAGAGATAACCCTAGAGTCAGAACACCAAAAAAAAAAAAAAAAAAAAAAAAAAAAAAAAAAAAAAATCAGGAGTCACAGAAGCAAGCATTTCCAACAGATTACAAGAGATCGAGGAGAGAATCTCCGGGGCAGAAGACAACATTGCAAACATAGACAAAACAGCCAGAGAAGATGCAAAAAACAAAAAGCTCCTAACCCAAAATGTCCAGGAAATACAAGACACAATGAAAAGACAGAAACTAAGGATAATAGGAATAGAAGAGGGAGAAGAGTATCAACTAAGAGGCACAGTATATATCTTCAACAAAATCATAGAAGAAAACTTCCCTACCCTCAAGAATGAGATGACCACGAGCATAAAAGAAGCCTTCAGAACTCCAAATAGGTTGGACCAGAAAAGAAATACCTCCCGACACATAATAGTAAAAACATCAAGTGCCCAAAGTAAAGAAAGAATACTAAAAGCAGTAAGGGAAAAAGGGCAGGTAACATATAAAGGCAGACCAATCAGACTCACACCCGATTTCTCAACAGAGACTATGAAAGCTAGAAGAGGCTGGACAGACATCATGCACTCCTTAAGAGAGCACAAGTGCCAGCCCAAGCTGCTATACCCAGCAAAACTATCAATCACCATCGATGGAGAGACAAAGATATTTCAAGACAAATCAAAATTCACACAATATTTGACCACAAACCCAGCACTACAATGAATTATAGGTGAAAAACCCAATACAAGGAGGGAAAATACAGCCTAGTAAAAACAAGAAAACTCCTAAACAAGAAAACTAAAAGAAGAAAAAAAACACAGACACAACTCAACCCAAAAAAGCAAAAATGGCAGGAAACAGAAACAATTATTCCTTGATATCTATTAACATAAATGGTCTCAACTCCCCAATAAAGAGACATAGACTATCAGACTGGATACATAACCAAAATCCAGCATTTTGCTGCATACAGGAAACTCATCTCAGAGACAGAGACAGACACTATCTCAGAGTAAAAGGGTGGGAAAAAAACTTCCAAGCAAACAGCTCCAAGAAGCAAGCTGGAGTGGCTATTCTAATATCGAATAAAGTAAATTTCCAACCAAAAGTTATAAAAAAAGATAAAGAAGGACACTTTTTACTCATTACCGGGGAAATCTGTCAGGAGGAACTCTCAATCCTTAACATATATGCTCCAAATAAAAAATCACCCACATTCATAAAAGAAATTCTACTAAAGCTCAAAAAATACATTTTACCCCACACAATAATAGTGGGAGATTTTAACACCCCACTCTCACCAATGGACAGATCAGAGAAACAGCAACTGAACAAGGACACTGCAAAACTAGCAGAGACTTTGAACCAACTAGAATTAATAGATATATACAGAACATACTATCCTAAAGTAAAAGAATACACCTTCTTCTCACCACCCCATGGCACCTTCTCGAAAATTGACCACATAATTGGACACAGAACGAGCCTTCATCGATATAAGAAGATTGAAATACTCCCATGCATCCTCTCAGATCACCATGGTCTACGGCTGGTCTTTAACAACAACAAAAACAACAAAATGCCCACATACACATGGAAACTAAACAACGCTCTGTTAAACGATAGCAGGGTCAAAGAAGAAATAAAGAAAGAAATTAAGGACTTTCTAGAATTCAACGAAAATGATAACACAACATACCCAAACCTATGGGATGCAATGAAAGCAGCATTGAGAGGAAAACTCATAGCCCTAAGTGCTTCCAAGAAGAAACTGGAGAGAGCTCACATCAGCAACCTGACAACACAGCTAAAAGCCCTAGAACAAAAGGAAGCAGATATACCCAAAAAGAGTAGACGGCAAGAAATAATCAAAATTAGGGCACAAATAGACCAAATAGAAACAAAAAAAAACCATTGAAAAAATCAACAAAACAAAGAGTTGGTTCTTTGAGAAAATCAACAAGATTGATAAAACCCTAGCCAGACTAACTAAAGGGCAAAGAGATAGTATCGAAATTAACAAAATCAGAAAGGAAAGTGGTGACATAACAACTGAAACTAAGGAAATTCAAGAAATCATCAGATCCTACTACAAAAACTTACACTCCACAAAATTGGAAAATCTGGAGGAAATGGACGAATTCCTAGACAGATACAAGGTCCCAAAGTTTAACCAGGACCAAGTAAACCATCTAAATAACCCTATAACACCTAAAGAAATAGAAGAAGTCATCAAAACCTCCCAAACAAAAAAGCCCAGGTCTAGACGGGTTCAGTGCAGAATTTTATCATACATTTATTGGGGATATAACACCAATATTCGCTAAACTATTCCAAAAGATAGAGTCAGATGGAATATTACCCAACTCATTTTTTGAGGCTACAATAACCCTCGTACCTAAGCCACACAAAGACCATACAAGGAAAGAGAACTTCAGACCAATCTCACTTATGAACATTGATGCAAAAATACTCAACAAAATCCTTGCAAACCGAATCCAAGAACACATCAAAACCATCATTCATCATGACCAAGTAGGCTTCATCCCTGGGATGCAGGGATGGTTTAACATAAGGAAATCCATCAATGTAATCCACCATATAAACAAACTTAAAGACCAAAATCACATGGTCATCTCACTAGACTCTGAGAAAGCATTCGACAAAATCCAACACCCCTTCATGTTAAAAGTCCTGAAAAGAACAGGAATCCAAGGCCCATATTTAAACATAATAAAAGCAATATACAGCAAACCAACAGCCAACATCAAACTTAATGGCGAGAAACTTGAAGCAATCCCACTAAAATCAGGGACTCGACAAGGCTGCCCACTCTCTCCCTACCTATTCAACATAGTACTGGAAGTCCTGGCTGGAGCAATTAGACAGCAAAAGGAGATCAAGGGGATACAAATCGGAAAGGAAGAGATAAAAACATCACTCTTTGCCGATGACATGATAGTGTACTTAAGTGACCCCAAAAATTCCACCGGAGAACTCCTACAGCTGATAAACAAGTTCAGCAAAGTGGCCGGATACAAAATTAACTCAAACAAATCAGTAGCCTTCCTATACTCAAAGGACAAACATGTGGAGAAAGAAATTAGGGAAAAGATACCCTTCACAATCGTTACAAAAACTATGTAATACCTTGGTGTGACTCTAACTAAGGAAGTGAAGGACCTGTATGACAAGAACTTCAAACCTCTAAAGAAAAATTGAGGAGGATCTCAGAAAATGGAAAGATCTCCCATGCTCATGTATTGGAAAGATCAACATCTTAAAAATGGCCATCCTACCAAAAGCAATCTACAGATTCAATGCAATCCCCATCAAAATTCCAACCCAGTTCTTCATGGAATTGGAAAGATCAATGTGCAATTTCATATGGAATAACAAAAGACCTAGAATAACGAAATCCATCCTCAACAACAAAAAAACATCTGCGGGAATCACTATCTCTGACCTCAAGCTATATTACAAGGTAATTGTGCTGAAAACTGCATGGTACTGGTACAGAAATAGGCAAGTGGATCAATGGAATAGAATAGAAGATCCAGAAATGAGCCCTCATGTATATGGTCACCTGATTTTTGACAAAGGAGCAGTAAACATTCAATGGAAAAAGGACAGCCTATTCAAAAATGGTGCTGGTCCAACTGGCACTCAACATGCAAAAGAATGAAAATAGACCCGTTCTTATCTCCTTGTACAAAGCTCAAGTGTAAGTGGATTAAAGATCTCCACATTAAACCAGATACACTGGAACTATTAGATAAGAAAGTAGGGAAAACCTTAGAACACATAGGCACAGGAGAAAATTTCCTGAACAAAACACCAATGGCTCAAGCTCTAAGGTCAAAGATTAACAAATGGGACTTAATGAGATTGCAAAGTTTCTGTAAGGTTAAGGACATCGTCAAGAAAACAAAACGGCAACCAACAGAATGGGAAAAGATCTTTACCAACACCACATCAGATAGAGGCCTAATATCCAAGGTGTACAAGGAACTCAAAAAGCTAGACACCAGAGAATCAAATAACCCTATTAAAAAATGGGGTACAGAGCTAATCAAATCATTTTCAGTTGAGGAACACCGAATGGCCGAAAAACATCTGAGGAAGTGCTCGACATCCTTAGCCATCAGGGAAATGCAAATCAAAACAACCCTAAGATTCCACCTCACACCAGTCAGATTGGCCAAGATCCAAAACTCAGATGACAGCAGATGCTGGCGAGGCTGCGGAGAAAGAGGAACACTTCTCCACTGTTGGTGGGGTTGCAAGCTAATACAACCACTTGGAAATCTGTCTGGCGATACCTCAGAAAATTGGATATAGTACTACCTGAAGACCCAGCTATTCCACTTCTTTGCATATACCCCAGAGACACTTTAATACACAACAAAGATATATGCACCACAATGTTCATAGCGGCTCTATTTATAATAGCCAGAAGGTGGAAGAACCCAGATGTCCTTCAGAAGACGAATGGATACAAAAATTGTGGTACATATACACAATGGAATACTACTCAGCCACCAGAAACAATGACTTAACCAAATTCTTAAGAAAATGGCTGCATCTAGAGAAGATCATCCTGAGTGAGATAACCCAGTCACAAAAGAACAGACATAATATGCAGTCACTGATAGTGGGATGCTAACCCCAGAGGCTTGCACTCCCCCAGAAACAACTCACAGACTGTATGAAATCCAAGAAATAAAGAAAACAAAAAATATACATATATTCACAAAACAAGAAAACTTTGACTATTTCCATGTTGCGTTTTGTTTTGCATGTACTTTACGCTTATTGCAACTAGTACGTTTTCAATGCATACTGTCAAACCCTTGAAAAAAATCAAGTACTGACTAAAAAACATATTCACATGGTTTTATGTAAAATTTATTTAAACGTCTGAAAAAACAGTACTGACAAAAATGTATAATTTTAAGCAAAAAATGTTTAAAATCTTTACATTTATCTTTGTTTTGGAAAATAAAGTCGTTAATAAAAAAAAAAAAGAAATGCACTACTCAAAAATGCAGACATATTCAAGAAGAAATTGATAGCTTTCTCACTCTAGACTTCTGGGAATAGAGAAGAAACACATGATTTTACAATGCTCTTTCTTTGAAGCCCTCTTGGGTAGCTCGGGGGTGCAAAAGTTGTCTATGATTTAGGAATATACATGAACAGTTGCCAGCATTTTACTTTTGTTCCAGAGTTCTAAGTTTCCTTTATCAAATGGGTGCATGTTATTTTACAAGACATAAAAACCAAAGCAAAACATGGACACTGTGTATTGATTCAGCATAGGGTAATTTTGGATAAAATGTTTAAGATAAATAATAAAGTATCTTTAAAATATTAATCAATGTAAAAATAGACCTTTCAATAACAGTGATTTTTTTGATTTGACTTCTCAATTGTTTCATGTTTACTCTGATGCTTATTTTCTTAGAAATTGGTAACTATTTTTTACAGGGAGTCATTGTTGAACTGAATTTAAATATCAAAGAAGACCCTGCAGTTCAAATTTTCTAATAATTTTATTAGTAACTTCTGGGTCTTGTGTTGTATGGTAGAGTTTTAAGGTCGGGGACAATCTTGTGTAGATAAATGTCTACCCAAGTGTCATTCACTAAAATCTTGGGCCACGGAGCAATCATACTACATAGTAATGAATATACAGTGATATACGGACCTTGGCAGAGGAATATAAAACTGGGTCTTGAAACTTCAGTTATAACATCTACAACTCTGAGATAAAAAGAGAAAGAATATTTTGTGAGGTTAATCGCTTCAGGAAGGTTTTAAAATAGTGTAAATCTGAATAATACACAACAAAACAAATTTGGTTTTGATTTTTCCTAAATCAATACATCAAGTTTAATTTACACTTACCAATTATAATATTAAAATATGAGTAAGTCACTATGTAAATTATAAAATGAACTCAAAATAGTTGCAAATTCCAATATAATATTCTTAGGATGAATACTGTAGAATCTTCCATGTCAATTTGAGCTTCTCTCTACCAAGATTTATGTTTGAACTTGAGGTATCTTCAGCAATATTGTCTTAATCTTCAAGTTCTGGACTGCAACTAAGGTCAGTAGCAAAAGCCTATATTGTTGGTAGAGTCTTTTGGACCCCTGGCCAAGAATTTGAAGAGAGATTTTCCCATTCACAAAATTGATGTACATTCTTGGATAGACTGGCTTTTACAAAAGCATTGTCATTCCATAAGGTGTATCTCTAATTTAAAAAAATACATATACAATCATATAAGTATGTTTATGTTTTTATATATGTATATACACACATATGTGCATCTTATATACATATACATTTAGTGTATATTTAAATATAACAAATTTTTTAAATAAAATATAAAATTAATATATTTAAAGTATGCTTTTATATAGTGTGGTATTTTGTTTAGAAAAGCTAGCCCATACAGAACAAATATAGTAAAATGTTTTATGGTAACTAAATCTCTCCAGGCAGACATCCTGAAACTATAATGAACAGCCTTCATAACATCTTCTGACTTCAGGGGAAGGTCAGAATTTACACTTCCAAGGTCCCTGAGATCTCATTGCCATTCAGAAATTTAAACATTCTTCATCTAGCTTTTGTATCATACCCCTGGAAACTGAACGTAAGACACAAAAAGCTCTCTAAATTTCAATATATTTGTATGTATATAATTAGCTGCTCATTCGAGAACACATAAAGAAAAATTTTATATCTTTTCAGGGCTTATAAGCAAGCTGAAATTACATGTAGCTGTTGGAATCACGGCCCTACTGTCTAATGAACACTATTTATTTAGGGAAGTAAGACAATATGGACAGTTAGTATTATATGCATATGTCATCTTTATTAAAGTTCAGTGATTTTTCCCCACTGGCAGCAGTGAATGACATCTAAAAAATTTAAATAACTGTTGTCACTCAAAATGTCTCTGGCTTGGTAACCCAGTAAAAGATAATATAATCATCTCGATAAAAACCACAACTTGGCAACCTGAAAATTTCAAACTACATTAAAAAAATAAGCTTCATGGTATCTCAAATGACACAGTGATTAAAAACTTTTGTATTATCCAGATCTCTTTACGTTTCTAATCTATGTTCCTGTAACCTTTGAAGGGTTTTTAAATGCCAGTTAAGTCTTATTTCTTCCACACCCTGTTTCTAGTTCCTTATGCACAGGTAATGGTGTATTTTAATGTTTTTTTGGGAGAGTGAATAATACAATAAACCTGTTCTCCAAAACAAACAAACAAACAAAAAATACAAAAAACGTACATATGTCCTAGGTTTTCTGTATGTGTTCTCCTGAATAAAATGAATGGTTTACCTGAGACATAAAAAAATGCGAAAATATTTCATGTTTTAAAAAAATAAAGACCCTGATATATTGGACAGTTATGATCACAAAAGTTATTAGTAATACACCTACTTTACCTGAGAAGAGATCACATATATTAATGTATAAAGTTATTGGGTTAAAAATAATAAGTATACAAACACTATTAATTTTTAGCACATGTATCTTTGGAGATTTTTCTTGAGCGTTGTGAATCTAGTTTTTATATTAGAAAATTTTAACTGAAAGTAGATGATGTCTGGTCTTCTGATAATAGCAAATGTTCATTTTATTTTAAAATATCTTATTGTGGAGTGATATTTAGAACAAATAACTAATATACACAGGCATTTCTCTCTTAGATATTATATTGCTGCAGAAATGGCTTAGCAGTTGTGTACTCAGTATTCTTTCAGAATACCAGAGTAGAATACCCAGGTGCAGAGAACTACAGCTGCTTATAATTATAGCTATCGGGGAATCTTGACTTCAGAAAGTACTTGCACACAAGTGGATCTAAACACATATATACACACTTAAGTAAACAAAATAAATATACTGAAAGAAAATCACCACTGTATGTTCTGATTTCTACGTGTGTCATTTCCTTTCATGCCTTCATATCATTACATCTGAACATACCAATATCTTTACTTATTGTAAAAATAAAAATAAATCCACTTCCATGGCCTTCATGAATAATTTAGAAACAATGCAACCACTAAAGAAACTTTTATAGAAATACTTTTGTCTTTAATTAATATTTTATGGTAGAAATTAGTAACTTAGAATGAATTAATTGAACCTCTTTGAAACAGTACCATCTAACAAGTAAAACTTTTATTAAACGTCTTTTAGACTAATTTCTATTATTTTTGATGCCAAAATTTGTGAGCTAAAAAATGCCTATATTTAACAGGTTTAGTTATCTTCAAACTTTCATTATTCATTCAATTTAATTATAATAGGAATTAATATTCCATATTATATATGGAATATTTTTATAATATTTAATATGTTTAATCTCAGACCTTCTTTATATGCACTCACGCTGTATCTATCTGGGTATGTATTTGTGCTTAATTGCATTTGCTGAAACCACTGTTTTAAAAATATAGTGCAGCTATATTATGTACTGTCAAACTCTGTCTTCGAATAATTCTGTGATCATCAAAAGTCTCAGAAAGGTGATTTCTTCTTTGACTATCCATTTCAACTTCCAGGTGATTGAATTCACATGAGCAGTTGTTTCAAACTTTCTACACATTTGTAAATTTTGAAGAAATCTATTTTCAAATAACTCTGCTCTTTCCCTCTTTCTCCTCTCTGCCCTAAAGTTCACAATACTCAGGCCTCCGGTCTCAAGTTCTTAAATAATAAAACTGTGATTTCCCCACCACCAGACTTTGCTTTCTAGAATGCTTTATTTTATATACTGTGATGCTGCATTTGCACACTAATTCCTGTATTATCTTAATACCAATGTTAAATCTATCTGAAAATTTGAAATAAACATACTTACTCTGTATTCAATTTAATAAATTTAAGTTATAATGATGATGCTATTTAGTATAAGGCAAGCAAATGGATTGTATATGGAACATACTGGCTACATTGTATATTGAACCATTTTCTCTGAACATCAATATGGCAGTATTCCTTAATCTGTTTCTAAAAAGATTTAAAGGGATGGAGAGAAGAGAAAAAGCTGATCACTGATGAATATGTTTCATTGTGAGACTTCTTCCTTAGTGGGGAACAAATCCAGCTTCCTGAATGTGTTCACTCTTTGTCAACTGGAGGTTACAGTCAGTCCTGAAGTCAGACACCTGCTCTGTGTGCCTGTCCGTGAGTCCACATGCCCTTCATCAGACTGATGACTGCTCTCCGCCCCTTCCTGCACAGATCACTGGACAAGGAGCAACAACAAGCCAAAGTGGCTTTTGGATATCTTTCCAAAAAAATGTAAGGAAAATGAAAACAAAAATTACTTGAAAGCATGTAATAGCTTCCTAAACCAAAATAAGCATGTAATTGATGTTACCATATTAGCCTCAAGGTAAATTACGAGACAGTATTTATTATTTGATGTCAAGGTAGTATACTCTATGCTTAAAGAAGAATATAAAATTTGTGTACATGGAAAAACATGGTGATTAATTTCATTTAGCTTCCCATAGTGGTGTTATGAAAAATACTGAGATTTAGAAATTTTAATTACAAACAATTGACTCCATTACTCCAATTCTATCTTGAAGATGTGTTAGAATGTGAGACAGAAATAAAAAGCATATTTTAAAAAGCTTGCATTTGATAATCATGGCTTAAAATGTGTAATTTTTTCTCAAAAGCAGACTTATAACATTCAATCACAGAGTCACCATAAAGCTAATATGAGAAAATGTACAGATTATCATTATGATTTAAAATAGAATTATTCAGAAGTATATGTATATATTAACATTCAGTAATATGGTTGCAAATAAAGGTAAAAACAATATTTAAAATATAACAAAATGAATATAAGTTAAAATATGTTAATAATTATTTTGTTATATAAGTGCATTTTGGACATATAATCATGTAAATAAAATTACTTTAGATACCCAATTTAATTATCAAGGTCTATTCCAGATAGAAGTAGATAATTAAATATGGAGAAAATAGAATAATAGAGCAGAAGAAGGTTTCAGATTCTTAGAGCTGGAATCATAGGCAATAAATAATTAGCAACTCTTGTGGTTGCTAAGAATCAATCTCAGGTTCTGGCTTTACAGTATCTACTTTTAACTGCTGAGCCATTTACCAAGAACAATGAAATGAAATTCTACGTAGAACAAATTTTTCTCTACCCTAAAGACAATTAAGACACAATATATAACTTAAAGACCAATCACCAAATTATACACAATCATTTATTTTTTCAATCAAATTTCCATATCTAAATAAGTTTCTTAAAAATACAACTAAATTGAATTGATACTGTAGCTGGCACATAATATATTTGGTTTAAGAGCTGGATCAATGAGTTCTTTTCTGTTGAGAAATCTCTTTGTCAAGCAATAGCTTAGTAACAAAGTCCATAAATGTTTTTAAAGGTTATTGTTTTAGTCTTTTAGGAGAAAAGACATGAAGTGCTTTTTAAAATAAGGTAATTTTATTTTCTTACTTTAACCCCTAGCGTCAAATTTGTGAATCTTTTGGAAGATGTCATTTGTTTTCTTATTAAGCAGTTGATGGCTGGTAGATTATCGAGCTTTAGTTTTCAAATATTTGTTATTATTATTATTATTATTAATTATTGAAATTCAGGTACTTAAACATTCTTCTAAAGTTTTTAAATATGTATCACTAGCAAGATCTTGAATGTACATTGTAGTCAAAAGTTTTGTGAACTTAGAGTTTACAAGGCAAAAGCAGCCCAGTTGGATCAGGACCGACAGTCTGCCCGACCACAGGTTCCTGTAAGCTCAGAAGAGCTGCAGGATCAATTTGCATCCTAAGCAAAAGGGTGATTCAACTTCTTCAGTCCACGTTCTACCCCAGGAGAGGCTGCCCAGATCTCTTGCCATTCAAGAAGCAGAACTGCCTGGAGGTGAATACTTCAGGCCCAAGGCCAGACCCGGCCCAGATACATCAGCACTGGATTCTGACAGCAGAATTCACAGCCTACCCTGGGAGAGGAATACCCAGAAAAATCTTCCTTTGGAGACCACAGGCCAACAGACCCACAGGAGAGACAAGCTCCAGTAAGAGAAAACAAGATCACCTATAACAAGATGAAAAGAAGCAAACTCAAGACTCTAAGAAAAGAAAACCAAGACAACATGGCAACATCGGAACCTAGTTCTCCCACCACCACAAATAGTGGATATCCCAACTCACCAGAAAAACAAGATTTAGACCTAAAAATCATACTTCACAATGATGACGGAGATCTTTGAGAAGCTCATAAATACACACTTAAGAAGTACAGGAAAACCAAAATAATAAACAAAAACAAATTGAAGTACTTAAAGATGAAACATAAAAATCACTTAAAGAGTTAAAGGAAAGCAGGGACAACCAGGTGAAGGAACAAAAATAGAAACAATGAAGATAAAACTTAAGGAAACAACACTGAAATTGAAAAACATTGAAAAGACACTGTGACGTGATTGATAAAGTCTTACTTTGCCAGACTAACCAGAGGGCACAGAGAGAATATCCAAATTGATAAAATCAGTAATGAAAGGGGAGAATTAAGAACAGAAACTGAGGAAATTAAAGAAATCATTATATTCTATTACAAAAGCCTATAATCAAAAAAAGTAGAAAATCTACAGGAAATGAACTATTTTTCTAGACAGATACCAGGTGCCAAAGTTAAATCAGGATCAGGCAAGCTATCTAAACAGCCCTATAACCCCTAAGGAAATAGAAGCTGTCATCAAAAAGCTCCCAACCAAAAATAAATAAATAAAAGAAAGAAAGAAAGAAAAAAATACCAAGGAGTAGGACTTGATGAGATTAGTGCAGAATTCTATCAGACCTTCATAGAAGTCCTAATACTAATACTCTCCAAACTATTCCACAATATAAAAACAGCAGGAATACTACCCAACTCATTCTTTGAAGCCATGATTACACTCATTCCTAAACTACACATAGAACCTACAAAGAAAGAGAACTTTAGACCAATTCCTCTCATGAACATTGATACAAAAATACTAGACAAAATTCTAGCAAATAAAATCTGCAAACACATCATTAACCATAATCAGGTGGGCTTCATTCCCAAGGATAAAAGGATGATTCAATATGAAAATCCATCAATGTCATCCACTACATAAAAAAAAATCTCAAAGAAAAAAAATCACATGATTATCTCTCTAGATGCTGAGAAATCATTTGGCAAAATTAAACACCACTTTATGTTAAAAGTATTGGAAAGGTCAGGTATTCAACACACATACTTAAACATAATTAAAGCAATTTACAGCAAACCAGTAGCTAGTATCAAAGTAAATAATGATAAATTTCAAGCAATCTCATAAAAATCAGGAACTAAACAAGGCTGTCCAATCTCTCCATACTTATTCAATATAGTACTTGAACAAAAAGGGATCAAAGGGGTACAAATTAGAAAGGAAGAAGTCAAAATATCACTATTATCAGATGATATAATAGTATACTAAAGTGACCCTAAAAATTCCACCAGGGAACTTTTACAGCTGATAAAGACCTTCCAGAAACATGATGGATATAAAATTAATCCAAGAAAATCAGTAGCTTACCTTTACTCAAAGGACAAAAAGGCTGAGAGAGAAATTAGAGAATTGATACCATTCACAATAATTACAAAGAACATAAAATACCTTGTGTGATCCTAACCAAGTAGGTGACGGATCTGTATAATAAGAACTTCAAGCCTCTGAAGAAGGAAATTGAAAAAGACCTCAGAAGATGGAAAGATCTCCCATGCTCATGGATTTGAAGGATCAACATTGTAAAAATTGCTATTTTGCCTAAGGCAATCTACAAATTCAGTGAAATCCCCATCAAAATTCCAACTCAGTTCTTCATAAATTTAGAAAGAGCAATTTGCAATTTATTTGGAATAATAAAATACCCAGGAGAGCAAAAGCCATTCTCAACAATTAAAAAACTTCTGGAGGAACCACCATCCCTGACCTCAAGTTATTACAGATCAATTGTGATAAAAACTGCCTAGTTGGTACAGAGACAGGCAGGTAGACCAATGGAATAGAATAAAAAATTCAGAAAGGAACCCACACGTCTATGTTCACTTAATCTTTGACAAAGGAGCTAAAAATATTCAATTGAAAAAGGACAGCCTCTTCAACAAATGGTGCTGGTTTAACTGACAGTCAGCATGCAGAAGAATGGAAATAGATCCCTTCTTGTCTCCTTGTACAAAGTTGAAGTCCAAGTGGATCAAAGATCTCTACATATTACCAGGTACACTGAAACTATTAGAAGAGAAAATGGGAAAGAGTTTAGAAAATATAGGCACAGGGGAAATTTTCCTGAACAGAACACCAATGGCTTATGCTCTAAGATCAAGAATTGACAAATGGGACCTCATGAAGTTGTAAATTTTCTCTAAGGCCAAGGATGATGTCAAAAGAACAAAATGGCAACCAATATATTGGGAAAAAGGTCTTTACCAATCCTACATCTGACTGAGGGCTAGTATTCAATATATACAAGGAACTCAAGAAGCTATACCCTAGATAATCAAAGAATCATATTAAAAATGGGGTAAAGAGCTACACAGAGACTTCTCAACAGAGGAATATTGAATGCCTGAGAGGCAACTAAGCAATGCCCAACATCCCTAGTCATCATGGAATTGCAAATCAAAACAACCCTAAAATTCCACCTCTTACCAGTCAGAATGGCTAAGATAAAAACCTCAGGTGACAACAGATCATGGCAAGGATGGAGAACAAAAGGGCATTTCTTCACGTTTGTGGGAATGTAAACTGGTGCAACAACTCTGGAAATTAGTCTGGCAGTTCCTCAGAAAATTGGACATGTGTTACCTGAGAACCAAGCTGTGCCATTCCTGGGCATATAACCAAAGGTATCTCCAATATATAACAAGAACACATGCTCAAGTATGTTCATAGCAGCTTTATTTTCAATATCCAGAAGCTAGAAAGAACCAAGATATCCCTCAACAGAGGAATGGATTCAGAAATTGTGGTACATATACACAATTGAGTACTACTCAGCTATTAAAAACAATGAATTCATGAAATTCCTAGGCAAATGGATGGAATTTGAAACTATCATCCTGAATTAGATAACACAGTCACAAAAGAAAACTCATGATATATACTCACTTATAAGTAGATACTAACCCCTCTCATCCCCCCCCCCCAAATGAGCTAGGAATACCCAAAAAACCATCCACAAAACTTATGAAACTCAAAAAGAAGGAAGACCAAAATGTGGATGCCTCATTCCTTCTTGAAAGGGAGAACAAAACAGGGGAGGAAATACAAGGGGAAATAGAAGAGCGCGGATTCAAGAATGATCAGCTGAGACTGCCTCACCTGGAGAACCACCCCATGTGTAGCCACCAAACCCAAGCACTAGTGCTGATGCCAAGAAGTGTTTACTGGCAGGAACCAGACATAGATGTCTCCTCAGAGGCTCTCCCAGAGACAAACATACAGATAAGGATGCTTGTAGCTAAACATCAGAGTGAACATAGGGACCCCAATGAAAGAGCTAGAGAAAGGACTAAAATATCTGAAAGATTTGCACCCTCATGGGAAGAACAACAGCAGATTCAGCAAAGGCACTGAGGCAGAGAAGGTGACTGGGAGAAGGAGCACCTTCATGGAATCAAGTTCAGGAGGAGAAGGGAGGAGGTATATCATTTGTAATGTAAATACAGAGAATATCCAATATATTAAAAATCAATAAATATGTAATAATTTTTCTCAAAAGCCACCAACCAACCAAACAAGCAAACAAAAAACTAAACCAAAGAGGTGAGAGCAAACTTTTCTTAGCTATGGCTAGATTAATAATAGCGCCTAACTGAGGAGTTAAAGAGGTCACCCACTCTGCTCTCACTGCAACAGGCATCAGAAGTTGGTATTATCTGAAGTAAGTGTAGGGGTGGGAGAAAGAGGCCTTTCAGGAACTGCACATTTTGTCATTGTCAAAGCTTTTATACACAAAATAGTTCGAAATCTTTAGAAACAACATTGAAATCTATTATTTTTATTGGTTATTTTACTTATTTACATTAAAATGTTAGCCCCTTTCAGGTTTCCCTCAAGATCCCCATCCCCCTGCTGCTAGAAGGCTGCTCCCATCTCTCGCACCCACTCACTCCAGTCTAACTGCCCTAGCATTCCCCTATACTGGGACATCAGCAAAGAGCCTTTACAGGACCAAGGACCTCTTGAACTCTTTCCCCAATGGCTTCATTTTAGACTAGGCTTTTTTTTTTTCTTTTTTCTTTTCCTATATATATTTAAACATTTTTTCTTAATTTAAAAGGTTTTACATAGGTCATTAAAGTGATACATTATATTTTATTTATATATTCCTTCCATTATTCACTTAACATCCCAATGGCAGCCCCCTTTCCCTCCCCCTATAATTTCCACCCTCACATACTCTTGCACCTATTACCCTCCCCCCGTTTTTTCTTCTCAAGAAAGAGAAAATAGCACATGGATAACAACTCAATTGGCACATCAATTCACAGCAAAACTAAATACATCCTCTCTCCCTGAAGCCAGACAAGGCAGTCCAGCTAGGGAAATGAAATTTAAAGGCAAGAAAAAGAGGCAGAGATACCTCCCCAAATTGTTAAGAGAACTACTTAAAAACTAAGCTACACATCTAGACTACATATGTGTACAAGGCCTATGTCCAGCCAATGTACGCTATTTGTAAAATTCTTAGGCAAACAGATGGAGCTAGAAAATATCATCCTGAGTGAGGTAACATAGTCACAAAAATCACACATGGTATGTACTCACTGTTAAGTAAAGCTCTGAATACCCATGACACAATTCACAGACCATATGAAAGATCAAGAAAATGGAATACCATATGTAGCAGAGGCTTACATTGTCTGACATCAATGTAAAGAGAATGCCTTGGTTCTGTGAATGCATGCTTCTCCAGTGAAGGAGAATGACAGGGTGTTGATGTGGGAGTAGGTTGGTGGGAGGAGGAACATCCTCAGAGAAGCAGGGGTGGGAGTATGGGAGAGGGGGAACCAGGAAAGGGTATAACATTTGAAATGTAAGTACAGAAACTATCCAATAAAAATAAATAAGAAATATTTTACGTGTGTGTATGTGTCTGTCTGTGTGTGTGTGTGTGTTTGTGTGTGTGTGTCTGTGTGTGTGTGTGTGTGTGCATGTGTCTGTGTGTGTGTGTGTGTGTGTGCATGTGTCTGTGTGTGTATTTGATACTTTATATGAACTAAGGATTTATATTGAAGTGCTGAGGGATAAGATGAAATTTTAGATTTTCTAGCATTTTGTTGGTTACTGGAAGGTAACTTAGATTTTTCTCCCTGTGAGTCCAAAGCAACACCAAAAGCACTCACTTTCTATGGAAATTTACAGGAATAGATTCACCCTGTACATTTTTGTGTTTTATATTTCTTCCTGATTTCTCTCAATTGTAAGCATCTGTTATTCTTTCTTTTGCAAAGGAACCATAGATTTTCTTAGATAGTATTCTGGAAAGAATTCTACCTAACACTGATGTAAATCAACCTTATTCATTCAAACACCCCTAAATTCCAACACATAGTTAAGTAAAGAGACATCTGTAAACGTCTGAAGTCCCCCATACGCTCTGGTACATACTGATATCCAGTGTATTTCCTGAGCTAATATGCTTCTTTCCTGAACCTAACAACCTTTTCATGAATAGATGGTAGTCATCCAAGTCACATGTTAGTTTTCACTTGCAGAGGACAGGGAAGCCCTATGCAGGAGGAATCTGGAAAGTATTGTAGTAGAAGAGAGAGACAGAAAAAATCTGGGTTGACTTCAAGAACGAATTAAGTATTTTTCCAACTTCTGCTTTTCTGTTGTTTAGAAAGATACTGCAGTGACCAGTACAAGTAGAGCTTGAGCAAACAGTGAGTTTGACATTCTTATCTGAGTTTGTTATCATTTTGGCCTAGTTTCACTCTAGAGGGTATTCCTTCTCAGTTTTGTGTCATGCCTGTAGTTTTCTTTAATCATGGGACCACCTGTGAATCAGGTTTTTACCTGATAAAGGGACCACAGATCATTCAAATACCAACAGGGTCAGTATAATGTTTTATGTGACTATGAAAAGACATAAAGAATGAATTATTAAAATCAGTTATAAACAACAGATATAACATTCTAAAGAAAAGTTGTACAAATAAATCCGCAAATACAAACTGATTACTCAGTGTGTTTACTTTCAGAGTGCCAGACTAAATTACTGTTTGGAAATCACTTAATGAAATATGTCTCATTAATATTTAAATAAGATAGGCCATAGGAATATTAAATAGCTCAGGAAAGAATGCAAGTCTATTTAATTCTTCCTTCATTTTTTCTTTTGTAATAAAAAATTTAAAAGTTGATAAATGAAACAAAAGCAGTGATGTAGAAAAAGAACTCTTAAGAGTATTTCAGTTGATATTGTGTTTAATCATGCCTTGAGGATTGTGGTAACAACACATTTTTCAACATTCTGTTCAATGTTCTAGATAAATAAAATGCATATATAACAATAAATCGATTGAAAAACAAGTAAAAAGAATTACTGTGATATACAAACCACATAAAAACTCAACAAAGAAAGAGAAATATAGACCAGTTTCCTTTATGAGCATACATGGTAAAATACTCAATAAAATACCTGCAAACTGATTCCAAGAACACATCAGAAGTATTGTTTACCATGATCGAGTGGTTTCATCCCAGAGCGTCATAGATGGTTCAGTATAGAAAAATTAAGAAAAATGATCCACCATATAAACAAAATCCCTTTGTGATGAACATCCTGGAGAGATTACAGGCATAAGAGACACACCTACACATAACAATGGTAGTTTATTGCCGAGTAGCAAACATCAAATTAAACAGAATCTTTAAGCCATTTTACTAAATCCATAATCCAGTACACTGGAAGCAGAGTTGTTCACTCTCTATATTGAAAACATCTATTCAATATAGTGATTGAAGACTAAGGTAACTAGAAGAGATCAAAGGGAAGTAAATTAGGAGGAAAGAAGTCAAAGTATTGCTATTTGCAGATGATATAATATTGTACATAAGTGACCCTAAACATTCAACTACAGAATTCTTAGAGCTGATAAAGACTTTCAGGAAATGAACAAGATACATGATTAACATCAGTAGCCCTTCAATATACAAGAAATCAGGAAGCAATATATTGTGATAATTCTAGTCAAGCTACAAAAACACTTGTGTAATTAAAACTTCAAGTCTTTGCATAAAAACATTGAGAAAGGTATCAGAAGATGGGAAGGTCTCCCATGCTCATGAATAGGTTCATGAGCATGGGAGAAGGTGAAAATGGCCATCAAAAGCAATCAAATGATTCAATGTAAACACCATAGTCCTTCACAGGCCCTGAAAGGACTATATATATAGCCAAAACAATCTTGAACAATAAAATAACTGCTTGAGTTATCATCATTCCTGATTTCAAAATATACTACTGAGATGTAGTAGTAAAACTTAATATTATTTGCATAGAAACAGATATATTGATCAATGAAATTTGTTCTGTTGGAATCAAACTTGATCCTACTGGAAGACCCAGACATATGTCCAAATGACCATGAACATCTGACTTTAGATAAATCAAAAACACTGGAAAAAAGGCAACATCTTCAGCAAGTGGTGCTGATCAAACTGTATGTCTGCATGGAGCATGGAGATAGAGAGAACCATACTTCTTATCCTGCCCAAAACTCACATTCAAGTGGACCATAGGCCTCAACCAGGTACAAAGAACCCAAAAGAAGAGAACCTGGAAATATCTGTGTGCATTAGCACAGGAGATGACTTTCTGAACAGAACACTAACATCACCAGCACAAAGCTCAACAGTTAATAGATGTGATTGCATGAAACTGAATGGTGTCTACAAGGAGAAGGATATTTCCTATGCTGTTCTTATTTCCTATGAGCTGTCATTTTCCTATCATTAGGAAAGGGACAGCCTACAAAATGGAAAAAAAAACATCCTTTTATTAATAGAGAACCAATATACTAAATAGAAATAACTAAACACCTAGATATCAAAAACAAACAAATTCCAAAACCAAATAGTTCAATTAAAAAATAAATAAAGGTATAAACAGCAGATCTCAATATAGGAATCTCATAAAACAAAGAAACACTTAAAAAATGTGGATGATACTATTCAATTAGCAAAAAGGTAATCAAAACAACTATGAAATTCCACTTAATGCTTGTAAGAAATGAGTAAGATTAGTCACACAACTGACAGTTTATATTGGTAAGGATGCTAACCAAGTGATAAAGTCCTCCATTGTTCAGGTGGGAGAGAAAACTTGTACAGCCACCGTGAAATTCTACATGGTGGTTCCTTGGAAAACTGAAAATCAATCTACCTCAAGATCTAGAAGTACCACTCTTGGTCATATATACACATAGGACACTCCATTCGGAGAAGACCCTTGTTCAACCATGTTTGTTGCAGCTTTATTTTTAACAGCCTGCAACTTCAAATATCCTAGGGTTGTCTCAGCAGGAGAATGGATAAAGAAATGTGGTACATTTAAGTAATGGAGTATTAATGTACTGTTTAAAAAGATGACATCATGAAGTTTGCAGAAAAATAGAAGGACCTAGAAAAAGATTATCCTCTATGATACAAGCCAGAATCAGAAATATATATATGTATACATTGGGTATGTATTTTCTAATAAGTGAATATTAATATTTGAGTAAATGAAAAGTGTGCTATAATATGTCAGCCAAGAGTGGTTCGACAAAGAGCAGGGGTCTTGGTTGGCCACATGGATCTCTATGAAAGAAAAAAATAGAACATATTTTATGAACAAACTGAGGGCAGGTGGAAATGAGAGAGGATCCACTGTTGGTGAGTTATAGGGTAGAAAAAAGTAGTGTAGAGAGATAAATCAAATTATGAGAACATTTCCAAGAAAAGTGGTGTGTAAACAAGGCTCAGTACAAAATCTCTGGAATGTATGGAAACTCCTACTGATAGGCAATGGAGAATTTTACATGGCATTCTAATTTCACTTGAATGCTTGTATTGAGTTGTTGACCAAGGAAGTCCCAGGGAAATTCCAAAACAGGCAAGACTGTTGCTAAGACAAATTGTCCTCACAGTGACAGTAGGGCCCACTGCAGAGGAGAACACGCACAGCTCTTTGAACACCGAGAAATTGAGTTGGTATTTACATAGAGCCCTCAACCCTGCATTGTCATTTTGGCATGAAAAGGTACTCTGCAGGCTAACAAAACAGAAATGTAAACACCAACCCAGTTGCAAAACGTTTGAGCTATAATCAGTCCTGCCCACAACATATGATAGGGCAGGGATGGCCTAGAACTGGTGGCAGTAACCAGCCAATGTATCATTTTACTTGAGGCCTACTTTATGAGGAGAAACCCAGACCTGAAACTTGGTAACCAAGGACCACAGAGTAATAGTTCTAGGATTAAAAACAAATACAACTGGTAGGTTTTTATTGTTTGCTTTGTTTTTTGGGGGGTTTTATTGTCCATTTAAAAATTACCTAAAGGTATTCTCCTATACTCATCCGGTCACACTCAGCAAGGCTTCCTCTGAGCAGATGGCAACAGTTGCAGAGATGCACAGCCAGACATTGTGTGAAGAGAGACCAAATGGTAGGTCTCTATTAAAGTCCCCATTCCCTGCACTCTGAGTTCAGGGAAATCCACAGAAGAGGAGGTGGTAAGCTTGTAGGAATCAGAGGGGATGGAAAATACCAAGAGAACAAAGCATTCTCAATCAACTGAGAAAAATCCATAGAAGTGCCTGAAGACTGAAGCAACTATCACAGGGCATTCATAGTCACTCCCAGGCCTTTTGTGTTTATGTTTTTGTTACCTTAGTAGTTTTGTGGGACTTCTGACTATGAGAAATGGTGGGTTTGTCACTGTGTGTTTGTGTGTGCTTTCAGGACTCTATTCTTTGTATTTGGTTGCTCTTATTTTTCGCTTTCCATATTTTATTTTGTAATGTTTGGTTTTCATCTCTTAGAGGCCTGTACTTTTCTAATTAGAGAAAGGTGGTGGGTCTGGAAATACAAAACTCTGTAGAGAAAAGAGAGAAAAAACTACATTAAAAATATATTATATAAAAAAGTATCTATATTTAATAAAAATATTTTAAGAGATGTAAAACAAGTGAACAAAAAATAAAATCACATTTAACAGAATAATAATAAAGGACAACATATATTTCAATGAGGTAAACATGAGTTTTAAAATCATGGTTTTTAATAAATGTCTCATAAAAAGGGAATGAATCATGACCTACAGACCTACCACAATAAACCTCAATAAGAATTTGCTAATATGAAGATTTATTCAAACCAATAGTTAACACAATGTGTAAATTAAGCCATGATAGTACAAATCACCAATATTTATAATATATAATATATATATATATATACACCAATGTAAAACTCTTTAAAGGTGATTACCAACAACACATCTCTCTGTCTCTTTCTTAGAAAAAAATTGAAATTAAATACACAGTTTTGCTAAATTTCTTGGTGTTTCCTAAAGTCATATCTAGCAATTCTATTGACATCAACAGCACCTCCCTAAATAAGCAACCACAGATCTCTCAGCATATTTGTTAAATAGTTTGCATTTCACATGATTTTCTTAAATTACAAAACATCTAAATGTTTTTTAGAAATTAACAGATTGTGTTAACTGAAATAGAAAAAATAAGTAGTCCACAAAAGCAAAATTAGGATTTTTTACATATTACAACATGTGATTAGCTTAAAAGAAGATGTACTGAATTATCCTATACTGATTCTAAGAATGGAGGAAATATATTGATTGGAAGAGTGGTAACAAGTTCATAGCAACATGCAATATTTAGCAGACATGTATTTTGTGTGCATTGAGCAGACTGACAATTGTACTTTTACTGTAGGTAGATCAAAGAGCATTGAATTTCCATTCAGTGCTGTGATGGGATTCGTTCTTGAGTTGTATATAAACTTGGTTTTATAGACTTGAAATCAGAAACTGCCAATAATGATAGTTCATAGTGATCCCATCACTGATTCCTGAACCAGTAGAAGTAAAAAGTCTGCATTGATGCTTCCCATGTTGAAGGTCTATGGGCTGCTGTCAGGACAGCTTGAATAGGCAGGTGAAATGAGATGCTTGCTTAACACTGGAACTGCAGTAACTCTGACATAGAAGGTAAAAAAACACTAGAAAGCTCTTATGTACATTTTTGAATTAATTGTGAGAAAAACCACTAGACCAAATACAACATTTAAAAACATAATACTGCCTCAACAGGGAAACCACCCCATATGCAGCCACCAAAACTAAACACTATTTCTGATGCCAAGAAGTGTTTGCTGGCACGAACGAGACATGGATGTCTCTTCAGAGGCTCTGCCAGAGTCATACAGAAACAGATAAGGATGCTTGCAGCTTGAGCTTCATATAGTCTGTGAGCTGTTTCTGGGGTGTTCTGAGTTTCTGGGGTTATTATCCAATTGTCAGTGACTACATATTATGTCTGTTCTCTTGTGACTGGATTACCTCATTTAGGATGATATTCTCTAGATGCATCCATTTTCTTAAGAATTTCATAAAGTCATTTTTCTGATGGCTGAGTAGTACCCAATTGTGTAAATACACCACAATTTTCATATCCATTCATCTACTGAAGGGCATCATGGTTCTTTTGAGCTTCTGGCTATTAAAAATAGCATTGCTCTGATCATTGTGGTGCATGTATCTTTGTTGTATGTTGGAGCGTCTCTGGGGTATATACCCAGAAGTGAAATAATTGGGTCTTCAAAACAAAGGCAAAAAATAAAAATAAAATAAAAGCCTCAGTTTTTCTTAGGGAAAAATATAAGTGTATAGCACCCTGTCAAAGTGTGGTACACCTGGACCTCAAATCATTAATAACCCAAGAGCTAAGATAATAGCCTTGTGGCAATTTTTGGTATTTACAGATCATTATACTTAATCTATACCCAAGAAGAAATCTGTTTCCATGTTACGTTCTGTTCTACATGTACTTCATGCTTTGGTAACTAGTGGGATTTTATGCATGCTATCAAACCTCTAAAAGAATTAAGTACTGGCAAAATTATTCATATAATGTTATGTCAAAATGTCTTTAAAAATCTGTAAATCTCTCTCTCTCTCTTTTTTTAAATAAAGTGGTAAGGGGGGAAAAAAGCACAACATATGTCCTTACCTCGGGTGAGTATGTTAATATATGCACATAACTATTTCTTGCAATTTAATAACATCATAATATGCACATTTCCTTTAAATATCACCCTAAATTCTTAAAAGTATGTTACAATAAAATTAATAATTGCTCATTTCTACAAATACCTGATTACCAAACTTAAATTTCTTATGTAAAATGAAAAATAGTTTCTTAGTTCTTTTGTATTTATTATCACATTGTTCTCGGATATACATTTGCAATACATATAAATAATTTTCTGGCTATTTCTAATTTTGAATAACTTGATGTGACTATAGTAAAAGATTTACTTTATCATGCGAAAAAAGAAAGGATGCTTGCACTTAAACATCACACTGAACACAGGGACCCCAATGAAGGAGCCAGAGAAAGGACTGAAGGAGCTGAAAGGATTTGATTTGCAACCCTATGGCAAGAACAGCATCATCAACTAGCAAAGGCACTGAGATGGAGAGGGTGATTGTGAGAGGGAGCACTTTTATGGAAACAAGTTGAGATGGAGGATGTAGGGAAGTAGGGTGCAAAGGGTTTAGGATTTGAAATGTAAATACAGATAATATCCAATAAAATTGAAAAAATTAAAACAAACCCCTTCAAAAAAACATAATTCTTAATTATACATATTTTAACATAAGAATTCCAATATATTCACTAGTTATACTCAAAAACCAATTTATCTCTTTTCCTAAGATGCAAATTTGCTTATATCTGTTGTAATAAATTATCAAGCACACAGCACAGCTGGGCACTTTTTTCTTTTTTTATGGATTACCTCATTAGAATCACTGAAGTATATTTACATTCTGTGAACATGTAGTGCCAAATCCAAGTTCATACAGTTATGTATTAGCTCCAGACAGCATGCCTCATTGATCTTATCCTATGATAGATGAATTTTAGAAATGGGATGTGGAGACTGATGAGTTTTACTTATTGCCATTTAAATGTTTTATGATTAAATATGCCTCTATTTTAGAAGAAGCACTCACCAAGATAGTTTACAAAATTATTTTCATAATGTTGCTAACTTAAGATCAGTCCACTTGCATAACATAAAGGACAGTTTTTTTCCTTTTAAATACCAAGTAGAACGCATGAAATATTGGAAGTATAGAATTATTTATTCTATTTCTAGAACTATTGGATTTTGTGAGCTACCTACCAGTGTACTGACTACTGAACTTGGTTCTTCTGGATAATATGTGATTTAAGAAGGAAACAAACTTTTTCCGCAATTATGGAATCATTTATCACTAAAAATTTGTTACACATGCAATTTTTATAATTTAAGCTACCAGTCTTATCTAGGTATCCTGTTTTTATCCAGTAATTTTTAATATGAATGAGTCTTTTTTTTTCTTGTTGGAAGACATTATTACAAAATCAAGAGTTTGTTTCATACATTTAGTAGGTGTCAATCATCAAAAATCACTAAAAGCACACATTATACACGCACACACATACACACACATATTGATTATATATACATATATAATCATAATAAACACTGTTATTTCTGCCCCAAGACCTCTAATCATTCACTTTACCGGATAAAACTGTGGGTCGGTTTGGTTTCTTCGTGAGCACCAGATATCCTAAGGGAAACTTTGGAGGTAACCAGCTACTAGATAATTTGATTAGTCTATCGCCCCTACATTCAGGTAAGACAACCAATTTGCACATCAGGAGCACTATGGACCTCCACCAGAGTTTGCTCTGGCTTTGCCTTGACTATGCATCAACAGATCCTACTACAATAGCCTATACTCAACAAAATGGAAAATCTGGAGGAAATGGATGAATTCCTAGACAGATACCAGATATTAAAGTTAAACCAGGACCAGGTAAACCATCTAAATAATCCCATAACACCTAAAAAAATAGAAGCAGTCACCAAAATGCTCCCAAACAAAAACAGCCCAAGTCCAGATGAGTTCAGTGCAGAATTCTGTCAGATATTTATTGATGACCTAATACCAATGCTCTCCAAACTACTTCACAAAATAGAGTCAGATGGAACTCATTTTTCAAGACCACAATAACCCTCATTCCTAAAACACACAAAAATCCTATAAATAAAAAGAACTTCAGAGAAACCTCACTTGTGAACATTGATGCAAAAATACTCAACAAAATCATTGCAAAATGAATCCAAGAACAAAACAAAATGATCATTCACCATGATCAAGTAGGCTTTATCCCTGGGATGCAGGCATGGTTTAATATAAGGAAATCCATCAATGTAATCCACCATATAAACAAACACAAAGAAAAAAAACTACATGGTTATCTGACTAGATGCTGAGAAAGCATTTGACAAAATTCAACACCCCTTAATGTTAAAAGTCTTGGAAAGAACAGGAACCCAAGGTCCATACCTAAACATAATAAAAGCAATATACAGCAAACCAATAGCCAACATCAAACGCAATAGTGAAAAACTTGAAGCAATCCCACTAAAATCAGGGACTAGACAAGGCTGCCCACTCTCCCTCTACCTATTCAACATAGCACTGGAAGTCCTGGCAGGAACAATTAGACAGCAAAAGGAAATCAAAGAGATACAAATTGTAAAGAAGAAGTAACAATATCAATGTTTGCAGATGACATGATAGTGTACTTAAGTGACCACAAAAATTCCACCAGAGAATTTCTACAGCTGGAAAACAAGTTCAGCAAAGTGGCTGGATATAATATTAACCCAAACAAATCAGAAGCCTTCCTCTACTCAAAGGACAAACATGCACAGAAAAAAAATTAGGGGAAAGATACACTTCACAATAGTCATAAACAATATGAAATAGCTTGGTGTAATTCTAACTAAGCAAGTGAAGGACCTGTATGACAAGATCCTGAAATCTCTGAAAAAGGAAATCGTGGAAGGTCTCAGAAAATTGTATGATCTCCCATGCTTATCGATCAGAAAGATCAACATTGTAAAAATGGCCAACTTACCAAAAGCAATCTATAGATTCAATGAAATCCCCATCAAAATTCCAACCCAATTTTTCATAGAGTTGGAAAGAGCAATGTGCAATGTTATCTGGAAAAACAAAAATCCTAGAATAATGAAATTCATCCTCAACAACAAGAAAACATCTGCGGGAATCACTATCCCTGACCTCAAGCTATATTACAAGGCAACTGTGTTTAAAACCGCATGGCACTGGTACAGAGAGAGGCACGTGGATCAATGGAATAGAATAGAAGATCCAGAAATGGGCCCTCACATATATGGTCACTTGATATTTGACAAAGGAGAAATAAACATTCAATGGAAAAAGGACAGCCTCTTCAACAAATGGTGTTGGTTCAACTGGCACTCAGCAAGCAGAAAAATGAAAATAGACCCTTTCTTATCTCTTTGTGTAAAACTCAAGGACAAGTGGATCAAAGATCTCCACATTAAACCAGGTACACTGAAACTATTAGATGAGAAAGTAGGAAAAACTTTAGAACACATAGGCACGGGGGAAAATTTCCTGAACAGAACATCAATGACTCATGCTCTTAGGTCAAAGATCAACAAATGGGACTAAATGAGATTGTGAAGTTTTTGCAAGGCTAAGGACACTGTCAAGAAAATAAAATGGCAGCCAACAAATTGGGAAAAGGTCTTTACCATCCCCACATCTGATAGAGGCTTAATATCCAATATATACAAAGAATTCAAGAAGTTAGACACCAGAGAATCAAACAACCCTATAAAAATGGGGTACAGAGTTAAACAAAAAGTTCTCAATTGAGGAATATCGAATGGCTAAGAAGCATCTAAGGAAGTGCTCAACATTCTTAGCCATCAGGGAAATGCAAATCAAAACAACCCTTTGATTCCACCTCACACCAACCAGAATGGTTAAGATAAAAAAAAAATTCAAATGACTGCAGATGCTGTTGAGGATGTGGAGAAAGAGGAACACTTCTCCACTGTTGGTGGGGTTGTAAATTGGTACAATCACTCGGAAAATCTGTCTGGTGGTTCCTCAGAAAGTTGGACATACTAATACCTGAAGACACAGTTATTCCACTTCTGAGCATATACTCCAGAGAAACTCCAACATACAACAAAGATACATGCACCACAATGTTCAAACCAACAGTATTTATAATAGCCAGAAGCTGGAAAGAACCCAGATGTTCTTCAGTAGATGAATGGATACAACAATTGTGGTATATTAACTCAATGGAGTATTACTCAGCTCTCAGAAACAATGATTTTATGAAACTCTTAAGAAAAAAAATGGATGTATCTAAAGAATATCATCTTGAGTAAGGTAACCCAGTCACTAATAATTGGATACTAACCCCAAAAATCTCTGAAACAACTCACAGACTATATGAACCTCAAGAAAACCAAAAGCCAAAAAAAAAAAAAAAAAAAAAAAAAAAAAGAAAAGAAAGAAAGAAAGCCTCAGTCCTTCTTAGGGAAAAAAAAAATAAATGTATAGCACCCTCTCAAGTACACCTGTACCTGAATTCATTAATAATCCATGAGCTAAGATCGTAGCCTTGCAGCAATTTTTGGTATTCACGGATCATTATGCTTAATCTATACCCAACAAGAAATCCGTTTCCATGTTTTGTCCTACATGTACTTCCTGCTTATGGTAACTAGTGGGATTTTATGCGTGCTATCAAACCTCTAAAAGAATTAAGTACTACAAAATTATTCATATAATGTTATGCATAAATGCCTTTAAAAATCTGTAAATGTATCCCTCTTTTTTTTTTTTTTTTTTAATGAAGCAGTAAGGAAAAAAACTAAGCACTGTTGTTTTGTTTCTATTTCTCTTTTTACTCTAATCATACATATCAAAATTTAGAAACAAAGTTAATTTCCAATTCCATTTTTTTTTTACTGAAACTGCCATACATGTATATAGGCATTTTCTTTTCTTCATGATCTTTTGAAAATGTGCCTTATGTACTTTACATCATGATTTCTATCTCTGCCTCCTTTACTGGCTCCATGCTCATAGTTCCTCACTTCATCTCTTGTCCCATTCTCTGAGAGGTTAGACTTACCCACCTGATATTTCCCCACCCTACACTGGCACATGAAGTCTTTCAGGGCTAGGAACATCGTTTTCCATGGAAGCAATAAAGCATCCCAGTTAGGGAAATGGATTCCACAGACAGGCAACAATGTATTCCACAAGCAGGTTTAGTGATAGACCCTGCTCCAGTTGTTGGGGAACCCACAATGAGAATGAGCCACACATCTGATGCATATGTGTGAGGTCCTAGGTGTATGTTCTTTGGTTGGTGGTTGAGACAGTGAGAGCCCCAATGTTCTGGTTATTTGACTCTATTGGTCTTCATATGGAGTTCCTATTCTATTCAGGGCACTCAGTTCCTTTTCCCCCCATAAAATCATCTATAAAAGTCCCTGAGTTCCATTCAGTGTTTGGCTGTGGCTCGCTGCATCTGTTTCAGTCAGCTGCTGGGTGAGGCTTCTCAGAGGACAGTTATGCTGGGCTCTAGTCTGCAAGCATAACAGACTAACATGAACAGTGTCAGAGCTTGGTGTTTGTCCATGAGATGGGTCTCACGGTAGATCAGTTGTTGGTTGGATATTCCCCCAGTCTCTGTTCCATTTCCCAACCCTGAATTTTTTGTAGGCAAGACAGATTTGGGGTGGATTATTTTGTGAGTGTGTTCATGTCTTAGTTTGGGTTTCACTGCCATGAAGAGTATTATCATGGGTACTCTGATAAGAAACATCATTTAATCGGGGCATGCTTACAGTTTCAGAGGTCCAGTTTATTATAAGTATGGCAGGAAGCATGTCAGAGTGTAGGTAGACATGATGCTTGGGAAGTCAAGAGTTCTACATTTTGATGTGAAGGTAGTCAAAAGGAGACTTCTCTACTTCTCTCCTTCTTCTCTACACTGAGTGGAACTTCAGCATGAGCAATAGTTCTCACAGCCTGCCTACACATTGACACACTTCCTCCAACAGGGCCAAACCTTCTCCAAGAAGAACACACCCTACAATAGTGCCAGGCCCTGATCAAAGCATATTTCAACCACCATAGCTGGTGTTCCTATCACTCCAGTGTGGCTCTTACTTGTGTACACGAGGTTCCATATCCCTACAACTGTGAGTCTCATCTAAAATTAACCCATTGATTTCTGAGAGCCCCACCCTTCCCAGGCCTCTTGCATGTTCTTGAGATGCCTCCCAACCTAAATATTTCCATTAATTCTCAAGGCTATCTGCCCATTTGTCCTGTCTCACTCACCCTACACTTGATCCTAACCTCTTCTTCCATCTTCCAAATACTTCCTTTCCCCTCTCTACCTCCATTCTTTTCTAGGTTCTTTGGGTTTATGGATTATAGCACAGATATCCTGTACTTTATGGGTAATACCCATTCCTTTACAAAGCACATAATGCTATGAACTTTCCATATAGCACAGCTTTCATTGTGACCTATTAATTTCAGTATGTTTTTCATTGATTTTAACTGAATTCTACTAAAGTTTCAATGCTGTTCTTTATTTCTTTTTTAACCCAAAGATAATTGAATATGGAGCTTTTCAGTTTTACTGAGTATGAAGTCTTTCTGGTGTTTCTGTTATTGTTAAATTTCAGTTGTAATACACAGGCATCAGATAAGATACACGATATTATTTTAATTTTCTTCCTCTCTCTTGAAACTTGATTTGTGAATGACTATATGATACATTTTCTATAAAGGATCCTGGAGGTACTATGTTGAAATAATCTATAGATGTCTGTTAGGTCCATTTGATTTATAGCAATGTTTATTTTATTTCTGTTTTTAGATTTTGTCAGGTCTATCAACTGGTGAGAGTGAAGTGTTGAAATCCCACATTAATAATGTGTGGTTCTAAAGGTACAGAATTTTATAGGTTATGATAAATGAGAGAGGAAGGATGAAGGTTGGAGACAGGAACTAGAAAAAATGCTAGAAAGAATATAGAACTTCATAGATCAGACTGAACAACAGAGAGATGGCAATAAAATTTGGAAACTATATAGGATTTAAATTTTAGCAATGTTTCTTTTACAAATGTGAAGGCCTTTGTGTTTGGGGCATAAATGTTCAAAACTGAGATATCATCTTGTTAGATTTACTTTTTGATGAACATGAAATGTTCTTCTGTCTCTGATTAATTTTGGTTGAAAGACTATTTTATTAGATATTAGAATGGCTAATCCACCTTGCTTCATGGGTCATTTTGCTTGGAAAACTTATTTCCAGCCATTTAATCTGAGGTAATGTCTATCTTTATTTCTGAGTTGTGTTTCTTTGGCAGCAAAATTATAGATGGATTGGTTTCTTCACATCTTGTTAGCCTGTGTCTTTTCATTACAGAATTGAGGCCAGGAATACTGACAGATTTTTAAGGAACAGTAATTGTTCACTTTTGTCATTTTGATGTTAGTGGTATGTGTGTGTGTGTGTGTGTGTGTGTGTGTGTGTGAGTGTGTGTGTGTGTGCGTGTGTGCGTGTGTCTGTGTGTCTGTGTGTCTGTGTGTGTATATGTGTGTGCATGCATACTTCTTTTGCTTTTTTCTTTTTCTGTTTTATTATTTTATGTACTTACATTTCAAAGGTTATGCCTTTTCCAAGTTCTTCTCTGTCCCATAACCCCTTTCCCCTTGCTTCTTTGAGGATGCTCTCACTCCCACACACCTACTCCCAAGTCATAACCCTGGCATTCATTACATTAGGAAAATGTGCCTTTATAGGACCAAGGGCTTCTCCTCCTATTGACGCCAGACAAAGCCATCCTCTGCTACATATGTGGCTGGAGCCATGGGATCTCCACGTATATTCTTTGGTTGGCAGTTTAATTGCTGGCTGCTCTGGTGTTCTGGTTGGTTGATATTGTTCTTCCTATGGAATTGCAAACCCCTTCTGCTCCTTCAGTCCTTTTTCTAACTCCTCCATTTGGGTTTCCCTGCTCCATCTGATGGTTAGCTGCAAGCATCCTTATCTGTATCAGTAAGACTCTGACAGCCTCTCTGGACATATCCATATCTGGCTCCTGTGAGCAAGCACTTCTTGGCATCAGCAATAGTGTCTCCTTTTGGTGGCTGCATATGGGATAGATTCCTCATGGCCTTTATTTATAACAGAAAGGAACTAGAAATAACCTAGATGTCCCTCAGCAGATGAATGGATACAGGAAATCTGCAGTCACACACTGGATTGCTTCTCAGCTATTAAAAACAATGGCCTAATGAAATTGTTACACAAATGAATACAACTAGAAAATATTATCCTGAGTGAAGAAACCCAGACACAAAAGAGCACACATGGTATGCAGTCACTGATAGGTGGATATTAGCCCAAAAGATCAGAAATCCCAAGATACAAGTCTCAGATCACATGAACTGCAAGAAAGAAACTGTGGGTGCTTCTGTCCTTCTTAGAAAGAAGAACAAAATACTGACAGGATGAAATACAGGGACAAAGAATGGAACAAAGACTGAAGGAAAGGCCATCCAAAGATGAACCCTATTTGGGATCCATCCCATATGCAGCCACAAAGCTCAGTCACTATTGTTTTTCTTCTTTTTTTACTCATATATAATTACTTATTTCCTGTGTTTTCTTATATATAGTTATACTCTTATTGCTGGAGTTTTCTTCTAGCATTTTATTTATTGCTGAATTTGTAGGTAGATATTGTTTGAGTTTTGATTTTTCTTGATCTTTCTTTATCTATGGCCATTGAGATATTTGCAGAATATTGTAGTGATATGATAGGTATCTGGTTTTTGTTTGTTTGTTTGTTTTAGAGGTTGCAAGATACCTATCCTACAAATTTTTAGAGTTCCTTTTGAGAAGTCGTAGGCAATTTTGATAGGCTTTCCTTTGTATATTACCTGGGTATTTCTCCTTGCCATTTTTAATATTCTTTATTTATTCTATAAATTTCATATTATTAAGTGTCAGGAAGATTTTCTGGTGCTGAGTAATTGGTGCTCTATAAGTTTCCCGTATGTTTATAAGCATATCTTTCTTTATTTTGGGAATGTTTTCTTCTGTGAAATTGTTGAGAACATTCTCTGGTCCTTGGACTTGAAACTCTTCACCTTCTATTCCTGGTATACATCGATCATGTCTTTTCATACTATTCTGACTTCCTAGAAGTTTTGTGTCAAGAATTTCTTAGACTTAAGATTTTCTTTAACTAATATATCAATTACTTCTAACTTATGTTTCACCCATGAGATTCTACATGGTCTCCTACTTCTAGGTATTTTTTTTTTTTTTGTAGTTTCATTATATAAAATTTTCTGAAACAAATATTTTCTATACAATTATATCAGCCTTCAATTTACTTAACTTACATTAACAAACGCCACACTGATGCTAAGATTGCTGTTGTGATTTGAGATTTTTTATTGACCTCCATTTTCAGTACATTCTCAATGGCTCGTTGAGAATCCAGATTACTTATCAAGGTCTCCCAACATTCTCATGCAGGTGGAAATCTCACATGCTGCCCTATGCTCATTGTTTCAAATTCTTCTGCATCACCTTTTATGACTCTTTCTATAATCCATTCAAAATGCAGAAATAACAATATTTGGAGTTCTTAAATGTCAGTGCTTTCCAAACATCTCTAGCTTTCAAGAGTCCTTCTTATCCCTGGCCCCAACTGTGTTTAGTTCCTATGGAAGCCTCTTTTTGTAATTAATGCCTACTTAGTGTACACATTTAAAGCAATATTTCTGTCTTCCACAATGGGGGCAATTTGTTTTAAATTGCCCTTTACTGAGTTTGTAGAAACTTAAAAGTTTTCTCATGACATTTAAATTATTACTTGGAATGTTTCTTTGTATAATTACTTGATTAATTTCAATACTATTTATAATCTTCAATCTGAATTAAAAGATAGAATTCTTTTTTTTTTTTTGTCTTCAAAACAAGATTTATTTTTTTTTAACATGAAAATACATGGAAAATACATTGGTCTCTTATCTGTTATAAATAAGACTCAAATTATTAATCATAACAAGAAGTGTTTCTTGAGATATTTCCATCTACACAAAAGACTAACAGCTTATTATTTTTTTTAAAGATTTAAACATTTTTTGCTTAAAATTATACATTTTTGTCAGTACTGTTTTTTCAGACATTAAAATAAATTTTACATAAAACCATGTGAATATGTTTTTTAGTCAGTACTTGATTTTTTTCAAGGGCTTGACAGTATGCATTGAAAACTAGTTGCAATAAGCGTAAAGTACATGCAAAACAAAACGCAACATGGAAATAGTCAAAGTCTTCTTGTTTTGTGAATATATGTATAGTTTTTGTTTTCTTTATTTCTTGGACTTCATACAGTCTGAGAGTTGTTTCTGGGGGAGTGCAAGCCTCTGGGGTTAGCATCCCACTATCAGTGACTGCATATTATGTCTGTTCTTTTGTGACTGGGTTATCTCACTCAGGATGATCTTCTCTAGATGCAGCCATTTTCTTAAGAATTTGGTTAAGTCATTGTTTCTGGTGGCTGAGTAGTATTCCATTGTGTATATGTACCACAATTTTTGTATCCATTCGTCTTCTGAAGGACATCTGGGTTCCTTCCAGCTTCTGGCTATTATAAATAGAGCCGCTATGAACATTGTGGTGCATATATCTTTGTTGTGTATTAAAGTGTCTCTGGGGTATATGCCCAGAAGTGGAATAGCTGGGTCTTCAGGTAGTACTATATCCAATTTTCTGAGGTATCGCCAGACAGATTTCCAGAGTGGTTGTATTAGCTTTGCAACCCCACCAACAGTGAAGAAGTGTTCCTATTTCTCCGCAGCCTCGCCAGCATCTGCTGTCATCTGAGTTTTGGATCTTGGACAATCTGACTGGTGTGAGGTGGAATCTTAGGGTTGTTTTGATTTGCATTTCCCTGATGGCTAAGGATGTCGAGCACTTCCTCAGATGTTTCTCGGCCATTCGGTGTTCCTCAACTGAAAATGATTTGTTTAGCTCTGTACCCCATTTTTTAATAGGGTTATTTGATTCTCTGGTGTCTAGCTTTTTGAGTTCCTTGTACACCTTGGATATTAGGGCTCTATCTGATGTGGTGTTGGTAAAGATCTTTTCCCATTCTGTTGGTTGCCGTTTTGTTTTCTTGAAGATGTCCTTAGCCTTACAGAAACTTTGCAATCTCATTAAGTCCCATTTGTTAATCTTTGACCTTAGAGCTTGAGCCATTGGTGTTTTGTTCAGGAAATTTTCTCCTGTGCCTATGTGTTCTAAGGTTTTCCCTAGTTTCTCATCTAATAGTTCCAGTGTATCTGGTTTAATGTGGAGATCTTTAATCCACTTACACTTGAGCTTTGTACAAGGAGATAAGAATGGGTCTATTTTCATTCTTTTCCATGTTGAGTGCCAGTTGGACCAGCACCAATTGTTGAATAGGCTGTCCTTTTTCCATTGAATGTTTACTGCTTCTTTGTCAAAAATCAGGTGACCATATACATGAGGGCTCATTTCTGGATCTTCTATTCTATTCCATTGATCCACTTGCCTATTTCTGTACCAGTACCATGCAGTTTTCAGCACAATTGCCTTGTAATATAGCTTGAGGTCAGGGATAGTGATTCCCGCAGATGGTTTTTTGTTGTTGAGGATGGATTTCGCTATTCTAGGTCTTTTCTTATCTCTCTTATTACTTTTTTTCCATACACCTAGCATAGCAGCAACACCCCACTCTAACTTTTATTTTAACCTTCTTTTAATGATTTTCATATAAATGTGATGACATCATTCCATGATAGAAATGTTATTTTTTCAACATTTATATTCTACATTAAGTATACCTATCTAATTTTTACATAACTTAAATGTATTTAAAATATGATTCTGAGGGTTGGAGAGATGGCTTAGTGGTTAAGAACACTAGCTTCCTCCCCCTCACGAGGACCCAGGTTCAATTCTCAGAAACCTCATGACAGCTCACAACTGTCTGTAACTCCACTTCTGACAGCCTCATACAAACAGCATGCAGTCAAATCACCAATGAATATACAATAAAAGTAAAGTACTTTTTCTATTTTAACATATCATGTAATTATAATATAAAATCAGTCTATCTAAATTTAGTTGAAAGTACATAATTAAAATAGAATATTAAGCACATCAAAAGCATTTCATTGGTGAGTATATGTTTGGTGTGTATGTTAATGTATGTAATATACCTTTGCATGTCAGAGGTTGACATCTTTTATCTTCCTCAGCAAGTCTCTACTTTTTTCTATTTTGAGACATGCTCTTTCACTGAATTTGGAGCTCATTACAATAGCTAGAATGGGTGGGAACCATCATTGAGATAGAAAGGGATCTTGGGGGCAAAAAAAATGCAAATCTGAAGATTCACCATAGACCTATTACACTATATACATATTACTTAATATATGCAACTTTTAATTACATTACTTTATCAAGCAAATATTTTTGGTGTAACCAGGTGTGTCATTAAACACATGAAATCACCATAACAATGCTTTTAAGTCACACTTGATGAGAGAACAGAGAGTGTAGGATCCTTAGGAACCGTGGACTGTGAAGTATATCCTGATTCTGTAGAGATAAGTCGATGCCCTAGAGATCCTAAGATATGTTAGGTAGCTTCCTAGTCTTTTGGGAGGGAAATCAGGCCCCTCTCATGCAGCTACAGTACTCCACAGTTCCCTGTAGAGAAGTTGGAATCCCATAGGTCACACTCCAAATTCCTCCTCCAGGTTAAGATGTAATGTAAACTTAAGCTAGATCAATCATGCCCCAAGTGCCTCCTCCTCAGGTAAGGACCTGACCACACATCACGCAGAAGCAGGACCATATCCCTAAATTTGTAGATGAATTATTCCCAAGCTCTCAGGCCAAAACAATAAGAAGCATCTGTTGCCAGATTCCAAACCATCCCTAAACTGTAAATAAAACACCTATACAGAAATATTAAAGGTATGCAGGAACTATTCCATTGTCTGAGAACTTCTGTCATAAGAGTTATAACACCTGCCCTTAGGAAGAGATCTGCTCTCCGGAGTTCTGCCACCAGAAGCTCCCCTGTACCTCTCTGCCATCATCTCCTGTTGGCTCAGCAGGCCAGAGTTCTGTGGAACAACACCAGCAGCAGAAGTTTACCCCTCCCTGCCTGAGCGCTCTCCTGTTCTCTTTAGCTCACATACCTAGCTGAACCAGAGATCTCTGTGTGAGGCCTCTGGAATACAGGCCAACAGACTTTGCTGCCTCCCCTTGAGCTGGATCCTCTTTTGGGCCTTTCCCTGAACCTGCTTTTCATCAGGCTCTTTTCCATTTCCATTCCTCCCCAGTCTCTGGTACCTCCTGGAGGACCCTCCCAACATTCTAACTACCAAAGCCACCCATTCTTTCTACTGGCCTTTAGGGCTTCTGTCTTTTTCCCTATCCAGTACCAGATCCTGTTCTTCTCCTCCAGTCCCCTTTCCCTCCAAGGTCCCTCCATCCCTTCCTCTTTATTGTTGCTTTCTTCTCCATCCCAAGAGGGACTGAGGCATCCTCACCTTGGCCCTTGAGCTTGTTGAGCTTTTTGAGTTCTGTGGACTCTATATTGAATAGAAATGGGGAGAGGGGGCATTTTTGCCCCAGATTTTAATGGGATTGCTTTAAGTATCTCCATTTAACTTGATATTGGCTGTTGGTTTGCAGGAAATTGCTTTTAATATGTGTGGGTATCAGCCTTGAATTCTTGGTATCTCTAATACTTTTAACATGAAGGGGTGCTGTATTTTGGCAAATGCTTTTTCAACATCTAAGGAGATGATTATGTGATTTTTTGAGTTTGTTTAAATAGATTACAGTAATGGATTTTTTTGATATTGAACCAATCTTGCATCCCTAGGAATAAGCCTACTTGATCATGTTGAATGATGGTTTTGATGTATACTTGGATTCTATTAGTAAGAATTTTGTTGAGTATTTCTGCATCAATGTTCATAAGTGAGATTCCTCTGCAGTTCACTTTTTTTGGTTGGGTCATTGTGTGGTTTAGGTATCAGAGTAATTGTATTTTCATAGAATAAATTAAGTAATGTTCCTTTTGTTTCTATTCTACTTTATGAAATAGTTTGAGGAATATTTGTATCAAGTTTTCTTTGAAAGTCTGGTAGAATTCTGAACTAAATCCAACTGGCCCTGAACTCTTTTTTTTTTTCCAGTTAGGAGATTTATAATGACTTCTTCTATTTCCTTATGGGATATGAGCCTGGTTATATAGTTAAGTTGCTCTTAATTCAACTTTGGTATGTGGTATTAATCTAGATAACTATCCATTTCATTCATAGTTTCCAGTTTTGTTGAGTATAGGCTTTTGTAGTACAATCTGGCAATTTAAAAAAAAAAAATCCTCTGTTTCTGTTGATATGTCTCCCTTTTATTGCTGATTTTCTGAATGTGGATACTGCCTCTGGGCCCTTTAGTTAGTTTAGCCATAGGCTATATATGTCTAAATGCACTAAGTAGCTTAAAGACTCAAATGCTGACATTTGCACCCAACCAAGCAATAGAAACTGTTGACTCCTGTGGTTGAATTAGAGAAAAGCTGGAGGAAGCTGGTGAGGAGGGTGACCCTGAAAGAAGACCAACAGTCTCAATTAATGTAGACCCCTGAGTCCTCTCAAACACTGGATCACTAACCTGAAAGGGAACACCAGCTGATATGAGTGCCACAACACATAGACAACAGAGGACTTCTGGGTCTGGGTTCAGTCAAAAAGATGCACTTAACCCTCAAGAGACTGGAATCCCCGGAGAGTTTACAGGTCTGGCGGGCTGGACGGGGTGGGGACATCTTCAGAGAGAAAGGGGCAGCAGGGAAGATACAATGAATTTAGAACAGTAGGAGGGTAGACTGGGAGGGGAATAAAATCTTGAGTGTAAAACAAAACTAAATAATAAAAAAGAATGCCTCTTATTTACTTGGCTAGAGGCAAGTGATCATGCTTTTTAGAAAATCCTGCAAAACATGGGATGTATAAAGTAAATCTGTGTCACAAAACAACAACAACAGCAACAATAAAAACACCCTATTATGGAACTAATTACATTATTGGCTTTTCATATGTTCCCCTTTTTCAATGTAGCTGGAAATAGGAATTTAAAAAATCAGATTTTAGAACTACAAATGTTAATGTCAAATCTGGAAATTTACAATAATCTAAAAGTAGATATCTGTTATCCTAGAATTGCATTTTATAGAGAATATTAGTAAAACATGTATACAAGAAAATAAACAAACAAATTGGGATGGAAGAGTTGTGGAATGTATCGGAAATGATTTAGAATGGTGAAAATGAATCTAGATTTCTCTCTGTAATGTTAGTTCCTCACTCTTTTCAATTGTTACATATAATTGTATTATAGGAAAGGAACAGAATTATTTGTTTACTAACATTTATTTATTTATTTATTCAGAGGCAAGTCTTTTGTGCATAATATTAGCTGTCTTGAAATTCACTGTGTAGACAAGGATAGTATCAAATGCAGAAACCTGTTTGCCTCTGCCTTCAGAGTACTGAAATTAAAAGAATGTCTGACCCCAAAACATACCGATCTTTCCATAAAACACTATGTCTAAAGGCAATATTAAATTTTTGTGATAGCATAAATTATTCTGAAATGATGACCCTAGTCAGTTAATAAATGAAAAATATAATCATATATTAATATCACAAATATTTAGTAATACAATTTTATAGTTTATTTTTAGACCTACTGGAAATGGTTGCATACAGCAAATTTTGGCTAATTTGCTTTTCAAACAAGTCTCTTATGAAATGAGCCTTACAAATTTCTACATTTAACCAGTCCAGCCTGATACCCACAGTGTACAATAGTGGTAAATTCATCCTGTGTGTAAACACTGTGGTCTATTTGAACTTAAGGTCCACTAAAAATAACAGAATTCCTGACTATTCTTTAAAGCTAGAACCACATGGCCAAAGCTACCAAGTTCCGCTACTTTCTTGTGCTTGAGTGTGGTCATATTTACCAGCTTTCAACTTTTGATGGTTTCTTTTCCTGCTTAAGCTTAGCTGTTTTAGAACTCTCTTTGTAGTTCACACTTGTCTTCCACTTAGAGATATCTTGGTCTCTATCTCTTGATCAGAGTCTTTGAGACCAAACATGTATTACCAAACCTGGGCCTATGAAGTTCTTTGTTTTTTTCACAAGTAGGAAGCTTATCTTAGGTTACCACCCCTTTTTTTCCACTTAATATCAGGCTTTTCTTTGAACATGTTATCTTCTTGAACACAGGACTTAATTCTATTTACTCTCTGGTGCCTCCTTTCTCCTTGTTCTGTTCAATCCTTTTTATTATAGAGCTGCAGAAGACTTGCAACTGACAGCCACAAAATAGTCAGTATTAGGCTGTTTTTAACTCCATTATTTCAAATTTCTGCAATATAGCTTCACTTAAACTTGTCAAACAAAGGCCAAAAGCAGACATATTTTTCACCAAGATATCACATCAATCACTTTTCCAACATTTATTAATACACTCCTCTGAAACATCTTGAGTTTCTACAATGCAAATGATATCACACACAGTACCATTATATTCCATCTTTGTACTATTATGACCCATCAAAATATTCTTAAAGCATTCACCTGCTTTTATAATCTGTACTCCAAAAGTACATATTCCTCCAAACAAAAACACCATCATGCCTATCATAACTATACCCAAATCCATGGTACCAACTTCTGTCTTAGGGTTTCAAATGGCACAAAGAGACACCATGACTGAGACAATCTTATAAAGAAAGATATTTAATTGAAGCTAACTTACAGTTTCAGAAGATTAGTTCATTATCATCATTTATGGAGGCTTGCAAGCAAATGTTGGAGAAGCTGAGGGTTCTACATCTCCATTTGCAGACAGCAGAAAGTGATTGAAAGCCACTCTGCTTAACTTGAGCATAGTCTCCTCTGCATAAAGACAGTCCCATGGTGACAGACTGTCTTAAACAAGGCCAAACTTCCTAATAATGCCATTCCCTATTGGTTAAGAAGTCACAAAGATAAGCCTAAGACTATGGGGTCATTCCTTCTCAAACCACCACAGATATTATGTAAATACAGTACTCATTTGTGAAATTCTCAAAAATATTGATCTAGATATGGTAAACCAGACTCAGAGTTCTTTGTAGCCAGTACTATGAGGTATAATAACCAAAAAAACATGTAGGCAATGGAATCTCCTGCCTTGCTATTTGGATCTCATATAATGTTTGTCTATGAATCCTATTTCTCAGCTGCTTTAATGAAAATCACTATATCTTAATGGAAATATATTATTTAACACATTTAATACAGAAACACAATGGATAACTTAATTTATATTCCAGATGTTGCACAACCAAAATACAATTATGATCATTAATATAGTGAAGAAAAAGTTTAATATTAAGGAATTGAATTTTAAATGAATGAATATAATGCATCTTCTAATTAATTATAAAATAAAATTTATGTAACTGTACTCAGATTGCTGTGTTCTTTCTTGGATTTTCTTATGAACTTTCTGTAAACTTTAGAACTTCTTCAGTGGTATATAGTTATAAATGTTGCATGGTGATTTGAAAAGCAAATTTTTTAAAAATATGTTAGTGGTGATAGTTATCTAATTAATTAGTTAATTAATTAATTTAAGAGACACTATGAGAGGCTATTGGTAAAGTGTATTGCAGCAGGAGAACCCAGAGTATTGAAAATGCCAGATCACCAAAAGCATCAGAGGCAGTGGAGTGGATCAATCTGAGCTTAGAGTGCTACAGAGAACAGGGCTGGAAAAGTAACACCAGCTCTTTGGAGGAGCCCAAATGATGTGTGGATCCCAGACATTGAAACAAGAAGCTATAACATTAAAGTTGCCTTGGAGAGCCCAAAATGCCAGTGATGCCAGAGTCTTGAGATATCTGCTGAGGAAAGCAGCTAACAGTCATTGGAACCAATGCAGGAGAAAGAACTTTGTTGTAGTCAACAAAGATGAAAAAAATGGATCTGTGAGGATTGCTTTGACATCAAACACGGAGATGCAAAGTTTGAGTCTGCCCAGCTGATTTTTGGTCTTACTTTGGGAATTACAGTTAAATGATTGGATGAATCTCAGAAAAGACTTTAACTTTTGAATATGTCACATTTTGGGGACTGCTATAGATTATGGGGACTTTGGAAATACAACTAAATGTTTTCTTTTATTATGGTCTGGCTTGATATGGCACCCATAGTTTCATATGTTTAAGCAACCCTATGGGTGCCAGGGAGTGGAATGTGATACTATGTATGCTTAGGCCAGAGGGTAGCACTATTTATAGGAATGGCTTTGTCGGAATAGGTGTGTCACTGTGTGCTTGGACTTTAATGCCCTTGTCCTAGCTTCTTAGAAGCCAGTTTTCCACTAGCAGCCTTTCTATGAAGATGTAGAGTTCTTAGCTCTTCCTGCACCATTCCTGCATGGATTCTGCCATGTTCTTGCCTAGAGGATATTGGATTGTAATAAAGACACAGGGCAACTAAAATGTATCTGTGGATTTCAAACTTTTCACTTGGAAAATGGTTTGATATTTGCACATGCTGTCCATGAAGAAAATGTACGATTGAAAACTTCCCATTTCACTCTAAGCATTCTCCTCAAACTCCTCCAGAATCCAATATAAAACCTTGCTGACAAACTTTGAATCTTCAGTATTGTGCTGATAGTGACTAATTTATCCACAATTATCAAAACTAGCAATATTTTTTTCTATGTAGTACACTCTTTTAGGAGTTCCTTAAGGGAGATGCAGTATTGATATATTTTCTGAGAAAAATGGATATCATCCTTTAGTTTGCTATATCTGAATTAGTTTGCTAAGACTATTTAACACAGTATCACAACTGGAAGGCACATATATCACTGGAGAACACATATGTCAGAATTGTCTCCCATTTTAAAAGCCATACATCCATGATGAGAGTAAAGCTGTGCTGATCCCTCATGAAGATGGAAGGCTTAACATAGGTAAAGATATAGAGATAAGTATAGAGATTCAGATACATAAGAAAGCACAAGAGGAGAGGAAAACATTTATTCCAAGTTACTATTTAGCTTTGAGAAGAAATCAAGGCAAGAAATTGAGGGAGCTAATTCCATCTACCTGCAAGCACTGAGAAAAAAATACATACATGCTAGTATTAAAGTATTTTTCTCTACTTTTATAGAGTTTAGGAGTCTGCCTGTGAAATTGTGCTCCTATGTTCAAAGCAGATTTATTGCATATGAGTTCACTAAGAAGATCAATTACAAACATGCTCATAGTCTAAAAACAATTCAAGTAATTTCTCATTGAGATTCTGTCACTGGTATTTCTATAGTGTGTCATGTTGATATTAAAACTAATTTTCCCGAAGGGTAAGCCTGTATCATAATTTTTAGTAATTATCTGCAACATTCTTCATAGTCCCCGTGCTCCTGTTTAGCATAGCTACTGTCACCAATATCACATAGGTGTCATATTATTAACCAATTGAATATCAAGAAAAGCACAAAAATAATTGAACACCATGTTCTACAATTATGTGCTCTCTTTATTTTTGTATTTTCATTTATTTAATTGTTTTATTTATTTACATTCCAAATGTTGTATCTACTTCCTCGTCATCTCTCCCAGAGTTCTTCAACCCCTCTCCCCCCCTTTGCCTTTGAGATTATGCTCCCTCATACCTGTCTCTTGCACCTGCCCACCTGTATTTCAACCTCCTCCAGCACTCTCATTTTCTGGGACATCAACTTTCTGCAGGAATTGGTGTACACCCTCGCACTGAGGCCAGACAATACAACGCTGCTACATAAATACCTAGGACCTTAGAAGAGCATATGTATGCTCTTTGGTTCTTGGCTTAATCTGTGGGTACTCTGAGGAATCCAGGTTAGTTGATAACTGCTGTTCTAAATGGCTGCTATTCCTTTCAGGTTCTTCAGTCCCTCCTCTAGCTCTTCCATAGGGGTCCCTGACTTCAGTCCAATGGTTGGCTGTAAGTATTTGTATCTGTGTAAATCAGTTGCTGGTAGAGCATCTCAGAAGACAGTAGCAGGCTCTTGTATGCATGCACAGGATGGCATCAGTATTAGAGCCATGGTTTGGCATCTGCCCATGGGATAGAACCCATGTTGACTCATTTTTTGCCCATGCATTTACTTTAGAGAAGAACAATTCTGAGTCAAAATTTTGAATATGGATGGGTGCCCCCATCTCTCCAAAGGGTGCTCTACCCACTGGAGGTGTTCATTTTATTGAAGATGTTAAATTGTGTGCCAAGATCACTGCATGTAACTATTGCTTATGCTAGGTATAACAAAAATACAATCAATGAGAACTGAATGCTTATTCCTAGGAAAATAATTTATAGAGAATCAAGGTCTCTCGGTATACATTAGTTTTGTGCCATTAAGAAATACACAGTGCCATATTTACTAGCTGAGCACAAATTTACTGAATAATATATTTTCTTAATAGAGTAACTTGTCTCCAGCTAATGGGATATTCCTATGGCCCCAAGATAGAAATAGTCTTTGAAGGTGAATGCTGGCAAGAATGGGTTGATATTAAAATGGGTCGTGCCATGACTTTCTTCACCTCTAGGAATGAGTACACTGAGGCCTATATACAAGCCAGCAGTAGTAGAAGCAAACCAAAACAAAAATGAAAACAAAACTGAAACTGTATGTCAGCACTGACCTAGAACTAGCTGAATTGCTTGAGTGTGGGGAATATGTAATGGATATTGATCCTTACCCACCAATGTTAACTGTAAGTTGGATCAATTCTGAACTTTATAGTGTTATGCATTCCTGTAGAGGGATCATTTAGGAAATAGACTCACTCTCTCTTAGGGTTTATGTTTCTTTGAGGAACACCATAAACAAAGCAGATCTTATAATGACAACATTTTATTGGGACGTGTTTACAATTCCATTGGTCTAGTGCATTATTGTTAGGAAAGGAATTATGGTTTTCTAGTCATAGTGCTAGAGAAGGAGATCAGAGTTCTATATCTTTATCTGAAAGGAGTAAAGAGAGAACTCTTTCTAAGGTATCTAGGAGGAGGGTCTCAAAGTCCACCTCCACAGTGATGCACTTCCTCCAAATAGGCCACACCTACTGCAAAAAGTATAGACCTTTTAATAGTGCCACTTCCCATTGGCCAAACATATGCAAAATGCCATTCACTACAATGTTACAATGATGTAGACCAGATTTTAGCTTGGGTTTCAGACTGTATCTTGATTCACAGTCTGCAAGACAGACAGTCATTCTGCCTGGTGTAGGTTTTTGAAATCTTACAACCTATTGCTATTGACATATTTAGAACTAGTTCAACAATGATACTGCTCCAATCCTCCTCAAATAATACCACTCACTGATCTCTAACTATCCAAAAATAAGCCCGTGGGCCTTCATCTGATGTCATGTTTCTTCAGAGGATTTATGTGTGAGTTCTTACATACATACACATTTTCATTGGATGCTCAATCTCATGTCTAGCACTGGACTATGAGACAAAGCATTTCACTAAATTGTGTATGTTGTCACCCAAGTAGTGACATCTACTTCTAAACTGCCACCTGACGATGGGGAAAGAATAGTGATCTCTTGGTCGTCTTCCCAACACACTTACAGAAGCTCAATGTATGGTTCTAAGCTTTGCCAATAGGCTGTGACATTTTGTCCAGCAGTATATGACTGTTTGGCAGACAATGTAATGGGTTTTGAATAAAGATTCAGGGATTATTAATTATTCTTCACAGGATGGAGATATTCCTTTGTATAATGCTGCTTGGATGGGGGAAGACTAATACATACAATGTGCTTTGCTTTAGCTTAACTAAGAGAAAAGAGTATTGTTAATTTATTTTACCAGTGACCTCTGTGCTAGTAAGCAGACACTATAGATATTCAACTGCAGAAAGATGAAAACAGAATCTTATTTAGCTGCTACATTGCTCTGCACATTTTCTAATCATATATATATATATATATATATATATATATATATATATATATATATATATATATATATATATACATATATAGTACATAGAAAAATAAATAAAATCTAGACTTTTCCTTGGTAACTTTGTTATTTCTACAGGCTAACAGAATAGTTGGTAAGCATTTCAAAAGCTTTTGAACAGATAATTACTTATTCTGATATCCCAATATTATTGTTTTACACCCAAATGACAGGTATTACTCTTAAGAGCCATTTCCATATAATATTACAAAGTGTCTGCCTGAACTTTTGACATGGGCATTTTTAATACTCAGAGAAATAATTGTTGTCATTAAATGCACATGCTAGGTTTCCTTTATTCCTTAGAATTTTGAAAAGCTTCCCGTCCTATTAGTGTGAAAGTCGGTTCTTATTATTTGGCTTTGAAATTTTACTACCATTATTTATTCAAAGAGAGTGTGTCTTTTATTTTGCAGAGAAGTGTTGCCAGTTATGACAGGAGTGACTGAAGGCCCTAACTTGTTTCAAATTTTGAATTAGGTTTTATTTGTATTCATATTATTTGTTTTGACTCTGGTCATCACATTTCATATTTGATAGTTATTGTTATATTTAAAAATGAATAACTTAACACATGCATTAATCAAATTGTGCTGACTTATAAGTTTTGCTGTAAAAACACTTGAATACAATTTATTGCATTTTATTCCTATTTAAAAAGGTATTTTTAAATAAAAGAGATAGAACCTAAAAAATAGGGGGGGGTAAGGAAGTTGAGAAGAGGAAAGGAATTTTCTGGTTGGAGGGAAATATGGCCTTGTTGGGACAAAGTGTGTCCCTGGGAGTGAGCTTTGAGATTTCAAAAGCTCACACTAGGCTGAGTATGTCTCTCTGTCTCTTGTTCTGTGCATCAAGAAGTATCTCTCAGCGACTATTTATGCATCATGCACTCTACCATGACAAACACAACTCACTTTCTGAATTTGTAAGGAAGACCCCAATTTTGTGGTCTGATAACCACTGAGGAACACTGCTCCATTGCCTTGCCTGCTGCTAAGGCTTGGCCTACACTGTGGACCAATAGAGGGCACACAGAGAGTTAAGTGTCTCATATGGCTGAAGTCAAGGTGGGTCATTTTTCATTTCACACATACCTACTCTACAATTAAAGCTTTTCATCTTCTGGGACTGAGAGCCAGACTTACTCTCCCCAAGTTGCCATGGAGACCACAGAGACATGGAACTGTTTAAGTAGTAGACTACAGGCCAACTTCTGTCATTTTAATTATTACATGACTCCTAGATTGCAATTTATTTTTTCCAGATTTCTGATTACATTGATATCTAAACTTCACAGGTAAAAAACAGACCTAGCTCCTTATGCCAAGATAATCCACCACTATCTTAGCTCATTAGTCAACTTATTAACTACCTAAGACTGACAGATTTCTTCTTGAAGACAGACAGGTTTGCCATGATCACAGACTTAAATATAAAGAATGCATAAGTTCATATATTAAGCTTTCACAGATGTAACCTTCTGTTACTTCCTTATCTCAACTCAGTTTCCAATGACTAAATGCTTCATATGTCTTCTCCTTGCTATGCCATTGTCTTAGCATTAGCCAATCTAGTTCCTATAAATTACCTTAATTCTAATAAGACATTACAATATATGATCCAATTGTATAATCATAAGTTCAAATTTTAAGTTTCCTTTGGTTGCCTTTGAAATATCCACTTAAGGTATTTCTTATGATAAATTATATGATCACCTATCATATTCACAAGGCCAAGGTTTTGAGGTTCATTTGTCTTTCAAATGTATGTAGAATCATTTCTCATTAGGCTAAATTTATGTATAAGCTGTCTGCTATTTTTTTGCTCCTCAAAATGTTTTAGTCTTCCCTAAGCTTATCTTAAAGATTATTGATGTTGATAACAAATATATATATTGTAATATTATAATTACAGGAAACCCAGTTAGACTTACGTCTCATGGACCAAATAGCCAATATTCCAGATAATTACACCTGCAATCAATAGCCTAAGGTTCAACTTGATACCTATTTCAGAGGGTAGTATTCATTTCCTCTGCCCTGTAATTGGGACTCCCCTCACCCCAACCAGTAAGACATAATAGGAAAATATTTTGCTAAATATACTTAATTTAATTTTCTTTATTCTCTACCTCTACCCATAAGTGATGAATGTTAACATTTCATCTAGACTCCATTCCACAGTTACCTGGCAACAGCCAGGTCTGCTAGACTATGAAAAGGGGGTTGTTTGTCCTCTCCTCTCTCTACTGCTCTCTTAAGTTCTTATACACTTACCTTCTTACTTTGTACCTTCTTCTCTTTTGTCCCTTCTCTTCCCATTCCATTCCCCACTCTCTCTTTATGTATTCTTGACCTGAATCTACCCCTCTACTCTGTTTCTCTGTCTCTGTCTCTCTGCCTCTCTCTTTGCCTTTCTCTGTCACTAATTCCCTCCCCATACACTATATATACCTTAGTCCATATTGTATCAATTGTGTGCTGGTAGCTCAGAGGAAAGGGATGGCTCAGCATGGGCTGGCAAAGGTACCCCATTCCCCTGTGCCAAATCTCACTCTACCAAACCTGTTCCAGACTCTTTTTCTTTTCTTTTCTTTTCTTTTCATTTCTTCTCTTCTCTTCTCTTTTCTTTCCTTCCTTTTCCTTCCCTTCCCTTCCCTTCTCTTCTCTTTTCCTTTTTTAATTAGATACTCTGTATTTACACTAGAGATGTTATCCCATTACACAGCTCAGCTCCCATCACAAACTCCTTCTTCACTCCCTTCTGATCCCCCTCTCCATCCCCTTTGCCTTATCATTCCTGTACATTGGGAAAACATGCACGCTGTAACAAAAGCCTTTTCTCACATTGATGCCAGACACTGCTATCTTCAGCTACATATGCAACTGGAGCAATAGGTCTCTCAAAGTGCACACAAAGGTTTGTGTTTTATTCCATGGGAATTTTGGAGGGTTTGGTTGGTTACTAATGTTATCTTCCCATGAGGTTGCAACCCCTTTCATGTCCTTAGGTTCTTTCTTTAGCAGCCTCATTGGGATACCTGAGTTCAGACTGATGGTTAGCTACAAGCATGCTCAGCTGTATCTATATGACTCTAGTATAGTCCCTGAGGGGGCATCTATGTATGGTTCCTGCCAGTAAGTACTTCTTGGGATCAGCTATAGTGCTTGGATTTGGTGACTGCATATGTGGTGGATCCTCAGGCGAGGCAGCTTCTCAGTGATCTTTTTTCCAAATCCTGGTCCTTTATTTGACCTTGTATTTCCTCCCATGAGAGTTTTGTTCTCTTTTCTAAGAAGAACTGAGGCATCCCCATTTTGGCCTTTCTTCTTTTTGAGCTTCATAATGTCTGTGAATTGTTTCTTGGATATTGGGTATTCAGAGCTTTCTGAGGCTAGTATCTGCTTATCAGTGAGTGCAGAACATGTGTATTATTTTGTGACTGGGCTAACTCACTCAGGATGATAAATCTCTAGTTCCATCCATTTGTGTACGAATTTCATGAAGTCATTGTTTCTAATAGCTGAGTAGTACTTCATTGTGTATATGTAGCACACTTTCTATATCTATTAATCTACTGAAGGACATCTGGGTTTTTCCAGCTTCTGGCTATTATAAATAAGTCTACTATAAACATGGTGAAGCATATCTCTTTGTTTTATGTAGGAGCATTTTTGTGGCATATACACACGAGTGGAATAGCTGGGCTTTCAGGTATTACTTGTGGTGCCCAGACTATGAACAGTTACTTTGAATCAGGGAAAGCCTGGTTTTAGGGTTTGAAAGAAATACACACTCAATTATCATATTACCAGAAGTGTTTTACTCCATCAACAAGAAATCCAGCTACAACTGGCTCCAACTCCAGATATATACTCTTAGAAAGGCAGTTACAAAAGAGTATGCAAATTCCCTAGCTGCAGAGTTGAGGAGTCAGCCCCTGGAGTGAAGTCTATATATCCTTAGGTAACAGGAGCCTGTGTGGAGCAGGCTTGTGACTGCGCATTAGTATTACAAAGGAAGGTGTGTTTTACCAAAGTCAAGAAAGGCATACAAGTAGGCAGTTCAGCTAAACCTTAGCAGGTGAGGGTTGGGCATAACTCCCAACAGTACTATGCTCAATTTTCTGAGGAACTGACAAATTGAATTCCAGAGTGGTTGTACCAGCTTACAACCCCACCAACAGTGAAGGAGTGTTCCTCTTTCTCCACGTGCTCACCAGCATCTGCTGTCACCTGAGTTTTTGATCTTAGCCATTCTGACTGGTGTAAAATGCAATCTCAGGGTTGTTTTGATTTGCATTTCCTTGATGATTAGAGATGTTGAGCCTTTTTTAAATGTGGCTCAGCTGAGAATTCTTTATTTAGCTCTCTACCCCATTCTTAATAAGATTATTTAATTCTCTATCATCTAGCTTTCTGAGTTTGTTGTATATATTGGATCCTAGCTCTCTATCAGATGTGGAGTTGGTTGGTAAAGATCCTTTCCCAATCTGTAGGATGTTATGTCTACTTAACGGTGTCCTTAGCCTTACAGAAGCTTTGCAACTTCATGAGGTCCCATTTGTTGATTCTTGATCTTAGTCTATAAGCCAATGTGTTCTGTTCAGTAATTTCCCCCTGTGCATATATGTTCTAAGCTCTTCCCCACTTTCTCTTCTAATAGTTTCAGTGTACCTGTTTTTATCTGGAGATCTTAGATCCACTTGGACTTGAGCTTTGTACAAGGAGATAGGAAAGGATCAATTTGCATTCTTCCACATGCTGACTGACTGTTGAACCAGCACCATTTATTGAAGAGACTGTTTTTTGTCCATTGAATGATTTTAGCTCCTTTGTCAAAGACCATGTGCCCATAGGTGTGTGGATTTATTTCTGGGTCCACAATTGTGTTCAATTGATCTACATGCCTATCTCTGTACCAAAACCATACAGTTTTTATCACAATTGCCTTTTAGTATAGCTTGAGATGGTGATTCTTCCAGAAATGTTTTTATTCTTGACAATAGATTTTGCTATTTTAGGTTTTTTGTTATTCCAGATGAATTTGCAAATTGCTTTTTCCAACTCTATGAAGTACTGACAGTATTTTGATGGGAATTGCATTGCATCTGTAGATTACTTTTGGCAAGATCACCATTTTTAGAATGTTAATCCTTCAAATCCAAGAGCATGGGAGACCTTTCCATCTTCTGAGATCTTCTTCTATTTTCTTCTTCAGAGTCTTGAAGTTCTTGTCATACATTTCCTTCACTTGCTTGGTTAGGATCACCCAAAGGTATTTTATATTCTTTGTGACTATTATGAAAGGTGTTGATTCCCTAAATTCTTTTTCAGCCTGTTTATCAATTGCATAGAGAAGGGTGGTTGATTTGTTCGAGTTAATTTTATAGTCAGACACATTGCTGAAGTTGTTTTTCGAAGTAAAAGGTCTCTGGTGAAATTTTTGTGGTCACTAAAGTATACTGTCATATCATCTGCAAATAGTGATATTTTGACTAATTCTTTTCCAATGTGAATCTCTTTGCTATCTTTTTGTTGTCTAATTGCTCTGGCCAGGAATTCCAGTACAATATTGAATGGGTATGGGGAAAGTAGGCAGTTTTGTTTAGTCCCTAATTTTAAAAGGATTGCTTCAAGTTTCTCTCAATTTAGTTTGATGTTAGCTACTGGTTTGCTGTATATTGCTATCACTATGTTTAGGTATGGGCCTTGGATCCTGATCTTTCCAAGACTTTTATCATGGACAGATATTGGATGTTGTTGAATGCTTTCTCAGCATCTAGTGAGAGGATTATGTGTTCTTTTTTCTTTAAGTTTGTTTATATGTTGAACCATCCCTGCATTCCTAGGATAAAGTCTTCTTGGGCATAGAGGATGGTTGTTTTGATGTGTTCTTGGATTCGGTTTGCAAGAATTGTATTGAGTATTTTTGCATTGATATTCTTGAGAGAATTTGGTCTGAAGTTCTATTTCCTTGTAGTGTCTTTGTGTGATTTAGATATTAGCATATTATGGCGTCAAAGAATGGATAAATTTCCTTCTGTTTCTATTTTTGGAATTTTTTGTAGGATATAGGTATTATAGGTCTTCTATAAAAGTCTGATAGAATTCTCCACTAAACCCATCTGGTCCTGGGCTTTTTGTTTTGTTGCTATTGTTGTTGTTTATGAGGCTTTGGATGACTGCTTCTATTTCTTTATGTATTATGGAACTGTTTAGATGGTTTATCTGATTCGGATTTAACTGAGTTACCTGGTATCTGTCTCAAAAATTGTCCATTTCCTCCACATTTTCCACTTTTGTTGAGCATAGGCTTTTGTAGTAGGATCTTAAGACTTTTTTAGTTTCTTCAGTTTCTGTTGTTAAGTCTCTGCTTTCATTTCTGATTGTGCTTATTTGGAAAAGATTTCTTTGCCCTCTAGTTAGTCTGGCTAAGGGTTTATCAATCTTGTTGATTTCATAAAAAAAAAACAATAAACAAAAACAACAACAAAAAAACCACCCCAAATCAGCTCTTGGTTTTGTTGATTCTTGTATAGTTCTGTTTGTTTCTACTTGGTTGATTTTTGGTCTGAGTTTGATTGTTTCCTGCCGTCTATTCCTCTTGGGTGTATCTGCATCTTTTTCTTCTAGGGCTTTTATTTGTGATGTCAAGTTGCTAGTGTATGCTCTCTTCAGTTCTTTTTGGAGGCACTCAGAGCTATGAGATTTCCTCTCAGTACTGCTTTAATTGCATCCCATTAATTTGGGTATGTAGTTGTGTCATTTTCATTAAAGTTTTAAAAAAATCCTTGATTTTTTAAATTATTTCTTCCTTCACCATGTTATCATTGAGCAGAGCTACCATGTGTATGCGGGAATATTATTGTTTTTATTGTTATTAAAGAAAAGCCTTAGTCCACGGTGATCTGATAGGATGCATGGGAGTATTTTGATCATCTTGTATCTTTTGAGGCCTGTTTTGTGACCGACTGTATGGTCAATTTTGGAGAAGGTACCATGACATGCTCAGAAGAAAGTATATTCTTTTGTTTTTGGATGAAATGTCCTGTAGATATCTGTTAAATTCAGTGGGTTCACAACTTCTGCTAGTTTTGTTGTGTCTCTGTTCAGTTTCTATCTTTATAATCTGTCCATTAATGAGAGTGGTGTGTTGAAGTCAACCATTATTATTATGTGTGGTACAATATATGCTTTTCAATTTAGTAGGATTTCTTTTATAAATGTGGGTGCCCTTGTATTTGGAGCATAGATGTTCAATACTGAAAATTCATCTTGATAGATTTTAGTTTTCTTCCTTATCTTTTTTGATAAAATTTTTTAAAACAACTTTATTTTACAAAACAAAGATAAATGTACAGATTTTAAACATTTTTTGCTTAAAATTATACATTTTTGTCAGTACTTCTTTTCAGATTTTAACATAATTTTTACATAAAACTATATGAATATATTTTTTAGTCAGTACTTGATTTTTTTCAAGGTTTGATAGTATGCCTTGAAAACTTAATAGTTACAGTGAGCTAAAGTACATGTAAAACAAAATGTAACATGGAAATAGTTAAAGTTTTCTTGTTTTGTAAATATTTTTTTGTTTTATTTTGTTTTCTTTATTTCTTGGACTTCATACAGTCTGTGAGTTGTTTCTGGGGGAGTGCAAGCCTCTGGGGTTAGCATCCCACTATCAGTGACTGCATATTATGTCTGTTCTTTTGTGACTGGGTTATCTCACTCAGGATGATATTCTCTAGATGCAGCCATTTTCTTAAGAATTTGGTTAGGTCATTGTTTCTGGTGGCTGAGTAGTATTCCATTGTGTATATGTACCACAATTTTTGTATCCATTCATCTTCTGAAAGACATCTGGGTTCCTTCCAGCTTCTGGCTGTTATAAATAGAGCCGCTATGAACATTGTGGTGCATATATCTTTGTTGTGTATTAAAGTGTCTCTGGGGTATATGCCCAGAAGTGGAATAGCTGGGTCTTCAGGTAGTACTATATCCAATTTTCTGAGGTATCACCAGACAGATTTCCAGAGTGGTTGTAGCTTGCAACCCCACCAACAGTGGGGTAGCTTGCAACCCCACCAACAGTGGAGAAGTGTTCCTCTTTCTCCACAGTCTCGCCAGCATCTGCTGTCATCTGAGTTTTGGATCTTGGACACTCTGACTGGTGTGAGGTGGAATCTCAGGGTTGTTTTGATTTGCATTTCCCTGATGGCTAAGGATGTCGAGCACTTCCTCAGATGTTTCTCAGCCATTCGGTGTTCCTCAACTGAAAACGTTTTGTTTAGCTCTGTACCCCATTTTTTTAATAGGGTTATTTGATTCTCTTGTGTCTAGCTTTTTGAGTTCCTTGTACACCTTGGATATTAGGCCTCTATCTGATGTGGTGTTGGTAAAGGTCTTTTCCCATTCTGTTGGTTGCCATTTTGTTTTCTTGACGATGGATGTCCTTAGCCTTACAGAAACTTTGCAATCTCATTAAGTCCCATTTGTTAATCTTTGACCTTAGAGCTTGAGCCATTGGTGTTTTGTTCAGAAAATTTTCTCCTGTGCCTATGTGTTCTAAGGTTTTCCCTAGTTTCTCATCTAATAGTTCCAGTGTATCTGGTTTAATGTGGAGATCTTTGATCCACTTACACTTGAGCTGGAGAGATGGCTCAGCCGTTAAAGGCTAGGCTCACAACCAAAAATATAAGAGGATAAAATTTTTTTTAAAATCTATTTTATTTTATACTAAAAAAGCTATTCCAGCTTATTTCTGGACTCATTTGCTTGGAATTTTTTTCCCAGCTTTTTATTCTGAGGTTAGTGTCCATGCTTGCCTCTGAGATGAGTTTCCTGTATGTAGCAAAATGCTGGATGCTGTTTATGTATCCAGTCTGAAAGCCTATGCCTTTATATTGGAGAACTCAGTCCATTGATGTTAAGAGAAATTATTGAATAGGGATTTTTTATTTCTGTTATTTTTGTTGTTAGAGGTAGACTTATGTTAGTGTGCACTTCTTTTGGTTTCCTTGGGAAATTATTTTTCTTTTGTTTTCCCTTTGGTGTAGTTTTCTTCCTTGTGTTGTATTTTTTCATTTATCATCCTTCACAGGGCTGGATTTGTGGATATATATTGTGTAAATTTGGTTTTGTCCTGGAATATCTTTGTTTCTCCATCTTTGGTGACAGAGGTCTGCTGCCTTATTGCTCTAGCTAAAACATCAAGTACTAAGATACTGAATAGAGGGAGAGAGAGTAGATAGTCTTCTCTTATCCCTGAATTTAGGTGAATTGTTTCTCGTTTCTCTTCATTTAATTTGATGTTAGCTATTTGCTTTCTTCACTTTGCTTTGAATGTGTTTAAGTATGTACTCTGTACTCCCATTCTCACCAAAACCTTAAACATTAAAGGGTGTTAGATATTTTCAAAGTCCTTTTCACTATCTAGTAGGACAATCATGTGATATTTTTCATTCAGTTTGATTATATAATGGATTAAATTGATATTTTTATGTATTGAACCATTCCTGCATTTCTGGGATGAAGCCTACTTGATCACTGTAAATGTTGTTTGTAATGCATTCTGAGATTCAGTTTGCAAGCATTTTATTGAGTGGTTTTCCATCAATGTTATTAAGAGAAACTGGCTAGAAATTCTCTTTCTTTGACCAGTCATTGTGTGGATTGGGTGCCAGCATGACTGTGGTTTTATAAATATGTTTGGCAGTGTTTCTGCTATTTATATTTTATAGACTAGTTTGAGAACTATTGGTATTAGTTCTTTGAAAGTCTGGTAGAATTCTATGCTAAAACCACCTGTTCCTGGGGTTCTGTGTTGGGAGAATTTAATGACTAAATTTATTTTGTTAAGGGTTATAAAACTGTTTAGATAGTTTACCCAATCTTGATTTAACTTTGGTAAGTGCTATCTGTTTAGAAAACCACCCATTTATTTTAGATTTTCCAGTTTTGTGGTATTCAGGGAAAAGTCATTGTATCAATATTCATTGAAGATATAAAAATATACATAAGTGACCCCAAAATTTCTACTAGACTACATCTACATCTGATAACCACATTCAGAAATGTGTATAGATACAAAATTAACTCAAAGAAACAGTAGCCCAAATTTATACAAGTGATAATCTAGGTAAAATATAAAGAAAACAACACCCTTCACAACAGGCACAAAATACCTTGATGTAACTCCAACAAAGCACCTGAAAGATCTGAATGACAAGAAAATCAAGTCCCTGAAGAAAGTAATTGAAGACTGTATTCATAGAAGGAAAGATATTCTGTACCCATGGATTAGTAAGATTAACATGGTAAAAATGGATCTCTTTACAAAAGCAATCTAGAGATTCAATGCAATTTCCATCAAAATTCGAACACAATTCTCTACAGACAGTAAAAGAGTAATTTTCAACTTCTTATAAAAAAAAAAAACTTGGATAGCTAAAACAATCCTGAACAATAGCAGAACTCCTGGAGAAATTACCATCCATAACCTCAAGCTCTATTAAGACCAGTAGTAATAAAACAGACACGTTGATCAATGGAATCAAAACGAAGACATAGAAAGAAACTGACACACCTATGAACACATGGTTTTGAAAAAGAAGGCAAAGGCATACAATGGAAAAAAGAAAGTATCTTCAACAAATAGTGCTGGTCCAGATGGATGTCAGCATGAAGAACAATGCAAATAAATCCATATTTGTCACTCTGCACAAAATTCCAAGTGAATCCAAGACCTCAGAATAAAACCACATACACTGAGTATAAGAAAAGAGAAAGTGGGAAAGAACCTTGACCTCATATACAAAAGACAATTTCCTGAACACAATACCAGTCGTCCAGGTTCTAAAAGCAACAGTTGATAAATAGGACCTCATGAAACTGAAGAGCTTCTATAGGGCAATGGAACATGTGAACCTGACACCCTGGCAGCATAAAAACTGGGAAATATCTTTACTGACCCTTTATCCTAAAGAGGGATAATACACAAAACTATATAAAGAATACACAAATTTAGAGTCCAAAATAATCAAACGAACGACTCGATTGAAAGTCAGGTCCAGAACTAATCAGGGTAATCTCAACAGGGAAGTTGCAAATGGCTGAGAAGCACTTAAGAAATGATCAAACTCCTTAGCTATCCAAATAACGCAAATCACAGTATACCTTACACCATTCAGAACAAAAACACAGGTACAGAGCTATGGGAACATTCCTCCATTGATGATGGAAATGCAAACTTACATAAATCCTCTGGAAATCAATCTGACAGTTTCTCAGAAAATTGAGAATATTTCAACCTGAATTCACAGATGTACCACTCCAACAAATATACCCAAAATAATCACTACCATTCCATTAATTATGTTTATAGCAGCTTTATTCATAATAGCCAGTAAATGGAAAGAACTCTGGTGTCCCTCAACAGCAGAATGAATACAGAAACTGCAGTGCATTACACAACAGAACACAATTCAGCTATAAAAAACAAAGTAATCATGATTTTGCAGGCAAATTAGTGGAATTAGAAAGAAATCATACTGAATTAGTTAACTCAGACCAGAAAGATAAATGTGGCATAAATTCACTTATATATGAATATTTGCTATTAAAATGATAACCAACCTACAATTAAAAGAAATAGAGAGGTTAGGCATAAAAGAAGGGCCCAGGGTGATACATGGATCTCCCTGCAAGAAAGACATAGAATAGAAAGAAATAGAATAGATTGTATACTGGACTGCAGGTGGATGGGTGGCAGGGAGGGAAAACTGGGATGGTAGAATCAGGTGAGGAAGAGATTAGTTTGCAGGAGAGTATATGCCAGGAGAGACCGTTTGAATGCAGGTGCATTTTATCTGTGGTATGAATACCTAGCGCAGTAGAAATATATGAAAGTAATCTCACTGAGGTCACCTAATACTGAGTGTAATGGATTGAACACTAAAAAGCTTCAGTTACTAAACAAAGCCTCTAATAGCGGGACTGGGTTGTGTTTTTTGGGTTGTTCACCAAGAAAGTTCCATAGACATCTCTGAGCAAGCCAGACTGTTGTGAAGACAAAGGGTTGTTCTCCTCAACACACTGCCTAGAACACTGCACACATACAACTCCTTTAAGATGGAAGAGTGAAGCTGGTGGTTATAGTGTGTCTAAGTTACTTTGCAGACTACCAAGAAAAAAAATAAACATCCAAGGACCCACAAAATATTCTATCTAAAATCTGTCCTCCCTGCAAAAATGTTAGAGCAGTGGTGGTACAGAACTTGTGGAAATGGTCAATCAATGTTTGATCTGACTTACGGTCTACTCCACACAATGGAAGCCCACACTTGACAGATAATGTAACATAACCACAGATTATGAAGCCTAGAGCCCTTAAATATAGCTAAACAACACAGGTCAAATCATTAAAAAGATAAGAAAAAATTAAGGACTTCCAATGATATTCTATTATATGCATAGATCAGTGTCTTATTCAGTCGTCATCTAAGAAGCTTCGTCCTACTGTAGACACAAATGGATACAGGAACCAAAGTTAGAGATTACTCAGAGATAGTTATTGAAACACAAAGCTCTGACTGGGATTTCTCCATTAAATCCTTCATCATAGGTCTCAGGGAACTACACAGGACAAGAGGCAGAAAGAACTTAAGAGTCAGAGGGAATGGTGGACACCAGAACAATGCTTCCTGGGTCAACTAAATAAGGCTCATATAAATTCACACAGACTGAATTAGCGAGCACGTTTCTCATACATATTTACACCTATCTTTGCATATATATTAAAGCTTAGTATTTAATGAAACTGCTGATTGGGAGAATGAGTGGGTCTCTGATTCTTTTTCTGTGTTTTGGTACCTTTGCCTTCTGTTAGATTGTTTTGTCCAGCCCTGGTGTATTGGTTTTCGCTTTATTGTATTATATTTTGTCAGGTTGGATTGTTATTTTTTAGAAGCGTGATCTCTTATGATAGGAAAGGAGATAGGGAGGAAGTGGAAGAAATAAAGGAAAGGGGAAAAATGTCAGGATGTAATGCACAAGAAAAAAATATCGTCAATAAAATGACAACTAATGAAAAGTAATGGATATGTAATACAAAGGATTTTTAAAAATATTTCCAAGGTTAATAATTGAAGTTGTATGTAACATTAGCTTATTTTTTTTCAAATTAAAATTTAAACAATAACATATTGAGAGTTTGTTGAAAATAAAGATTACAACTTCGGCAAAATGTTTGAATTGAGTAATAATGTTGTCCAGAATTGTACACTTCTAATTAGGTTAAAATACTAAGAGAAGTCTAATTCAATTTGATCAGTTATGTGTAGATAATGTCTTTATGTAGGAAGGCAGGGAGTAGATGGAATGAGGCCTGCCATTAGTCAAGAAGAAAGGAAGTGTTGGAACAAAGATTGAGAAGGGGAGAAAGGAGCCGAGTGAGGAGGAGTACCTAAGAGCAACCATGGAAGCAGATGATACAATTCTTCTCTGTGCATAGATACAGGTAATTATGCATATTTCTAAGGGATGGATGTATGCAGGATTTGGTGCTGTCTAGGTGGGAAAATTATGTTTGCCAATTGGATCACAAGTATTGTGTACTGTGCACTTTCATATTGCAACTAATTTTGAGTTCAGGAGAAAGTACAATGGCGGGTGTACCAAGCCTACATCAGAATTGGGATATGTTTGCCTGGTGTGGTAACAACCTGCCAAGGAAATTGTGAGTGAATGTGGAGTGATGTGGCGCCATGCTGGAGTGGCTGTGGAACTCTGTGGCTTGTGGACCACCCAGGTCAGAGAGAAGGGAGCTCAGAGCAGTGGCACATGGGAACTGGGTGACACCCCTCTTTAAAAGTATTGAATATTCTCTTTATTTACACTTTAAATGTTATCCCTTTCTTCCCACTCCCATCCCCCCACACCCTCCCATTGCCTCCATGAAGGTGCTCCCTCTCCCAAACACCTCCTTCAATTCAGCACCTTTGCATTCCCCTACACTGGGAAGATACACTTTCACTTTTTAAATATTTACTGCAACAGTTATGATCACCCTAATATTCATGATAATTCTTTTTATTGCAAACTGTGGGAAGAGTCCCTGCCTAGGCCATTTAGATTTTAGAGCAGAACAAGACACCCCCAACTTCAAATAAAAAACAAACACACAAACAGAAAACCATGTAGAAAATAAGCATGTCCTGAAGCACCTAATTGAAATCTCACATAGCAAGTCTAGGGTCATTGCAATTTATACAGGGAAGCAGAAAAGATCTTCCTTGTTAAAGTCAGATTAAAATGTATTATGGAGGAAGGTATGGAAGTACTTTAAAAATAATACTGCTTACTGAATGTAATCAATTATTTTGAAGGTTTCATTGTATATTTTGTTTAAAACAATATGTGTATACTCTTACTCTAAACTTCAGTTACATTATTTTATTTTATTGGTTATTCTTTGTATTTACAATTTGGTTGTTATCCTCTTTCTACAAATGCCATCCCCCTTCCCCTCCCATTGCCTCCATGAAGGTGCTTCCTTTTCCAACCTCGCTCTCATACCTCAGCACCTTGGTATTTCCCTACCCTGGGAAAATGAGCCTACTCTAGCTCAAAGTCCTCTCCTCTCATTGATGCCAAAAAATGATACCCTCTGCTATATATGCACCTGGAGCCATGGGTCTCTCCATCACAGCCCATTGGTTGGTGTTTTTGTCCCTGTGAGCTTTGGTGGGATTGGTTAGTTGATAACTTTGTTCTTTCCATGGGGGTCTTGGTACAGAGATCGGAAAGTAGATCAATGAAACAGAACTAATGAACCAGAACTGAACCTACACCTATGGTCACTTGATCTTTGAAAAAGTAACTAAAAACAATCAATCGAAAAACAACAGCCTCTTCAACAAATGGTGCTGGTTCAACTGGCAGTCAGCATGCAGAAGACTGCAAATCAATCCTTCCTTATCTCCTTGTACAAAGCTCAAGTCCAAATGGATCAAAGATTTCCACCTAAACTCAGGCACACTGAAACTGATAGAACAGAAAATGGAGAAGAACTTAGAAAACATAGGCACAGGAAAAATTTTTGTGAACAGAATACCAATGGCTTATGTTGTAAGATCAAGAATCGACAAGTGGGACCTCATGAAGTTGCAAAGCTTCTGTAAGGCAAAGGACACTGTCAGAAGGACAAAAGCAACCAACAGATTGAAAAAAGATCTTTACCAATCCTACATTTTGTAGAGGGCTAGTATCTAATATATACAAAAAACTCAATTAGATAGACCCTAGAAAAATTAAATAGTTCTATTTGTAGAGAATATGACAAAATAGTTAAGTGACCACGAAAATTTCACAAGAGAACTTCTGCAGTTGATAAACAACTTCAGCAAAGTGGTTGGAGAAAAATTTAATTTGAAAACATCAGCAGCCTTCCTCTACTCAAATATAAATAGGCTATGAAAGAAATTAGAGAATAGACACCCTTCACAATTGTCACAAAGAATATAAATTGCCTCGGTGTGACCCTAACCAAGCAAGTAAAGGATCTGTATGACAAGAACTTCAAATCTGTGAAGGAGGAAATTGAAGAAGGCCTCAGAAGGTGAAAAGATCTCACATGCTCATGGATTGGAAGGAGCAACACAGTAAAAGTGCCCTTCTTGCCTAAAGCAATCTACAGGTTCAACTGCAATCCCCATCAAAATCCCATCTCAATTCTTCATGCAGTTAAAAAGAGCAACTGGTAAATTTATTTGGAATAAGAATAGCAAAAAACTGTTCTCAAAAAAAAAAAAAAAAAAAAAAAAAAAAAAAAAAACCTTTCCTGGTAAACAACTTCAGTTACTTTTAAAGAAAAAATTGGAAACAAAATAGTTGAAAATTTGATGATTATATTTTGGGAAGTTTGTCTTCCAAATTGACAATGGAGTCACCTGAAATTAGTGAATAACAAATTCTAGCTTGAACTTAGTAAATGTTTCGATTGCATAAGAAACAGTTTCATAAAACTCTAAGCTATGAAAAACATACCTGTCATTTCATGAATTTTAAATGAAAATACAGTTATAGGTCATGTCTCTAGTGTTTTGTAAAATCTGCAATTTAATATGCATGAAATAATGAGGACAGAAAATAGTCACCTGAGACGCCTACACAAGGTGTAGATAAAATATTACTCATTGAGACTCTCAGGATGTTTCGAATGAGTTGCTGCAATTAGGGTACTGAATGGCAAAGATGTAAATAAAAGCTGAAGGAGCTTAAGGATTTTGAATTCTGAACATAATTTGTTTTTGCATAAGCCTATAATTAATAGTACATGGTCCATCTCTGTTGCTATCTAGTGCCCTTGGTAAATTTTTCTGTTGATTTATTTTTTAACAGTATAATCCTATATTGGGATACCCTTAGAAACTTAAATTGTAGAAGGACATAGTATGTTTTAAGAGATTCATGTATTCATAATTATCTGAAGACAGCTAAGTAACCTCATACTATTTTAATTTAGAATATTTTCTCTTGTACCTCATTGAGACCTTTTCCTTTCCCTTTAGTTTTATTTTTTCTGTTGGGGATAAAGTCTATCACAGACTGCTTAATGTTTAGTAACCATTGCAATACATCTGTCATCATTGTACAGTACTAGGCATTTTTTGATATAGTTTTAAAATGAATTGATAACATAATGTGCCACTCATTCAAAAGCACATCAAAGCAGAATAATATATCTAGTGCTCTCTTTGGCATATCTATTGTGTTTTCTGTGTCTGTGTCTGTGTCTGTGTCTGTCTGTCTGTCTCTGTCTCTGTCTCTGTCTCTGTCTCTGTCTCTCCCTCCCTCCCTCCCCCCCCCCTCTCTCTCTCTCTCTCTCTCTCTCTCTCCCTCCCCCCCTCTCTCCTTACTCCTCCTCAGCTTTTTCTTCTTTAGAGGGGGGTGCTCTTTTCCTTTTTTAAAACTTAAATTATTTTATTTGTTGTGGCCCATCCTCTTCTCAGTCCCCCCTCCCACAGTTCCTCACCTCATTCTTCCTTCCCCTTACTTGCCAGAGAGTATTCTTCCCCCCCAGGACTCTCACTTCCCTGGTGCCTCAGGCTCTTGATCATTAAATGCCTCTTCTCCTTCTGAGGTCAATCCTATTAGACCTCTGCTACATGTGTGCCAGGGGCCTTGGACAAGCCTAGGTATGTTCCTGGATGGTGGTTCAATATCTGGGAGCTCCTGGTCTGGGTTAATTGAGGCTACTGGTCTTCTTAGTGAGTCATCCTCCCCTTCTGCTGCTTTAGTTCTTCAGCTAATTCAACCATAGTAGTCCTGAACTTCAATTCAAAGGTTGGGTTTAAGTATCTGCATCTGACTCAGTCACCTGCTGGTAGAGCCTCTCTGAGGACCTTCATACCAGGCTTAGTTCATAGCAATGTAGTGTTAGGCCTTGCTGTTCTCCCCATGAGAAGGATCACAAGACTGGCAGTCACTGGACTTCTTTTCCTTCAGGCTCTTCTTCATTTTTGTCTCTGCAGTTCTGTTAGACAGAAAAAAATTTGGGTCAGGAATTTTGACTGGGTTAGTAACACTGCCTGTCCACTTGATACCTTGTCTATCTACTGGGTGTGGACTCTTTGCGTTCCCTTTCACTAGTGTTGGGCATTTTGACTAAGGTCACCTCCAGTGAGTCCTGAGGGCGTCTTATACCTGGTCCCTGGTACTCTCCAGAGCGACCTCTATCTCCCACTCCCTGAGTGTATTTATTTCCACTTATTCTCATGGTCCTCTGTGCTTCTGCCCTGTCCCCCTGCCACCCACATCTGATCCAGTTCTGCTTTTCCCCTCCCCTCTCCCACTCCTACCCAGATCCCTCCCTTCCTCTGCCTCCTATGATTATGTCCTCCCCCCTTCTAAGTGGAGTTGAAACCTCTGTCCTTGGGCATTTCTGCTTGTTACACTTCTTGTGGTCTACAGGTTTTATCCTAGGTACTCTGTGCTTTCTGGCTAATATCCATTTATCAGTGAGTACATATTATCCACGTTCTTTTGGGTCTGAGTTATTTCACCTGGGATGATATTTTCTAGTTCCATCCATTTGCCTGCAAAATCCATGATGTCTTCATTTTTAAAAGCCAAATAGTATTGCATTGTGTAAATGAACCACATTTTTGTATCCATTCTTCAGGTAGGTCATCAGTGAAGATGTTGACCCAGCATGGCAGTGTCCTTCATCTTTCTGTGAGTCAGCTAATAAAACTTAGTGATGGTTATATTTTGCATGTATATTAATAAACCCAACAACACACTGTGAATAAAGGTGGGTAGCTTTGTTGGGAATAAAATCATCTACTTTAGCATACACTTGAACTAATGAAATTACATTTTTGAGGCAATGTATTTCAGTTATAATAAAAAAGAGTCTCTTACAATCCTGTTTTATCATTTTTAATTGATGGTTTTTCATAATGATATAACAAGTTACAGGTTGTCTAGGAGAATTTATGTATTCATTTTACCGAACATAAATTACATTTTGATTAGTTTATGAAATCTCAGATTTATATGTTATATATATATATATATATATATATATATATATATATATATATATATACATGCATATATATATTTACAGAAAGATATCGAAATGAAAATAAAAGGTATCTAATTTATTTACAAAAAAGACACCTTTTGAATTTAGCATGTTTCCCACTGTGTTCAAATTTGGTGGATTTCTTTTAGCCTGAAACAGTGAGCAAAGCTATAACAGGCTTGGTAACCTTGATTTTGGATCATTTAAAATGTACCGTCTTCATAAAATACTCTACTTGCAATATTTAAACTTTAACTTTATTTGTGCTTTTCAAAACACAGCTGTTTCACAAATATTATTTGCATGTCTATTTATATAACATGTATCAAATAAGATATTTTTTTGAAGTACAATTTTTCACATACATACAAATAAGCTTTCTCCATATTTTCTCTTTACTCCTAATATAAATTGATGTACTTGCTAACATTTTCTTACTTTTTGTTCTTTAATCATTTTTTACAGACTAGTCTTTATCGTCTTCCTGGTCTACCATCTGACAATTCCACAACCCATATCTCCTTTCTCTGCCTCCCAGAGAATGTCCTCACCACCCAGGCCCCACCCCACCAGACCTCCTCACTCCCTGGAGCCTCAGTTCTCATGAGGGTTAGGTGCATCTTCTCTGACTGAGTCCAGACCCAGCAGTATAAGTATTTGGGCCTCATATCAGTTCGTGTATGCTGCCTGGTTGGTGGTTCAGTGTCAGAGCAATCACGGGAGTCCAGGTTATTGAGACTGCTGGTCTTTCTAGAAGCTTTACTGTCTTCCTCAGCTTTTTTTCAGTTTACCCCAAATTCAGCCACAGGGGTCACCAGCTTCTGCATTGGTTGAGTGTAAATATCCGCATCTAATTCTTGCATTTGCTTGTCCGGCCTTTTGGAGGACAGTCATGCTAGGCTCCTGTTTGTAAGCACAACAGAACATCAGTAAGAGTTTCAGGTCTTAAGCCTCCCCATATGGGCCTCTGTCACTGAACCTCCTTTCCCTCAGGCTCTTCTCTATTTTTGTTCCTGCAGTTCTGTCGGACAGGAGTAATTCTGGATTAGAGTTTTTGACTGGAATGACAAACCCATCTCATCCTTCTATCGGAGGTGGACTCCACAAGTTCCTTGTGTCCACACCAGGGCATTGCTTGTCAGGGCCCTCACTTTGAGACCTCAGAGCCTCTCACCTCCCAGTTCTCTGGTACATTCTATAGGGTTCCTTTACACCCTACCTCCTGATGTTGCCCATTTCCATTCTCTTTGCTTCGGTGTTAATGATTTATGCGATGGCTTTTTGACACTACAGTACTATAATCTTTGAAGCATAAATGTCACTTTTACTGTATTATAATTAGTGCCTTTGAACTACATATATTGTATATTTACTTTCTACTTTCTTTTTAGTTTGTGATTTCTGCATCCATATTTTTCTACTGTTTGAATAGTAGTTTAATTACTAATTTGAAAAGAGTTTGTACATTTAATCTAATGCTTATATATTCACTGACAGAGATGAAAAAGGTTATAGAAGAAAATTTTAAGAAATCAAGATTTTGAAAATACCCTTAAATCAAAAATAATGAGAATTTCTTTATTTTGTATCAGCTATAATTACAAAAAATATGTTATTCACAATTTTTAATTGCTTAAATTTATTCCTTACCTAAGACAAGTTGTAAATTGTTGCTTACTTTTAAAAGTAGTTTTTGATTTTTCATATTTGTTTAGAAACTTAGCAAAATTAAACAGTTGAATTTAAAAAGTCACATACATAATGCTAAATTTATAGCTATAAAATTTTATATAATCTATACTTTAAGGAACGAAATCTACCTCAATAAAGGATTATAAACCTTGTTACTTTCTTTTTTGGCACCATTTAGAATACAAAATATTCTTCTAGCTATCAAACTCTTCAGATGAAATAAAAAGTATTCAAATGTTAAGCTTTAATTTTAATAAATGTGTATATTAATCAGCCTGGAATTATTACTGTTTAGTTATTTGACAGCTGTGCTACTTGATAAGATCAACATTTTTCTGCATAGTGTGTGTGTGTGTGTGTGTGTGTGTGTGTGTGTGTGTAAAAGCATGAATGCATATTTTTACTGTTACACTGAATTTAAAATGCATAATCACTAGTATTTTCTTAAATTTAAAATGCATATGCCAAATAATATAACCCTGCTTATGCTTCCTTGGCTAGTATGACTGCTTCCTTAACTAGAATTTATACTATTTTTGCTAAAGTATTTGCAGACATATTTTGAAATTTAAAAGCATTTTCTTACCTAGAGAGTATCTGATACATATTATTATAAAGGCATTTCTTTTTTCAATTTCTCAAAATTTGAAATACTTTTCTCTTTCAGATATTCTTGCAGAAAATCAATGTTTTATTTATAATCAATCTAGTTATATTCAGAAAATGAAATATTCTAAGATACTCGGGGGACAGAAATTCCTGAAAGATGGTGCTCTCAACGTTTCTGATCCTACCTGTTGACATGCAGGTGGCAAAGACAGGCAAGTCTCACCGGCTGATGCTGACAAGCCAAATGTGATTTCAGTTTACTGGCTAAACAAAAGATGTGTGCTTTATCACCCTGGTATATTCATCTTTGGATTGAGGTTTAGTGCTCATTTTCATAGTTTGTTCATCACTAGTGTTATAATTGTGTCTGTACAAGATATCATGTTTGGACATTCACCAAATCATGTGTGGAAAACTGACTGGTTGCTTTTTTATTTCAACCATTATGTGGTTTCTTATGATCTAACTCGGGTCTATAGGCTTGTATAGCAGACATAGCTGAGCTATCTTGCAAAAACTCAGTATTGACTGTTTAATTTATAGTTATCTTGACATTATATTTTTTTCAATTTTTTGTCTCTTCTAATATCTATGGAGCAATGGCATGATTATGTAGTGAGAAAAAAGGGGGAGAATATGTCAGAAAAGGAGTTTTAGGGGGATAGATATGGCTGAGGATCTTCAACAAAGCCACAGAGAAGACAACTATTATAAAAATATGTGTCTTTATGTATTAACATGAATGAGCTTAAGTGTGATTGCATTATTAACAGGAATCTACTACATTTCAAAAGTCAAAGGTTGTCAAAACTCTTAAGTGACAGGTAAACAAATGTATTCTAGGTACCACAACAATACCAGTTAAATGCTTCATATGAAATCAATAGTAACACCCCATTGTTAAAAACCACACATTTTTTCCCCATTCCACATAGAAATTAAACTTGTAATTTCCAGGGAGTTCTTTTCTTCCCTGAAAACTTTCATAGTTTGAAAAGGTACTATGAAGATTGCTGGAGGACAGTAATTTTCATGAAAGTATTGCTTGTTCTACAAATTTATATTTGATGTTTGTACACCTGCCACATAATGCATCTTCTGGTTGTCTTAACTGACTTACTACTGTTTGTAGAACTTTATGGTTTGTGAGAAACCATATGCTCACTTTAATATCATTAATCAGGCTGTCTTTGAGGAGCTATCGAATGATAGAGAATTAGCAATGATAAGCCTTTATAACTCATGCACATTTTTCACAGGTGCAACACGATTTTGATAAATTCTAATGTGGAACTTTTAACCAATGACAACAAAAAAATGAAGATCCAGATGTAGGCTTTTATGAGTATTGAGAAAAATAATAACTGTCCTTAATTATGCCATTTAAAGGTTAATGAGCAGTATTTATTACTTGCTTAGATTTACATTTTAAAACATTACTCAAATTTGTACATCTGCCTTATATGATATGTTGGGGTGTTTCTCATATTCAAATCACAGTATTTCCCTCCATTCCTTTTACTGAAAGTCTATGATTTATGATTCTGTACTATTATAGGATATCCATAGGAATCAAATAGGATAAATGTCTTCAGAACCTATAGACTATTCAATGGAAGAGAATGTATTTGAAGTCCTAGTACTCATTTGGAATGCTACTTCTAACAAGCTTATATCATTTTTTTTCAGAGCAAAAAGCACTGAAGTCCAGATGTATCTTGCTTCCTAATGTTAGTTTTCTTGTAAGTACTAGAAAGTCTCAACAATGAGCTATAATTTTGTAATTATTTATTAATAATTATTTATAGCATATGAATTATATTTTCAGGTATGAACTAAATGTATGCCATCTAACCTTCCTAAAATCATGATGTCTTAACTGAATTTTAATAAATTATATAGTTAAATATAATATAATTATACAATATATTATAATTTAAAGACTGTTATGAACCAAACAAAAAGGGTTGAATCAGTTGGAAGACTAAGAAAATGAAACAGTTAAGGACAATAATTTTAAGATTGCCTTTTATGCATACTAATATTACTTATGGGTATTCAGAACAGATAAATCAGAAAATCAGATTGTAGAATGCTCAGCCATAAATAGGACATCTCCATTTCTATCTAAATTTCTTTCTCTCTCTCTCTCTCTCTCTCTCTCTCTCTCTCTCTCTCTCTCTCTCTCTCTTTACCTCATATCTATCTATCTACATTATATATATATATATATATATATATATATATATATATATATATATATATATATATATATATATATAGAGAGAGAGAGAGAGAGAGAGAGAGAGAGAGAGAGAGAGAGAAACAGAGAAAGAGCACAAAATTTTCCCTTCCTCAAGGGTAAGGGGATATCTCTGCAGAAGTATAAGATTTATTTTAAGAGAAAGGACTGGGAATATTTCTGTGAATTCAGGTCTTCTCGACACTGCAGGGCTACTGTAATCGTGATCACATAACAACTCCAGTCAGTAGCACAAAACTTTCAAAAAATCAAGACATCCAATACTGCAGATTATCTAGTGGTTTTCTTAGGATATCTCACCTCTAGAGGAACAGCAATAGTCAGTTGCTGGTTGTAGGTAAAGAAAGGGTCCGTTCTTCAATGGTGTGGCTCAAGGTTGATTATCCATTTGCTAGTAGATTTTCCCATATACCCAGATATATATGGAAATAGTAATTGGATTATTCTTATTAATTTAAGTTAAGGAGAGATTAAAGAAAAATATATGAATTTAAGGAAGAAATGTCATACATGGTGGATTCTGGGAGAAGTGTAAGAGTAGGTGACGATTGGTCGATAGGATTAGAATAAATTCTATTAAAGTTTAAAATTAAAATATATTAAGAACTTATAGTGCTTGCAAACTGTAGTAAAGCCAGTTAAAAATCATAGCATGTAATATTAAACTAGAGAATGAAAAGACTCACAGAACTGTTAATGCCCCTTGCCACTTGCAGTAGTTTTGGTCCTTGAGTTCAAAGAGTGAATGAGCTGGCCCTGCTCTTCCTTAGCTACAAGACTTGGGAAATTAGCCCTATACCTCAACAGAGCAGCACAGTAGCACTGGCCTTGGTGGAGGGTAACCAGAAAGCCAGCCTGAGGGCTCATGGCCCAGCCACTACTCTGCTATGAGCACAGCAGTAATGTCTTTCCCAGCTCCCTTGCCATTGGCTGTAGTTAGGAGAGCTGGTCCTGAGGCAGGAGAGCAGGAGAGGTAATCCTGCCCCCATTATGGGCTACAACACCTAGGAGAGATGGCCCAACACCTCTCAGGGTCAAGACAGTAGAGCTAAACCGAAGAAACTAGAGAGTCAGCCTCGAAAGTATAAGAACAAAAGAACCTTTGTAGGCTGCAGCATTTTGGAAAATGAATGTGATGCCTACACCAGGCGGCAGAGTAGAGTTGTCATTGAAGGCATGAGTGCAAATGAACTTGCCCTGAAAGAGAGCAGTAGAGCTGACTCTGCTTCTGCTACTGTTGGCATTTGGTGGCCTAGCTGGAGAAATGCAACAGAGTGTTCCCTTCTGGTGTGGATAAGGGAGAGCTGCAGCATCTCCATGATACAGGGCAACAGCAGGGTAACCAGGATCCAAAGATGAGGATATAATATTGGTGATGTCACAGAAGCCAGAAGCCTCAAACCAGACCAATGCAATGCCTCATTGCAGTGAATATTTGCAAGTGAAGATGTGTGAACAGAGGGACATACTGTGGGACACACTGTGACATACTACAGTTTCCACAATGAGATATTTTCTATGATTTGTGTGTCTCTGTGGGGGGGCGTATTTTTAAGGGGAAGGTTGTAAGAGTAAAGGGCAGACATGAATCTGTGAAGAGATGAGAGGAATTGGGGTGCATCATATGAACTCACAAAGAACTAATAAAGTTTTCTTAGAAAGAAGAGAAAGATGAACAAAGATGGAAACTATAAAAGAATGTACTCAATCAGTTGGGAATAAAGAGTTTGTACCCCAAATATCCATTTCTAGTCCTGACTCTACTGTAAAACATAAACTCATGCGATACTCTCCTTAAGAGATAATTTATATTCTACGTAGGAGATGGAGCATATTCATCTAAAAATCCATTGCTTTAAAGGGAAGCATTGTAATTTGCTACTTATTCATTTCAGGAATTTTGCATAATGCAGAAACTGTGCAGCATTTCATGGGCTTTATAAAAGAGTATACCAAATAAATACTGAAATTGTACTACTAATTTTATATGTACAAAGAAATCAAGCATGCATTTCAAGCAACCTAGAAAACTAGATTCAGGCTAGGTGTATCATTGAGTGAAGATAGTTTAGTTAAAGAATGTTATTAATATAGTTTGCATCTATAACAGGTTAAAGTAGAAATATAATCATATCCACTTGAAAAGGTTCTAGAATTCTTCCTACAACTTGCTGATCAAATTAAATCAGAGCAACTGAATATGGTGATGCACTTCATCTAGTTGGTACTAGTTGTCCATCACTGAGCCATAGATAGTATGCTTACTTTGTAAGTATGTGTGTTTTCAGGTGTTCATTTACTGTTTTATATGTCCATGTTAAGTCATGGATGATGTCCAATGTTTGGGACTGAAGAGAAAGATCATTGTTCATAAGCACATTAAGTAATTGTGGTTTTACAGTGAACCAGTGTTTAACTTTTAAAATGTATATGATATAAATGACCACAGCCCTTTGAAGCTTCAGTCCCAGGGGACTCAGTGACATATTTACACAGCACCATATACTTGTTGTGCACATGTAGCATGATATAAATATTCATAAAAATAAGTATTGAATCAGGCATGTCAGCACATGTTTTTAATGTTAGCAATTTGGAGGGAGAGGCAGATGAATCTCTTTGAGTTTAATGCCAACCTGGTCTACATAGTGAGTTCCAGTTCCCCCAGTATTGTACAGTAAGTTCATGTTTCCAAATCAATCAATCAGCCAATCAACCAACTAAAAAAGTAAATAAAACCAATATTTCATGATAGTGTATGTACACATTAAATGACTTAGAGTAAGTAACCCCACCCCCTGCTTAGAACAAAAGCACTATTTGAAGCAAAGAGACTGTAAAATTTAAATGAAAATTTGTATACGAGAATCTTGTTTGCTTCAAACTTTGTCAAGTCTGATGAAGCCGAAGGTAAGATTTTCACTGAATTATATTAAATGCTCTAATTGTCATCATTATACCCATGGGACAACAAAATAGTAACTAATGTTCAGGGTAAATTGCAACCAAAGACCCCATGACACAGCTGGAAATATATACATTGTATGGTAAGGCTTTTGCAATTTAACTTTAATTTTTATCTCATTTTGTGTATTTGAGAGTTTTTACTACATATGTCTGTATATCATTTGTGAGCCTGATGCGTATAGTGGCCAGAACTAGAAATTGGATCTCCGGGCCTGGAGACCACTGGACTATGAGCCACAATATGTGTGTTAGGAATCAAACTATGCTTCTCTTAAGTAGCCCATGTTTCTCAGTAATTTGCTCTCTCACCAGTCTCTTGAAATATAAGTCTGAAAACATATAAGCATTGATTTTTCATAAATAAAATAAGTATAAATATCTTGTCTTATATAGCTGAGGTGTACTCCACTGTGCAAATGTGCCACATTTTCTGTATTCATTCCTCTGTTGAAGGACATCTGGGTTCATTCTAGCTTTCTGGCTATTGTAATTAAGGCTGCTATAAACATAGTGGAGCATATGTTCTGGTTAGATGTTGAAGCTTCTTTTGGGTATATAACCAGGAGTTGTATAGCTGTATCCTCTGGTAGTCCTATGTCTAATTTTCTGAGGAATTTAGAGACTGATTTCCAGAATGGTTGTACCAGCTTGCACCCCCACCAACAGTGGAGGAGTGTTCTTCATTCTCCACATCCTCACCAGCATCTGCTGTCACCTGAGGTTTTGATCTTTTGATCTTAGCTTGTTGTAAGGTAGAATCTCCGGTTTGTTTTGATTTGCATTTCCCGGATGACAAGGGATGTTGAACATTTTTTAAGTGCTTCACAGCCATTCAATATTTTTCAGTTGAGTAGTTTTCTTATCTGTCCTGATGTATTTGAATACTCAAGATACATTCTTCCTGGTTTGCCTTATTAGGAATAATTCAGAAATAATTCTTAACTATTGGGGCTCATATGTGCACACTGTGTATTTACTTTTTGTTATACAAGTTTTTAAAATTACTTATTTTTCTTTACAGTTCAGCCATTTTCCCCCTCTTCATTCACCCTTACCATCCCATTCTTCCTTATCTCTCTACTAGAAGATGTTCCAACTCCTCCCAACAGTCCTCCCTACTCCTTGGAGTCTCAAGCCTCAAAAAGTTCCTTCTCCCCTCTGTTGGGCATTTCATCTATGGTTCCTTCCTATTAGTCCTAAAAAATTTTCCCCTTCAAGGTATCTGGTACATTCTAGAATGTCTCCCTACATCCTATCTCCCCAGGTTGCCTTTTCCAATCTTTCTCAGGACTTTCCTCCTGTCTTGCACTTAATACCTAATCATTTTTTCTCTATTAGCTTACCTTACCCCTCTTTTACTAGATCCCCCTCTCCCTCTTTCTTCTGTGATTGCTTTCTTCTATGTTCCAAGTGGGACTAAAGGCACCCTGACTTGGGATCTTCTGCTTGTTAGCCTTCTTGAGATTTTTGTATTATACCCTGGGTACTGTGTATGTTTTGGCTCCTAACCACTTATTAGTGAGAATGTACCATGCATGTCCTATTGAGTCTGACTTACTTCATTTAGGATGATATTTTCTAGTCAAATCATTTACCTACAAAATTCATTATGTTTTTGTCCTCTTTTTTTACATTTTTATTGAATATTCTCTGCATTTACATTAAAGAAGTTATCCACTTCCCCCAACTCCATCCTCCCTCCTCCTCCCATTGCCTCCATGAAGGTGCTCCTTCTCCTAATCTTTATTTGGCACTTTATTTCCTCCCATGAATATTTTGTTCTAAGAAGGTCTGAGGCATCCACCTTCTGGCATTTCTTCTCTTTGAGCTTCATCACTTCTGAGAATTGTTTCTCGGGTATTCAAGTTTTTTGAGTTAATGTACTTGTTCTTAATAGCTGACTAGTATTCTCTTGTATAAATCAACCACATTTTCTGTATCCATTTTTTTTATATTGTCAGACATCTGGGTTGTTTCCAGCTTCTGGCTATTACAAATAAAGCTGCTATAAACATAGAGGGACAAGTGTTCCTGTAGTATGGTGGGACATCTTTTGAGTATATTTCCAAGAGTGTTTAGCTTGGTCTTTGGGTAGATTTATTTTCACTTTTATTGAGGAACCTCCAGAAGGATTTCCAGAGTGGTTGTACCCGTTTGCAATCCCACCAGCAATTGAGGAGTGTTTCTCTCTCTCTCTCTCTCTCTCTCTCTCTCTCTCTCTCTCTCTCTCTCTCTCTCTCTCTCTCTCTCTTTTACACCCAAGGACACGCTTACAAAAGAAAACATTTAATTGGGAGTGGTTTACAGTTTCAGAGGTTTAGTTCATTAATATCATAGTAGAGAGCATGGCAGTTTCATTGCACAAATGGCACTGTATAAGGGCCTGAGGTATCTACAACTTGATCTGAAGGCTGCTTAAATGTGAGATTGAATCATATTGGATGTCCTTGTGCATATATGACACCTGCCTCCATAATGACACACTTCCTCCAACAAGTTCACACCACCTCTGACCAGGCACCATCTTCTAAAGTGCCAATCCTATGAATAAGCATTCAAACACATGTGTCTATGAAGGCCATACTTATTCAAACTACCACATTACAATTCTCTGACACTCATAGGCCTGTAGAAATAATGTAGCCAAAAAATAGTACAATATATATTTAGTATAACTTCAAAAATCCCCATCATCTATCACAGACTTAACAATGTTTGAAAATCCAAGTTCAGGCAATCTTTTAATCCCCTATAAAACAAACAAAAACTAAACAAATAAAAAATTCCCAAATTCTGTCACAGTCTATCAACAATGTTTAAAAGTCCAAAGTTTAAAACCTTATTGAGATTCATGCAGTCTAATATCTGTATTATCCTATATATCAATCCCCTATAATATTAACCTTCACATAAAAAAATCACATGCTTCCAACATACAATTGCATACAGTATAGAGTATATGTAAATATAGCGAAGGAATGATAGAGAGGAAGTCGTTACCCCAACTGAGACAAAAAACAAACTTGGCAAATTCTAAACCCTGCAACTCTAAGTCTGATGTCAAAATGCTCTTTAGATCTCAAACTTTTTTTCAGTTTTACTGACTGCAACACATTTCTTTCTCTTGACTTTATTCCAGTCTATGTTCATAGCTTTCCTCATCAGGCATGGACCTCTCTCTCATCTCTTAAATTTTGGGTCTCCAAAGGTGATACAGGCTTCACTCCCACAGCTTCACACATTGTCCTCTCTGGTCTTCAATGTATGGACACCCTTCCCAGACACCTGGCCTCAGTGGCTTTCCTTATTTTTGGAGGAAGATTACATAAACATGTTTTCTATCATTAACTTTAAAGCCATAACCCCATGGACAAAGCCACCATGGTCTCCTGTTTGATGGATGGGGTAGAAATATGACTCCTCAATTAATTAAGCCTTCACCAACTTTCTTTTTGGGTAGATTCCTTGGCTTATTAAGCTTGGCTGCCATGGAACTAGTGATGCAGATTAGGCTAGTGCTGAACTTATACACATGTATGCCTATATTCCCTGATTCCTGGGATTAAAGGCATGCACCACCATACCTATATCTAACTTTTTCTTTTATTCATTTTACCATGATGGAGACTGGGTTGGATGCGATTTTGCCCTGACATCACCACTCCATTTAATATTGTTAAATGGTTTAATCTTCTTTCACTTAAATAGTAGCTCCAACAAGCTCCCAACTTCCACCAACACATAAAAGCACAAAATGAAGGAGGTTCATGACTCGGCTGCATAAACTTGAAATTTTATTCCTTCCCATTCTTGTTGTCTCTTTAATACTGGAACAATGTCTTTTGTATGTTTTCTTCCTCAGTTTTCCCCATTTCATCAGACATCTTCTACTGGTAGGATTTCAAATTGGTACAGCCAGTCTGGAAATCAATCTACTTGTTTCTCTGAAAATTGGAAGTAGTTCTACCTGAAGACCCAGATAAAAATAGTCTTGCGCATATACCCAAAAGATGTCTCACCATATCAAAGGACACATGCTCCAGTATGTTCATAAGGAGCTTTATTTGTATAAGACAGAAGTTGGAAACAACCCAGATGCCCATCAGCAGAAGAATGGATACAGAAAATGTGGCTCATTTATACATTGGAACACTACTCAGCTATTAAGAGCAAGGACATATTTAGTTTTGTAGTCAAATGGATGAAACTAGGAAATATCATCCTGAATGAGGTAACTCAAGCCAAAAGGACATACATAGTATGGCATCATTGGTAAGTAGATATTAGCCAAATTTACAGAATACCTAGGATACAACACAAAGACCATTAGATGTGGAACAAGCAGAAAGGCCCAAGTGAGGATGTTTCAATTCCACTTAGAAGAGAAAAGAAATAATCATGGGAGAGAGGTATCTGAGTGGTAGACGGGATGGGCATGGAAAGGGGGAATAAGATCAGGATGATGGGAGGTCTGAGAGAATCCCAGAGGGCCATGAGAATGAATGGATATAAGTAGCACTGGAGTGGAAAGGTAAAAGAACCTCTAGAAAGTACCATAGAGAGATGTGAGAGTACCAGGGATATGAGAGACTCTAAAGACTTAGTGGGTGTGGGACTATTGCCAAAATGTGCAACACTGGGGAAAGAAAACTTAAGGAGCTCACCTCCAGGAGATAGATGGTGCCTAAAATGGAGGGAAAGTGTTAATAATATATAGTCGACATTTCTGACCCAGAGCTGCTCATGTCTAATAAAAAAAAAAAAATGCAGGGACAAAAGTAGAGACTGAAGGGAAGGCTGGCCAATGACAAGTCCAACTTGGGAATCTATCTCATGGGAGAGCACCAAGGCCTGACACTGTTATTGATGCTATGATGCTATGATGTGCACCTTATCCTTGAGACTTGTTGTCCCAGAGAAGCAGAAAGCTTGGTGTTGGGCCACCCATTTGAAAGCAAATAGAGTGAAAATTGAATGAGGAACTCTGGGAGGGATTACTGGGGAGAACGGGGTCACCTTAGCCTCAGGAAGACTCTTTGGACCAAGGCAAAAACAGTCACATTCTTCACCAAAATATCACAAGAATGACCCATAGGTAACACATTAAAGTTCTATTCTGATACTGGAAACCAGGCCCGTACATTTTAAGTCACTCTCCGCAACACTGTCTTTCATGCTTCTACCAGTTTGCCCCATTAAACCCTACTTAGTGCATTCCTAGTTACTGTTTTCCTAATCCAAAATTGAACTATATATATATACATATACATACATACATATATATATATATATATATATATATATATATATATATATATAATTATTCTAAACAAAATATGGTTTTTTTTATCAAAACAATACCTTTTAATAACTTCTGGCATATACAATACTGGTTTTAAAAATATAATCTTAAAGTATTTTTGGTGGCTATTGTTACATTTCTCTCTGTTCAATTCTCATTGTATTAATTTGTTTTCTTATTTTTTGGTCTTCTTCTTTCTCTTCTTCTTCTTCTTCTTCTTCTTCTTCTTCTTCTTCTTTTTCTTCTTCTTCTTCTTCTTCTTCTTCTTCTTCTTCTTCTTCTTCTTTTTCTTCTTCTTCTTCTTCTTCCTTCTTCTTTTTCTTCTACTACTTCTTCTTCCTCTTCCTCTTCTTCTTCTTTTTCTTCTTCTTCTTCCTCCTCCCCCTCCTACTCCTCCGCCTCCTTCTTCTATGTTTTGTTTTTGGGCTTTTGCTGGCGTTTTGTTTTTGCTTAGTTTTATTTAGTTTAGACAAGGTTAAACATAGTTTATCTTCTCAAATAATCATCCTACATTTGTTAGTTTTTTTTTTTTTTTTTTTTTGGAGTGAAAGTATATTGAAGGAAAGTATATAAATATGTATTTGCATGTGTACACATAATAATTAATGAGAACAAATCCTATATTTGAGAGTGAGCGGAGGGGTGTATAGAAGAGTTTTGAGGAAGTAAAAGGAAAGCAGTAAATGTTGTGATTACATTATAATTTCAAAGTTAAACTAAGTTAAAATAACAAAAGTCAGAATATTACATCTTGATTTATATCACCAGTTACTTTGTACAGCTTTTAAAGTAGAAAGTAAAAACATTATTATTGGTGAACAATAAAAAAAAGAATCATTAAACACAAATAATGAACAATTATTGTATTCACATGAACTTAAGATAATGAGTGTAAAATGATTATTTAGAAAATTATATGTGGTTTTGTTAGTTACAGTTCTTAAATGAACTGAACATGCAACTCTATGATTTTTCACACACACAAGAACACACACACACACACAGACACACAAACATGTATTGTTTGCATTTCTTCATGAAACAAAATGAATTTTTAAATTTATCCTGATTATTTAGGGGTAATGAGGTCACAAGTTTTATTAGCTGCTGCTAAGAATCAGTTAAACTTATTTAAAAAGAAAATTATTGAATTCTATGAACTAAGAATTTTATATTCATTGGAAGTGCTACATGATTAAACACTATTTCTACCACAGCACCAAAACAATGTTTTTTAAGGGAAAATGATATATTCCAAGACTTGAACGCTTAATAATCTTGCAACCTTACCAAAAATTGTTGACTTCCAATTCATATAATCAAACTGTTTACCCAACAAGGACATTCACAAATCCTGTTAATAAACTCTGAAAATGATTTCCAGCTCAGCTTCTGTCTTTCTTATAAGACAGAAGCAGAAGCATGGACTCCACTCCACATTCTAACATCTGTCTTCCAAATCTGTTACACAGAGAACTACAGGGCAGAACCTATATGCCATGCAGTATCTGTATTGTATGAAAATCATGGAAGCATGATCTCTCAGAAAATCTCTACTTTATGTGCAATAAAAGATGCTCCAGCATATAGCAAAGAAACACGCTTCACTATGTTCATAGCAGCCTTATTTATAAATGCCAGAAGCTGGAAAGAACCCAAATGTCTCTCAAAAGAGAAATGGATACAGAAATTGTAGTACATTTACACAATGGAGTACTACTCGGCTACTAAAAATGATGACTTCATAAAATTCTCAGTTGCATGGATGGATATTGAGAATATCTTCCCAAATGAAGTCACAATAACACACATGGTATGTGCTCACTGATAAGTTGATATTAGCCAAATATCTCAGAATACCTTTACTACAACTCACAGACTACTTGAAGCTCAAAAAGAAGGAAGACCAAAGTATATATGTTTCAGGTCTTAGAAGGGGGAACAAGACACACACAGGAGGTACAGAATTGAAGAAACTAGGAAGGAAAAGAGGAGAGGGAGGTAGAAAGGCAGCAGGATCATATATGGGAGGAGACTGGATGATATACAGAGGGTCAAGAAATTAAACAGAGATATGTAGCAAAGGGGAACAATTAACTCAGGGTAGCACAAGCAAGTTCAAGATGCCAAAAAAAAGTAAGTGGCTCCAGGATCCAATGGGGATTAGATTAACTGAACTGGCTAACAAAAATAAATAAATAAATAAAGAGAACCTGTAGAGACCATATCCAGAGGTTAGGCAAGGCACTGGTTGAGGAATGGGGCCACACACTCATCTCCAGAATTACTCCCGTCGAAAGAAAGTAGGGAGCCAAAATGTGGCGCAGAAACCAAAGGAATGACTATCAGAGTCTGCCCCATTTGTGGATCCATCTCATATACAGACATCAAACCCAGACACTGTAAATGAGGCCAAGAAGTGCTTGCTGATGAGAGCCTGATATAGCTGTCTCCTGAGAGGCTCTGACAGAGCCTGACAAATACAGATGCAGATGCTTTCAGCAAAGTATTGCAGTGAGTATGGGGACCACAATGGTGGGGGGTTACAGGGAGAATTGAAGAAACTGAAGGGGTTTGCAACCCCATAGAATGAACAACAATATCAGTCCACCAGACCACACCAGAGCTCCCTCAGATAAAACCACCAATCAAAGTGTACACATGGACAGACCATACATAAGCTCCAGCAACATATGTAGCAGGGGATGGCCTAATCTGGCATCAGTGAGAGGACAGCCTTTGGTCCTGTGAAGACTCTGTACCCCAGTGTAGGGGAATGTGAGGGTGGTGATGTGGGAGTGGGTGGGTGTTTGGGGAATTGCCCTCATAGAATCAGTGAGAGGAGGAATGGGATATTGCGGTTTTGAGGAAGGGGGTTCAGGGAAAGGAGATAACATTTGAAATGTAAATAAGCAAAATATTAATTAGAAATAAAAAATATATAAGTTTGACAATAGAATTTTATACATATAGTTTACAAGAGTTTCAGGTTTCATACATTGAATCAACAGTTGCCATGAATTTATTTTTAAGCCCAAATATTAAGTCATTATCGTAGTCAACAGTCAGTGAATACCAGTTTAAATTACATTATATAAGACACAATAATTTAACTAATAATCAGCATTTTTGTACAATTTACCACTAAATTTATACATTTTTTTCTTGCCATGTATATGGAAACTTGAGTCATGAGTTTGAATGCTCAAGTATTAAAATGACCTGGGGCCTAATAGTCCTCTATTATTTTAATGTATTATTTAACCATTAATCATTCTATATTTCCTTCAAGGAAATTGAGTTTTTAGTAATTAGTAATTATCAAGTATGTTATATTTCATCTGCTGTTGTCAAGAGTGTTGAAATTGGTGCATTGCTCTTGGTCCTTGTTTATTTTTTCTGATGAAACTGGAAAACTAAAAGGGAATTCTTAACCGAGCCAAACTTGTATGAGGAGACTCAACTTTGAATGCTCCTTATCACTGACACCCTGAATTTTGGATCAACTTTTAAATCTGCAAACCTGAAGAAATTATGTTAAGCACTTAAAAACAGCAGCTTTACACTTGAAACAACAAAAAATAAGTCATAGATCATTAGACCTATTATTTTAATTAGCCATAAATGTAAAGAAAATATTAGACAAAGTACAAGCTATCTGGGTAGTAGCTGAGAATGACTTTTATGGAGAGTTTTGTCATCTCCTTTCCTCACTATTGTTGAATCGCATACCCCATGAACATATTGGCTTACATCATGACACGTTTTCTAACAGTGGGCAAGATATACATGAAAGAAGTAGCTATAACTTGTGCTTAGACTCCCACTAGGCTGCCTTCAAGTATTTGCAGTTCAGAGTACATTTACTCTTAACTGACCCTCATAGAAAAAAATGTCTACTAGCTGATCACAATGCTTACAAAATTTATTTACTTGTGCATGTAGTTCAGGGGCTCTTCAATATATTGTTGTTTTCTAAAATGCTGTTTGAGTTTTGCCAGGTTGCTTTTATTTCCTTCTGAGCCTCTATAACTAGAGCTACTAGAAAATTTGACTCTTAAATAAGGAAGCATTAAAAATATAGTAAAGCATCATTTCATAATCTATGTTCAAAGAATGGGATTAAATGGCTACAACTGATATTATACAGGTCACTGATATACATGTTTCCTCCAAACTCTCGAGGAGTCTCTTTGTTAAAGATGATGGCCATGCATCCTTCATCATGTGCTGAAATGTTCAAAGTGAACATAATTTGTACTAGCATCTAACTGAGGTCCAGATTCTCAACCAAATGTATATGTGAATATAACAAATCACTGCAGTTACTAATAGAATCTTTTCTATAAAGCTTAAATGAGTTGCATCTGCCGATCTCTCCCATTTGTGCAATAAAAAGTAAGCACAGACATGAGAGAAGTGCTGTAAATATTTTGAATATAAATGGAAGATATAAGGGAATGTATGATATATAGAAGTTTTGACATACACATGAAAGGGCATTGGTGGACACCAATTGTGGAATAATTAAAATTTTATGTTAATTTATACTTTAATATGAGAACAGCTTATTACATGTTACTGATAAATGAAATCTGTAAAACCATATAAGTTAAATTATTTAAAAAGATATCCATCATAATGTGTCCACTACTAGTAAAGATGGATATAGATGGAGGATCATATTCATAGAAGTGAGAGCAGGTTTTCTAAGATGTGGGCTTCTTGTTAGAAGACATTGTGAGTAGAGAGAATAAGAAGACACTATGGCAGTTTCTAAACAGGATAGACATGAGAGAAGAGAAGCACCAGTGGCACTTTAAGTCACCAACACTTAAATCTATTTACCAAATTCCAAGGCCTAAGGACACTTGCATCATGAAGGAACCTGATTAGTTGCTTCAATAACAGAGAGAATCAAATAATTCTATTTAAAAAATGGGGTACAGAGCTAAACGAAGAATTCTTAACTGAGAAATACTGAATGGCTGAGAAGCACCTAAAGAAATGCTCAACATCCCTAGACATCAGGGAAAAGCAAATCAAAACAACAGTGAGATTCCAGCTCAGACCAGTCAGAATGGTTAAGATCAAAAACTCAAGTGACAGCAGATGCTGTCAAGGATGTGGAGAAATAGGAACACTTCTCCACTGTTGGTGGGGTTGTAAACTGATACAACCACTCTGGAAATCAGTCTGGCTGTTTCTCAGAAAATTGGACATAGTACTACCTGAAAACCCAGCTATTCCACTCCTGGACATATACCCAAAATAAGTTCCAAATTCTAACAAGGACACATGTTCTAACATGTTCATAGCAGCCTTATTTATAATAGCCAGAAGCTGGAAAGAATCCACATGTCCTTCAACAGAGAAATGGATACGAAAAGTGTGGCATATTTTTACACAATTGAGTATGACTCAGCTATTAAAAACAATTACCATATGAAATTCCTAGCTAGAACCTATCATGCTGAGTGAGGTAACCATGTCACAAAAGAACACACATGGTATGTACTCACTGATAAGTGGATACTAGCCAAAAGGCTAGGAAACAATTCACAGACTTTATAAAGGCCTCAGAATGTGGATTTCTCAGTCCTTCTTTTAGAAGGGCAAAAGAAAAAATAAAATAGAAGAGTAGAGATTGAAGAAAAGATCTACAGAGACTGCCTCACCTGGGGATCCATCCCATATGCAGCCACCAAACCCAAGCAATATTGCTAATTCCAAAATATGCTTACTGGGATAAACTATATATGGATGTCTCTTCAGAGTCATACAGTTACAGTTGAGGATGCTTGCAGTTAACACTCAAACTGAAAAGGGGCACCACAAAGAAAGAGCTAGAGAAAGAACTGAAGTAGCTGAAAGGTTTTGCAACCTCATGAGAAAAACATTATTAACCAATCAAATACCCGGAACACCCAGGGACTAAAACATTAACCACTGAGCACACATGGAGAGATTCATGACTCCAGGTGCATGTGTAGCACAGGATAGCATTGTCTGGCATCAAAAACTATAGAGGCCTTTGGTTGAGTGAAGCCTTGTTTTCTCAGTGTAGGGGAATGCCAAGGCACCGAGGTGGAGAGGGTAACTGAAAGAGGGAGCACCTTCATGGAAGCAAGTTGAAAGTGAAGGGCATGATATTTGGGGGAAGGGGGATAACATTTGTAATGTAAATACAGAATATATCCAATAAAAATAAATTTAAAAATTCTCTTTCTCTGAGTCTTAGTCTATCTTTTCAAAATGTTCAGTTCTTTCTCGTTTTATGAAATGATAACAGCAATTCTCTAGACAGTGACTAACACCTCGTGTATATGTGTAATAAATAAAACACACAAACACACACACACACACACACACACACACACACACACACACACACACACACACACATGCACACACACAAATATGCCAGAGTTCAGCAACATAGTTCCTGTAAGATAGTATTGCAAAATAGTGTTCAATTTCAAGTATTAGACTGACTACACCACTTATTCTGAACTATTTTAGCATTACCTCTAGCCCTCTTATCATGTATATACTTGGGAGAAAAAACATACTACTTTTTTCTTAGAAGGAGAGCCAGTCTTTTGGAATCATTGCAATTAATGTGAAACAGTTTAGCATAATAACTTGACATTTTGTTCCAAATATGTCAGCAGCTATGTCAACTCAACTAACAACATTATAGCTAAGGTGGTTTTACCAAAGACTGAAATGGAATGAAGGAGGCATTAAGAAAGTGTAAGGAATACAGCTTGACTTGTCTTTGTATTGTACACGTTCATGCTCTTCTTCCATCCCTTAAAAAGCCGGCCTCCAGTTTTTACTATCTCTTGATGCACATCTATGTGCATTTCATAAACATAGTGCTCTTTCTGGCATTTTTCTTTCTCCTTTAGTTTGTATCTTGAGTGATGATTATAACTGGTAGTTATGACTCATACAACATATATAAGACATATTTTTAGAATGCAATGTCATCAATGCTTAATTGCAATCAATATAAGGTAAGTAAGTGTTTCAATTGATTGCTTCTGATTCTGAATGTAGCTTCTTGAATGTAGTTTGTACAAAAGAGATAAGATATAGTTTATTCATAAATCTTTTCAGCAATTAGACAGTTTTGTACTTTCACATGATAGTGCAGGTCCTTGGTCATCCAGCAATGTGTACTAATTACTGAGAAACAGTTATTTTCCCTCATCTTCTTACTTAGCATTATTCACTTGTATTTGATGTTTCTGACTTATTGGCTAAAATGAAAACATTTGGGAATGATTTTTTTACATTTGTAATTTATTACGTACTCTGCATATGTTAAATGCAGATAAAATAATATTCTTGTGATTTTAGAAATAAATAATAGGTTTTTCTTATGTGCTATTTTCTGCCTTCAGCTGTTTTATTATGTGCATTTTACGCCTCTTCCTATTGTCCCACATATAAGCATCTTGGTGTACAAAAAATATGATGCAGGGGTTCCCCTCAACACTTTTCTTTCTTCATCTTCTGTCTGTCCTGCTTGTTCATTTTAACTAGTCATTCATGTCTGGTTGCTACTTTTTTATTAGTCCTGTCTAACATAACTTTTTTCTATTTAGACAACAGAGGAGAACCTAAATTCTTTTCTTACTAGCTGTACTTTGAACACAATGTTTTACAAAGAAACTAGGCTAACAAAATGTAGAATAATGAATTGTAAAGGCACTGAGGGAAGTCCTGAGTGAAGCAAGGGGCATTCAGTTACTGTGTGCACTATGTTACAAATTATTAGACAAATTGTGATCTTGGAAAATGACACAAACCTGAAGAAACTTTCAACAAATTTAAAAAAGTATTTATTAATCTTTTCACTTGTTTACATCTCAAATGATATCCTACCTCATTGGTAAACCTCCCCAAGTCCCCCATCTAACATTTGCCCTCGAGTCCCCCACTTTACAAAGGCTCTGGATTTTTGTGTACTCCATTGTAAGGATATGTTTTTGAAACAATGCTATGATCCAGGTATGATAGCTCTTTTGTTTTCATATCCAGAAATAGAGTCATGCTTATATATGTGAGTTCAAAGCATGCCTAGTAGTGAGTTTTAGGCCAGCCAATGCTACATAGTGAGAACCTGTCTCAAAAGCAAAAATGATACTATGGACCATCTGAGATTCACTGTTCCTAGGCATATAACCTTTAAATGTAGGTCACTTATCTAGTTAGAAATAAATACATGCATGCAGTATGGTTTTATGGGGGCATAAAAGAATGAAAAGATTATATTTGAATCGAGGGGGTCTTTTAAAATCATGTGTTTTTTTATGAGTGACTAAAAACATAAATGTATTCTACAACTAGGATATTCAATTATGTATAAAAATAAATATTCAAGTTTTGTTATGACTGAACTTAAAAACTTCACCCAACAAGTGCACAGCAGATTGAAAGTGTTGTGCGATCAGATTTTGACTTACGTTGTTTTCAGTGTATAATGGGTACATAGCTTTTTGAATGTTCAAGAGAGTTTGACTTTTCTCATAAAATATAGGTTTGTTAACCATTAAACATTTTCTGCCTTATATAGATTATTTGACAGGAAAATCAGAAATTCATACTGGGTCAGATTTATTACCTGCTTAGTCAGCAATGAAGGCTTGGCTTTTTTGTAACTATTCTACTGGATGTAAACATCAAAGCATTTATTTGTTTTTGATTTGTTTGTGAGTGAGCTTCACTTCTTGCCAGATGTATAACAACTTTTAAATCTTAATCAGTTTCTGTTTTCTCAGTATTAGACATGATATACAGTGTATTGGGTTGATTGTTCATGAGATATATTTATATTAGTAGGTAATTACGAAGTTTTCCCAGGCTAGCTGCCTTAGAAGTTAGGTGACCTAAGTTTGAAGTTATGTGACATAAGTTTTCCAGATAGAATGCATGGCTCCTGAGACATAATGTATGTTCCAGTTCCTAGGGAATGGTGTTCTCCCTCAGGCATTAAAGTATTCAGACCCATTCTTGTTTCTCTGTGTGCACACTCAGAATTCAAAGAAGCAGGGAAACTTGATAGGACACTTGGTTTTAGAGATTAATCTTGTCTTCCCTGTATCATCACAAATGTCACCATTACCTGGCATCTATATCTGTATGATCCTAGCAATTGTCATTATTTTGTTTTGTGATAAAGGCATAAAACACAAAATTTTCTCAGTGGAGTTATCATAGTCTCTGTCTTGTATTCAATTTTCCTGGTCTTCTTTAATTTTTCACAGCCATATCAGGTAACTTGGCCCTGGGAAGTAAGAGCAGGCACTTATATGTATAAAATTTTCTCTCTCCCGCTTCTTCTTTTATTTATGTGCTTGCTTCTTGTTTTGTTTTAAAGTTTATATCTTCCTTGCAAGTTAGGCATCTTCTGTTATATCAGTAAAATTATTAAACTGAAAGACATGTATACCATGTATCATATTCTCACAATATCATGTTTTAGATAAAAGAGAAAGACTTGCTAAGTTTAAAACTTCATTTGCCCTTAAGTGAAGTTGTACGTATTTTATTTATGTTTTAACTGGTTTTATAGTTTAAAGATTATAGCAACTAACAAAATGCTCAACATCCCTAGACATCAGAGAAATGTAAATCAAGACAACCATAAGATTCCACCTCACACCAGTCAAAATGGCTAATATCAAAAACTCAGATGACAGCAGATGCTTGAGAGGATGTGGAGAAAGAAGAATACTTCTCCACTCTTGGTGGGTTGTAAGTTGGTACAACCACTCTGGAAATCAGTCTGGCAGTTCCTCAGAAAATTGGACATCTTGACTGAGATAACCCAGTCTCAAAAGAACAGACATAAAATGCAGTCACTGATAATTGGATACTAGCCCCAGAAAGATCTGAATACCCAAGAAACAAGTCACAAACCATATCAAGCTAAAAAAAAAAAAAAAAAAGAAGAAGAAAGGCCAAAAATGGAAACCTCAGCACTCCTTAGAAAACCAAACCAAACCAAAACAATTAGAGCAATCTCAGGGTGGGGTACACCTAGACCTTAAATCATTAATAACTCAAGAGCTAAGAATTGCCTTGTATGTTTAATCTATACACACTAAGAAAACTTTGACTATTTCCATGTTATATTTTGTTTTACATGTAGTTTATGCTCATTGTAACTAGTAAGATTTCAATTCATACTCTCAAACCTTTAAAAAAATCAAGTACTGACAAAAATATATTTATATAATTGTATGCCAAACATGCCTTTAAAAATCTGTACATGTATCTTTTCTTTTTAAAGTAAACTTGTAAGAAGAAAAAAGATTATAGTATAGGTACATGGTTTTCCCATCATTCTCTTCCAGTTTTTCCCTATATAACTTCTTGGTCTTTTTCAAAGCCATGAGCTCTATTTCTCATTAAATATTGTTACATGTAGCATATGTTCCATATACATATACACCTAAAAACTTAGTCTGTAATGTTCTTTTTTATTAATGATTTGAAACACTAAACAATATGATCCAAATGTTTAACAGACATGGCATATATTTTATATAGTACCTACACTATTTTATACTTCCCACATTGTTCTTTCTGTTCTTGATAAGATCACGCTGAAATTAAGTGTAAGATATACTGTAAAGGTGGATGCAAAACTTCTTATTAATTTGGAGGGGTCTTTTATATTCAGTTTCCCTAGAAACTGTTAATTATTCAAAAGGAATTTCCTCTAGTCTTTTTCTGTATCTTCTGTTCCAACAAACTTGTCATGTACTCTGTAATGCAAATGAAATAAAGCTGTTTTATTAAGTTTGGTCTTCTTTGTTGGGGTAAATTGGATCAGGAATGAAGGTGCACAATGCACCAAGGTTTTATTGCCTTAACTTCCCCAGTTGTCTTAGTTTTGATTACCATTATAATTGTGCACCATAAACCAAAAGAACTTTGGAAGGAAAGTATTTCACTCAAGCTCCAAAATCACTTTTCATCATTAAAGAAGTTAACACAGGAACATACAGACAGGAATCTGGCAGTGGGAGTGGAATTAGTGTCCCCTGAGGAGTGCTGCTTACAGGCTTGTTCCTCCTGGCTTAGTCTGTTTGCTATTTTAAAGGATCTAGGACCAGCAGCCCTGGGGTGGCACCAGTCACAAAGACTGGGATCTCTCACATCAATCAATAACATTAATATAATGCTCTTCAGTTCAGCCTGGAGCCAAATATTATGTAAGCAGTTTCTCAATAGAGACTTCCTTCTGTATTATTTTCTCTTCTACAATATTAAAAATATAATATTTTAGCATTTATTTCTTATGCAGATTTAATATTTAAAATGACAATATTTAACATAAACATGTCTTTTGCTCACATTCACTGCCACTCCAATCATATACTCTTATTGCATTTGTAGGTTGAGTTGTATCTGTGTCTCTTTCTTCTTTTGGTTTTTTTGCTTAGCAGTTTTTTGTTTTTACTAGGATGTAGTTCCCCTCATTGTATTGGGTTTTCCACCTATAATTCATTGTAGTGCTGGCTTTGTGGTCAAAAATTGTGTAAATTTAGATTTGTCTTGAAATATCTTCATCTCTTCATCTATGGTGATTGATAGTTTTTCTGGGTATAGCAGCTTGAGCTGGCACTTGTGCTTTCTTAGGGTCTGCATGATGCCTGTCCAAGCTCTTCTAGCTTCCATAGTCTCTGTTGAGAAATCAGGTGTGAGTCTGATTGGTCTGACTTTATATGTTACCTGACCTTTTTCCCTTACTGCTTTTAGTATTCTTTCCTTGCTTTGGGCACTTGATGTTTTGACTATTATGTTTCGGGAGGAATTTCTTTTCTGGTCCAACCTATTTGGAGTTCTGAAGGCTTCTTTTATGCTCGTGGTCATCTCATTCTTAAGGGTAGGAAAGTTTTCTTCTACAATTTTGTTGAAGATATTTACTGTGCCTCTTAGTTGATGTTCTTCTCCCTCTTCTATTCCTATTATCCTTAGGTTTGCTCTTCTCATCTTGTCCTGGATCTCCTGGACATTTTGGGTTAGGAGCTTTTTGTTTTGTGCATCTTCTCTGGCTGTTTTGTCTATGTTTACAATGTTGTCTTCTGCACCCGAGGTTCTCCCTTCCATCCCTTGTAGTCTATTGGAAATGGTTGCTTCTCTGACTCCTGATTTCTTTTTTAGATGTTCTACCTCTAGGGTTATCTTTTTTAGTGTTTTCTTTATTGTGTCAATTTCCGTTTTAAATTCCTTCTTACATCCCTTCATCTCTTTGTTTCTGTTTTCCTCTAGTTCTTTGAGTTCTTTGAGTGATTTTCTTGTTTCCTCTTTAAAAGCTTCTGATTATTTTTGCGTTTTCTCCCATTCTTGTTTAAGGATCTCTATCATCATCTTGAGGTATGATTGTAGGTCTGTGTCTTCTTTTTCTGGAGTATTTGGCATTTTAATGTTTGCTGTGATGGGAGAGCTGGGTACTGTTGTTGCCAGGTTGTCTTGGATTCCTTGGTATATGCTCTTTCCCTTTCCTCTTGCCATTTTGTTGTCAGTGATATGTTCTTGCCTTTTTCTTGTACCTGGTCTGTGTCCCTGGATCTCCACTGGTCCAGGTGGCAGATGGTCCGAAGGCTGTTCTGTGCCCCAAAGCCGCCAGGTGGGAACAGAGGTCCCAATGCTGGGTTCCTGGTCCCTCGATCAGGCAGGGCAGGGGTCCCCTTTCAGTGCCCACTCTGCAGAAATCTCTCTGCCTCCTGGATGCTTGGATCTCCTACTCACCAGGCCTTAACTTTTGCTAAATGCTGCTTTTTTTTTTTACAATAATTTTTATGACGTAGATTCAGGCAGAACACGTAATTGGGTAAATTCAAGTATTCATGCAGCCAGGTACCTATAAGAAAATAAATGATAGTTAGATAGATAAATCCATAATAGATAGATAGATGATAGATATGTACATACATATGTACATACATATATACATACATACATACATACATACATACATACATACATACATACAGCCATACATATATAGGGCTAACAGAACCCACTAGTAACTTAGCATATGGTAGAACTTATATATACAGATTTAAGTAAGTAAAAATAAACAACTATATGAACAAGTGACAAGGAGTTACATTTATACTACTGCCTCCTCCAGCATTAAATTCTCACTAGTTGATATAAAACAGAAGACATGAATTCTTAAAGAGAGATGAAGACGTTTATTTTTAATTGTGCAACACACAAATGTTCATATTAACATTAAGATCCCTCACATCCATAAGCTCAGAGGTGTGTATGCGAAAGCACAGACAGGTTCTTGGCACAGCCTCTTGCTTTCCAACTTAGAGACTGGGAAATATAGGACTTTCAGACCCAGGTACATTTTTGTTCAAGAATTTCTTCCCTTGATTGTTAGGATATTTTGTTGCAAATGTTTGTTTAAGCAAGTCATGGCAAACCTGGTACTCTTTAGTTTCATTCCAATTTATACATCATTAATATTCTAGAATTTTAAAAATAATTTTAAACACATTATGTTTAGGGCAGTGAGAAATAATGAGGATGTTTTGATGTCCCTATTACTTCCCTTAGCTATGGGAGAGTATATAGGAACATTCTGACCTTAGACCAGATCATGCAATGAATTATCAAACACTGGACCCTATCAACTGCAGTATTGTTTCTGAATACTGGGAAATCGACAAGATCAGGAATTCAGAAACTTATTTTGAGCAATGGGTGTATTTTTTTAATTCTCCCTGTCACATAAATATTTATACAGATATTGAAAATGGTGCATCTACATTTTTGAGAGGAAAAAAATAACCTGAGCTGTTTTATTTATTTATTTATTTATTTATTTATTTATTTATTTATTTATTTATTCTTTATTGCATTTTTTTTCTAGGAAAGTATCTGAGAGACTTTCTTCGCTGTTTTACAGAAACTCACAAACATTGGCACATGCCACTTGTATATTTGTATTTTATGGGAGATTTTTATTGGTTTATAACTCAAATAGAAGCAATATGTTGAACAATGACAGAGATTTCTGACATTTAAAGTACAGTTTTAAATACATATGTGGATGTGTATATTGTAAGGGGATATACTGTTTATTTGTTTATAATATTTAATTATAAAATATTTTCTTAGGAAACTTTTTTTTCGATTTTATGTTATGTTGAAGAATTGAATAAATTCTCCAAAGAGATGGCCTAAATGAATAAAGCTTTACAATGTAGGATAATCCTCTGAAAGAGTTATTGTGTCCTTGTAGTTTTTGAAATGATTTGCAGAATACACTTTATGTTAAGAGTTTTAATCCCCGAAGATACAATAATGACCCTTAAGCTGTTATAGAAGAGATAAATTTGATAAAATGCATGCATAATAAACTCCAGATAAAATAATGTTTATGAGGTTATTGAACTGAAGGTCATACATACTATTATACTTTAGAGGAAAGTAAACGAATTGTGTTCTTTATAACAAAGTGCAGCATGTCTCTCTAAATATTAAAAGATAATGGCTTACTTCTCATCACTGCCATTAGCACAAGTAGCTCATGTGTATGAAGAAAATGCTATTCAATAAATACATTTTATCAGCAACTAATATTACTCCTTTAATCAAACTCTGCCATATTTGGTAATGTCTTTTAATATCTGCATTAGAGACAATGGTCTTAGGAGAAACATCACAGCTAATCACCTATGAGAAAAAAAATAAGTGCAGCACATGTTATAGGTCTATCTGTTGAGATTATCTTTTTTTTAGCATGTAATGAATTGCTAAAAAACATCTGAGATGCAGGGCAATGGAGGTTTTAGAAAACCATTATGATGAACTACTCTTACAAAAATATTTACACAAATAAATTACAAACTGTATTTAAATTAGTTCAAATATCAACTCACACTTATAGATTCAAGTTATATATTTACTACTCAAAAATGTATTAGGTAAAATTCATTAAAGATGATCTTACCCTAAAATATGACATAATGATATACTGTCATCAACCACAGCTAAACAAAGCTAAACCTTTATTAACCAAAGAATAAGATGAAGATTTTTAAAGTAACTTTTGACTGGGAATTATGAACAACTCAATTTCTTCCATGTATCAATATGAGTCGTTTAGGATATCATAGGCTATGCCTGTTGTCCTTTGTAAAATTAAAATATAAGTCCATTTAAGTATATATGTTTATAACAAATTGTTATATATACTCCACTCAACATTAAAGTGAATCTTAAATTTAAATTCAGTCTGTAACTATTGGCATGTGAATAAGATGTTCCTATTTTCAAATGAACACACATCATCCACCTTTCCTTTCTGGACTGAGTTGGGCAACAAAAATAAAAAAACATATTCATTCTATGAAAACATCATCTTAGAAATTTCTCTGAAGTCAGGTGGAATGAATCTGCCAAATGAAAGAATGTGAGACACAGCTGCTGCCCCAAATTGATCTATTTAGCAGAACATATCTGTTTAATCTTTCATGATGGATCATGACACAAAAAACATCTTGACATGAACTGAACTTGACATTTTCCAAATTAATTTCTCATTTTCTTTCCAGAAACAGGAAATGCTGCTAATCTTCAGCATATTCAAAGCATACACCAACATTTATTTAATTACGTGACATATGGCAAATGATAAAATGTTCTGTGAAACGTTGTCCTCAGAATGATCAGTAATTCAAAAAGAACTCAATCACTCAGGTTTCATTAAGATTTTATACATGACCTCATGGGGGAAAAATCACAGTTTAAAATATTTTTATACTTTTAATTTTCTATCACTTTGCCAGTGAGGATGCTTTTAACCAAATTTAAAATAGTAGTCATATAAAGTTAATCTTTATCTACTGTTGACCAAATATGAAAATGAGCAATAGCAATTAGAACATTTAAAATAACCTCAGGATTATTTTTCCATGTTTAAAATCATGTTACTGAATAAAAAGTACACTGTACAAAGAAGTAAAGCTTCTTTTATCATGTTGCAGATATGCAGTTACAAGCAGTCTTAAACTAAACTATTGCCAAATAAAAAAGCAACACAGAAACCTCTGCATAGTCTTCAAGAAAAAGAGTACATTCAAATTGTGGTTTTTTAAATATAAGTCTGAGTGTGAGGAGGAGGAAAGACAAAAGCCTGAAGATGGAGAATGAGAAAAATGACAGATAATGATCAATTGTATGCAGGAAGTATGAGGATATGCGCCTGGAAACCTAAACTTGCAGAACCCCATGCATTGTATTAAGAAGTAGAGGGCCATCCCTGGATACACGATGAGCTGGAAGACAAACTAAGACATCTGAGGCAAGTCAACACAATATAAAATAAAACGTGATATATTCCTTTAGTATAATATTAGTTGGCATATAAAATTATTTATGATGAATTAGGTTTAGAGAATGGTTCAGGTTTTGGTTTTATTCATCTTAATTTTCAGTAGCCTGCCAAGATTTGAGTCTACATAAATAGTGACTTGTTAACTTCTTATCAATTTCAATTTTTTCTTCATGATATTATTTAAAAGGATTAGGAAAACCAAGGTATATCCCTGTTTCCCAAATGCCCATATGCTGCTACAGGCTTTCCAGACTGCTGTGATTTTTAAACTGATGATCCCTCAACAAATGGAGATATGAGAAGAACTCAGGTTTGGGTGAATTTACCCTGAAAACAAATACTAGGATCTCTCTCTCTGCCTCCCTCCCTTCTCCCCTCCCTCCGCCCACCTCTCTCTCCCTCTCTCCCTCCCTCCTTCCCTTCCTCCCCCCTGCCTCTCTCTCTCCCTCCCCTCCTCCCCCCAATCTCTCTCTCTCTCTCTCTCTCTCTCTCTCTCTCTCTCTCTCTCTCTCTCTCTCTCTCTCTCTCTCTCTCTCTCTCTCTCTCCTCCACTTTTATCATCACTAATAAGAGGTAGAATTTTTCTTACTTTTCTTGGTCCTGCCATCATGCTTTACTATGTGCTCAAACCAAGACAGCAGAACTTCAGGGAAATATATTGCACCTTACAGGCTAGTGAGATAAGCTAGTAAGAGAGTTTCACAAAGATGTTTTATATAACAAGTTTTAGTTGTTAATGGGGCCTGCTCAAATATCTTCCTAGAAGGATATGCTACAAATTGAGTATAAACCTATTGTGAGCTGGGTCAGATGGTAGTCTATTCTGGAAGTGGAAGCTTTCAATGTTCAGATTTGCTGAATATTAGATTGTGTAAAGTGTAGAAACTTCCAGGTCTAGGCCTAGGGACAGTTCTACAGGAGTGCTCCAGGCTCAGCCCAAGCTATGTTTTTGCACAGCTTGAGTATGGTTCTTATCTCATCCCTTCATCTGAGCAAATAAAAAGACTACTTACATTTTATGTCCAATGAGATTGTAGAAGAAAGCCAACAAAGAGCAAGAAATGATGGGGGAAACTCTGAGATAACAAATCTCAGTATGTCACCTATTTTAATTATATAGACTTTTTCATGCTTATAAAAAGTGGGATAAATAGCCTTCCATAATACAATTATAAATGGACTGAAAAAAATAACTAGGAAAAGAACACCCTTCACAATAGCAGCATATAATATAAAATATTTTGGAATAACTCTAACCAAGTGAAAGTGATGTATGAGAAGAACTTCAAGTCTCTCAAGAAAGAAATCTATGACCTCTGAAAATAGAGAGATCTCTCATGCTCATAGATTGGTATAATTAACATAGTGAAAATGGCCATCCTACCAAAAACAATCTACAAATTCAATGCAATAGCCATCAAAACATCAACATATGTTTCTTCAGATACATGGAAAGAGTAATTTTCAACTTCATATGGAAGAAACAATAAATCCGGGATAGCAGAAAACAATTTTTAACAATAAAAGGATGTCTAGGTGAATCACCATGCCTCAGGATGTACTACAGAGCAATAGTGATAAAACCGGGAACAGAGGCCAGAAAACTATCAAAATTTATAAAATGGCCACTAGTCTGGAATACTGTTGATATACAAGATCTTAAATATTTTAAAGAAACAATAGTAACATATGTAATGTATTCATCCTATGTGAATCTGATGTTGTATAACTGGGCTACATAAAGCAGGATTATCCTCTGAGACTGAAAAACTGCAACAGCAGATGAAGTGAAAGCTGGTTGTCAAATACAAATGCTGACAGAGTGGTAAGAGGAAGCTGTAGCTAGAGAATATTGAAATAGGTCTAAAGGGGTTAATATCCTGAAAGACTGATTGTTAAGTGAAGGTCAGTTTTCTGATGTAGGACAACAGATGAAACTTGATGAATCCATTATCATACAAGGTAGTGTTAAGAGCTACTTATCTGGAAGAAAAATGAAAACAAACAAACAAACAAACAAACAAACAAACAAAAAAAAAAAAAACGCTGTCTTTCACAAAAATTAGGCAAAGCTCCAGAGTGACTTGTACTTACTTCTTACCTAAATAAACTTCAGCCATATCCAGAAGAAAAACAGTTACTAGTTGAAAATGTAGCTTTTGAAAACACAAAGGCATATATTTTTAAAAAAAATGGCTAGAACTTTAAAAGTTTGTTCATCTCCCCAAGATGGAGGGCTTGGAGGTATTTCTGATATTAACATTAATGACTATGATAATTGGACAACAATGGCCAATAATCCTAGATATCAATATGTCTTTTGTTTTAACTGTGGAATCTAAGGTCATTTGAGAAGGGATTGTAGGCACAACATTTGTACATACTTTTCTAAAAGACTGTTATCTTCCAAGATTTGTTAAAGTTGTGGTTAGGATAGTAATTGGACTAATGAATGCAGAGAAGCAAGAAAAAAACAGGTAATCTCCCTATAAGGGTAACTGATGGGAAACTCCCTACAAGGTAATCCTGTAAGAATAGAAAAAATTTTAAGTGTGTTAGCTCATACCCCCAACCCCTGCAACAAATGATATAAGCCAGGCATTACTGTAACAGTAGAATATTTCATCCAAACTAATGCAGGCTACAGAAGGAAATAGAATATGAGACTTAGCTCTATGTAAAATTCTTACACCATCACCAAAATTTCAAGTTATAAAGTACTACTAGAATTCATGAACCTCTACCCTCGAAACAGTAGGAATGATTTTAGGAATAATTAGACTACCATATCAAAGATTCCATATCAAAGATTTATTGTGCAACCAGTAATTATAGATGAAGATCACATGAAAGAGATTGAGATTATTGCTTCTGTAAAGAAAAACATGCTGTTTAAAGAGAGAGACAGGATTGCTCACATTAAATTGCTTTCATATGTCAATGAGAATGCAGCTCTAATTAAAAGAAAACAGGAGGATTGGAAGTACACAAATAGAGTTTATTTGGCAAACTTATTAATAACCAGAAACAAAATTGATATTGAAATCCAAAGTCTGGAAGACATAGGAGCTAATCTAACAATAATCTCATGAGAGTCTTTATATCCACATTGACCACTTCAGCAGGTATAAACACAGTTTGTTGTGATTAGAACTTTATCTGCAATAAAAAACATTGAAAAGTGTAAAAATAATTAAATATGTGGAACCAGAACCTTGAATAGGCAGATTAAAGTATTATTGGTAAATATACTCATAAGCCTCTGAGGAAGAAATTTACTACAGTGGACAGCTCAGATTATTATTCTTTCAAACTCAGACAAGTACTACTTATTTTCTGGCACTGTATATTAAATCTTATGTAATATGTCTTGATTGTTTTTGTATTTAAATAGGTAATGCAAGTGCCTAAGTGTCTAGTTTAAAGGGTAAAAAATATGCTAGCTCTTGACATGTGTGAATTCATAAAGATCTAATTGTGTCTTGAGCAGTTCAGTTCATGGAGTTGAAAGACAGTCTTTCCAAACAGAGCAATACATCCGGAAGCTGATAGAAGTCAATTTGAAGTCAGTTAGCTTGAAGAGGAATTTAACGCAGAAAAGCTGTGTTTAACCAGCAAGTCAAAGTTCAGAAAGAACAGTGTATGTTTATTCATCAGTAAGTCGCTGAGGCTGGACCACTCTAGGCCTAATTTAGCAGAAAGAGGCCAGAAACCAAGCCTTCCTAGTCCAGGTTTATAAATTAGATTTATGGAGGCTAGACGCTTCTTGGGCTAGCACTAGCTATAGGTATATAGAAAAATTCTGTGCTCAGACTAATTATTCATCCAGTTTGGATACATCTCTCATCTCATCTTTTGTCTTATTTTTTTTTAATTGGATATATTTTATTTTCACATTTCAAATGTTATCCCTTTTCCTGGTTGGCTTCCCCTACATAATCCTACCAGATTCCCCCTCTCCCTGTTCTATTAGGATATTCACCCATCCTTGTATTCCCTCCTACCTCCCTGCTATTACTTCTCTTACATTAGGGCATGAAGCGTTGGCAGAACCAAAACTTTCTCCTCCTATTAATTCCCAATGAGTCCATCCTCTGCTACACATGGAACTGGAGCCATAGGTCCTTCCTTCAATGTGCACTATTTAGATAGTGGTTTAGTCTCTGGGAGTTGTGGTTGGTTAGCATTGTTGTACTTTTGTTATTGCAAACACCTTGAACTACTTCAATTCTTTCTCTAATTCCTCTATTAAGGACCTCATTTTCAGTTCAATGGTGGGCTGTGAGCATCCATCTCTGTATTTGTCATGCTAGGCCAAAGCTTCTCAGGAGACCACGATATCAATATCCTATCAGCGGGTACTTGTTGGCATCAGCAATGTTGTTTGGGCTAGATCCACAGGTGTGGCAGTCTCTAGATAGCCTTTCATTTAGTCTCTGCTTCAACTGTTGTCTTTGTATTTCCTCCTGAGAATATTTTTGTTTGCCCTTCTACAAAGGACTAAGGCATCCACACTTTGGTCATCCTTATTCATGTGGTCTTTGAATTGTACCTTGAGTATTCCGAGCTTTTGGGCTAATATCCATTTGTCAGTGGGTGCACAATAGTGGGTATATATTGAGTGATTGGGCTACCTCATTCAGGATAATCTTTTCTAAATCCATCCATTTGTCTAAAAATTTCATGAAGTCATTGTTCTTAATAGATGAATAGTACTATATTGTGTAAATGTAGCACATTTTATGTATCCATTCCTCTGCTGAAGGATATCTAGGTTCTTTTCAACTTCTCAGTATTATAAATATGGCTGCTATGAACACAGTGGAGCATGTGTCCCTATTGTAAGTTAGAGCATCTTTGGGTATATGCCCAGGAGTGCTATAGCTGGGTTCTCAGGTAATACTATTGTCTAATTTTCTGTGGAACTGCCAGAGTGATTTCCAGAGTGGTTGTACCAGCTTAAAATCTTACCAACAATGGAAGAGTGTTCCTCTTTTGCCACATCCTCACCAGCCTCTGCTGTCAACTGAGATTTGTTTTTTTTTTTAATTTTTTTTCAAATCAACTATTTTAAAATTTAATTTTTATTCCTACACACAGGAAATCAAGGTGACAGTTCTTCTTTTGCATATTAAAATAATATGTTCCTTACAAAATATGTTTCAGCTTAGCCATTTTGACTGGTGTGAGGAGGAAACTCAGGGTTGTTTTGATTTATATTTCCTTGATGACTAAGAACATTGAACCATTTTTATGACAAAACAACATTTACACAATATCATTTCACAAATTTAACCCTACAAAGGATAATAGATGGAAAACTCCAACACAAGGAGGGAAACTGTATTTGCTGGTTTTGTGTCAACTTGACACAGCTGGAGTTATCACAGAGAAAGGAGCCTCAGTTGAGGAAATGCCTCCATAATATCCAGCTGTAAGGCATTTTCTCAACTAGTGATCAAGGGGGAGGGCCCAGCCCATTGTGGGTGGTGCCATCCCTGGGCTGGTAGACCTGGGTTCTATAACAAAACAGGGTGAGCAAGCCAGCGGAAGCAAGCCAGTAAGTAACATCCCTTCATGACCTCTGCATCAGCTCCTACTTCCTGACCTGCTTGAGTTCCAGTCCTGACTTCCTTTGGTGATGAATAGCAATGTAAATGTATAAGCTGAATAAACCATTTCCTTCCCAACTTGATTCTGAGTCATAATGATTTGTGCAGGAATAGAAACTCTGACTAAGACAGAAACTATAACATAGAAAATGGAAGAAATTAATCTTTCAACTAATCAAAATGAAGGTAGCCACACAAACATAATTATATCTCGAACAATAAAACTGAGGAGAAACAACAATCATTGGTCCTTAATGTCTCTCAACATCAGTAGACTCAATTCCCAAATAAAAAGTCATAGACTAATAGGCTGGCTATGTAATGAGAACCCAATATTTTACTTCATACAGCAAAAGAACCTCAGATAAAAAGACAAACACTACCTCAGAGTAAAAGGCAGAAAAACAATTTTCCAAGGAAATTGTTCCTAGAAAGAATTTGGTGTAGCCATTCTATTAGTGAATAAAATTGACTTTTCACCAAAAGTTATCAAAAAAGATGGGGAAGGACAAGTCAATACTATATAATTATATGATTGATGAAAAATTCCCATTTATTTATTAAGTCTCATATTTATTTTTGATAGTTTTAAATTATAATTTTTTGCATTTCTATTTTATTTTCTGTATTGTAAATTTTTAATTACTAGACATACATAATTTAACACATTAATTAAGAGCCAATGACCTTGCTTCCTATTTATGTTATATAACTTTGATTTTTATACAATATTTTACAGAAAAAATATTAAAGCATGAAATTTACTAATTGTTCTATTCTCCAATACTGAATCTATGGATATGGAACCAAGTTGTATGTACATAAATAACACTATTCACTGCAAATATATGTAGATTAGATATGTTATAGTAGGTTATACTACACATTTTCTATTCAAATTGTTAGTATTTTAATCTAATATGATATGATAAAAAAGGTGGCTCACCATATAAGATCACTTACTATTTTCACAAAGAGTTGGGTTTAATTTCCAACTCCCACACAGTAGCTCATAATCATCCTTAAATCCAAGTTCTAGAGATCGAATTTTGTGTACATAAATACATATAGACAAAATAGTTGTACTATTAAAATAAACTAACCAAATTTAAAGAAACTGCTAATTATTTGAACAATGTTTTTATTAAATACCTCTGTCTACTTTTTTGATAAAATGAATAGAAAAACAGCATTAATTATTTCATAGAATGGATTCTATTACATAATTATGTAAATTTTTTGAAAATTATGGGACTAGAAAGTATCATCTTGAATGGGGTAACTCAGTCACAAAAGAAGACAAAATGTATGTACTTACTGATGAGTGGATATTAGGCAAAAAGCTCAAAATACATACAAACACTAAAAAATTTTTAACACTAAAAAATACTGAATATCATGTTTGCTATTGACTCCTTCTTCAGAAATGCTTCCAAGACAAATGTCTTTATCTTCACGGTTCTTCTCTGGACATGACAACTTGCATGATGCATCTAACACTTTACAAATAGATGTACGTAAAAATGTGATGAACTTATTCAAATATATTTTTTATTTTAAAATAATTATTTCATATTAAAAATAAATATTTTCATGGCAATAGAAAACACACAAATCAGTTTTTTTTCTATTTCTGGTTCATATTGAAAATATTCACACATATTGACATGATATTCAGTATAATTTGATTGTTTGAAATTTATGGGCATTCTGAGATTTTTACCTGATATCCACTTATCAGTGAGTGAATACCGTGTGTGTGTGTGTGTGTGTGTGTGTTCGTGTATGATTAAGTTACCTCATTTAAGATGATACTATCTAGATCCATCCATTTGCCTAAGAATATCATGAAGTCATTGTTTTTAATATCTGAGTAATACTCCATTATGTAAATGTACCACATTTTCTTTATACATTCCTCCACCAAAGGATATCTGGATTCTTTCCAGCTTCTGGTTATGGTAAATAAGTTTTCTATAAATATAGTAGAATATCTGTTCTTGTTGTTTGTTGAAGCATTTCTTGGGTATATGCCCAAGAGTAGTATAGCCTGTTTCTCAGGTACTACTATGTTTAATTTTTCCGAGGAACTTCCTGATTTATCTCCAGGGTAGTTGTACCAGCTTGCAATACCACCACCAATGAAGGAGTGTTCCTCTTCTCCACATCTGCTATCACCTGAGTGTCTGGTCTTAGCCATTCTGTCTGATATTAGGTGGAATCTCAGAATCATTTTGATTTTCATTTCAATGATGACTAAGGATGTTGAACATTTCTTTAGGTGCTTTATAGCCATTCAACATTCCTCAGTTGAGAATTCTTTGTTTAGTTCTGTAATTTTTATTTGGGCCATTTGATTCTCTGGAGTCTAACTTCTAAATATTTTGTATATTTTAGATATTATCCCTTTTCAGATGTAGGATTGGTAAGTATCTTTTCTCAATCTGCATCCTCATAAGAAGAACAACAATATCAACCAACCAGAGATCACTCCAAGAGCTGCCAAGGATGAAACCACCAACCAAAGGAAACACACAGAAAAAAACATGTCTCTAGTTGCATATGTAGCAGAAGATGGCCTTATCAATGAGAGGAAAGGCCCTTTGTCCTGTGAAGGTTGGTTGCCCCAGTGTATGGGAATGACAAGGCCACTGGTGAGGTCGCTGGGAGGTTGAGGGCACCTTAATAGAAGCAGGGGTTAGGGGATGGGATGAGATGTTTCTGGAGAGGAAACTGGGAATGGAGATAACATTTGAAATGTAAATAAATAAAATATCCAATAAAAATTTTGTTGGTAATGTTATACATAGAAGCAAGCTATTATTAAAGAGAAATATGCATGTGCTAGGACTTATATATGGTTATGCCAGGGAGTAGCACTATTATAAGATATTGCCCTGTTGGAATAGTTGTGGCCTTGTTAGAGTAGGTGTATAATGTGTGTATGGGTTTTAAGACACTCATGCTAGCTGACTCGAAGCCAGTCTTCCACTAGCAGCCTTCAGATGAAGATGTTGAACTCTCAGCTTCACATACACCATGTCTGCCTAGATCCAGCCATGTTTTTATATTGATTATAATGGACTAAACCTATGAACCTGTAAGCCAGACTGACATATATGTTGTTTTCATAAGAGTTGCCTTGACCATGTTGTCTTTTTACAGCAGAAAAACCTTAAGAAGACAGCATGTATGTCACTAATTTTAAGAAAGCATATTTTCTTTGTATTTTGTAAAACCAAAATTTAGAAGACCATTTGAAAATTTAACAATTTTAAATCTGAAGAGAATAAGCAAAACAGTAAACAGCTCCTGACACTGAATCCAAGTATAGATTTCATAGGAAATTATAAAGTTCATAACATTTAGTAAAGATCTGAATACACCCAATGTATCCTAGGTTACATAATATATCAAGAAAAAAACTTATTGTTAGTATTACAAAGTAACACATTTATTTTAATAGACTTTAAAAAATCATCTCTAAACATAAGGGAACATAATTTTGAGATAAATAAAGTAGCACGTCTTGGTTAAGTGATCCACAATTCATTAAATGTGGCATGATTCCCCACTAATGTGAAAACATGAGCCTATTTCACACTAACTTTCATGCTCCCTAGGGATCTGTCTACAGTGAGTTTCCTGAACTTCTTTATGTTTTGCTTAACAGATTTTGTTTTGAATTTTCCTTAAAAATATTGCCTGAAGCCATGTAACTTTAAAGGTTCATTGTAGTGAGAAGTATTTAGCATTCAGGATATGATGCAATCAAAGAAGCTGTTTCCTTAGAGACGAAACTTTTCAAAGAACCTAATTAATGGAAACAAAAGCAGTATTTTTGCATCAAAACTATCAGGGAAACAAATTATCAGCTTTGAGTTGGAACATTTCAATTGAACTCTTGAACTCTTCTATGTTAATCAAACATTCTGAAGTGCTAGTTCTTAGCACTAATTATATTTTGAAATGGTAAGATTACTTTAAAATAATAGTGATCATACTTATGTTACTTTGTATTCTATATGTTGAGTCTACTTTATCCTATGTTTTAGATCATCCATAATACTATAGTTGTGACAACCACTTGTGAACATTTTATAAAGAGTGATATAGGCTTCAAAACTACAGAATTCTGTAAATATAAATACATACATTTCCTTACAGTACTTTATTTAATATTTTATGACTACATTCCTTTCAATTTATACTATATTTAATAACATATTCTCTTGTCAAAAATAAACTTAATGAATTTAAATGACATATTAATTTCTTTGCCATTATCAATTAAATCAAAATCACTATCTTACGGTTTTAATATTTATTTTTGTGTATGGGTGTTTTGCATGCATATACATGTCTATGAACTCCATGCATGGCTATTCCAGTTAAGGATAGTGGAACTGGAAATACAAATTACCCTGAACCACTATCCAGGGATTAATAATTAAATACAGTTCCTCAGGAAAAACTGCCACTGTTTTTAACTGCTGAGATAAATCTCCAGTTGCCAATATTTTTTTTTCCTCTGATCTCTATTTTCCAGGCTCAGGTAAAGAAGGGGAACTTATCATTTGTATGCCTAATGATTTTGAAGGTTGTATTGAGTTCTTCCATGGAATAGGATTATGTCTTTCTAGATTGTATTTCAAAGAGTTACAAATAATATTGTGGGATAAACCTGATATATTAGACTAATGTCTGTATTTGGAGTCATGTGGAAGAGGGACAGTGATAGTTTGTAGAATAGCTTTGATTCTGCATGAAACCTGTGGCCATCTGTAATAAAGAATAGAAATTATACTAGACTCAAAGAAATTAACATTATTCATCCAGTATAACAAGATAGAAATTAGCCTGTCCTTATTGTAAAGCCATGTATGATACAGGCTTCTGTTTGAAGGATTTTCTATTAAATGTGTGGTGATTATAGAAAGCTTACTTAGAAATCCAGTAAAATGTGATGCTCCACTGTTCATAACAGGAAAAAAAAAAACTTGACTATAGGAACTAACCTTTAAAAAGAGAGGTGTCCTTATTTATTGATCTGCATTATATGATCTTTGATCCCGGATTATTTCACAGAAATGTCTTTTGGGAATAGCTTTGAAAATTCACTGGGTTATCAAATTACAAATACCAATAGAAGTGCAAGGTTTTATTTAGGCACATTCTGTAAATGTAGATTTCATCAAATTATGATTGGGGAATTTTAAAATGACTCAAAGTCAGGAATATGATCTGCTCCATCATTTGTTTTCAATTATATGAAGCTGATCTTCTGATATTTCTCTTAGTATGTTGATGTTTTTGCAAGAGACTTTTAAATAAACAGCTGACGCTTTATGTAAGTTTCTTCTGTTTAACAAGCAAGTCATAAAATATTTTGTATATTTTAAGACATTCAGAATAATTTTCACTTAGAATTTAATTTGTGTGAGACTGAAATCCTTGCAATTTTAGTTTCAGAATTCTCTTTATTTTATTTGAAGGATCTTTGGTTATCTCTTCTCTAAATTCAAATTTGACTTTCAAAAGGAAAGTATTCCAATAGAATTATAATTACATATAAACCTATCATCTATGTAATAACAACTAAATATTCATTGATCTAATAGTTTGTATTACTAAGTCATACAATTTATTATTTGTAATGAAAGTTTCTATAGAAGCATAACTAGCAGCAGCTTAAATGTAGGAATAATTCATAAAGTTCTTAATTAATAATAATTACTCATTAATTAAACAATATAAAAACCTTAAGTGCGCTAAATAATAGACGAAATTTAAAAATCGGGTACAGAGCTAGGCAGAACCCCAGAGGCTTGCACTCCCCCAGAAACAACTCACAGACTGTATGAAGTCCAAGAAATAAAGAAAACAAAAATATACATATATTCACAAAACAAGAAGACTTTGACTATTTCCATGTTGCGTTTTGTTTTGCATGTACTTTACGCTTATTGCAACTAGTACGTTTTCAATGCATACTGTCAAGCCCTTGAAAAAAATCAAGTACTGACTAAAAACATATTCACATGGTTTTATGTAAAATTTATTTTAATGTCTGAAAAAACAGTACTGACAAAAATGTATAATTTTAAGCAAAAAATGTTTAAAATCTTTACATTTATCTTTGTTTTGCAAAATAAAGTCGTTTAAAAAAAAAAAAGAAAATTCTCAACTAAGGAATATCAAGTGGGGGAGAAGCACCTAAATAAATGCACAATATCCCTAGTCATCAGGGAAATGCAAATCAAAAAACCCCTGAGATTCCACCTTACACCAGTTAGAATGGCTAGTGTCAAAAACTCAGGTGACAGCAGATCCTGCTGAGGATGAGGCGAAAGAACACTCCTCCACTGTTGGTGGGGTTGTAAACTGGTACAACCACTCTGGAAATCAGTCTGGAGGTTCCTCAGAAAACTGGACATAGTACTTCATGAGGATTCAGCTATACCACTCCAGGGCATATACCCAAAAGAAACTCCGTCATCTAACAAGGACACATATTCTACCATTTTAATAGCAGCCTAATTCATAAAAGCCAGAAGCTGGAAAGAACTCAGATGTCCTTCAACAGAGGAGTGGTACATTAACACAATGAAGTATTATTCAGCTATTAAAAACAATGACTTCATGAAATTCATAGGCAAATTCATAGAACATGAAGCTATCACACTGAGTGATGTAGACCGTCACAAAAGAATTCTCATGATATGTACTCATTGAAAAGCAGATACTATGCCAAAAGACTCAGAATACCCAAGAAATAATACGCACAAATTATGAAGCTCAAAAAGAAGAAAGGCCAGAAGGTGGATGCCTCAGTCATAAGAGGGGAGAACAAAACACTCATAGGAGGAAGTACACAGACAAATAGATGAGCAGGGATTGGAAAAAAAACCATCCAGAGACTGTGTCACCTGGGGACCCATCTCATATGCAGCCACTAAACCCAAGCACTATTGCTGATGCCAAGTAGTGATTACTGTCAGGAGCCTGATATGAATGCCTCTTCAGAGGCTCTGCCAGAATCTTACTGATACAGAGAAGGATGCTTGCAGCCAACCATGAGACTGAACTTTAGAACCCCAATGAAGGATCTAGAGAAAGGACTGAAGGAGCTGAAAGGGTCTGCAACTCCATGGGAAGAACAAAATGATCAACTCACCAAACCCACCAGAGCTCACAGTGATTAAAACACCAACCAATGAATTCACATGGAGAGACCCATGGCCTCAGGTGCATATGCAGCAGATAGCATTTTCTGGCATCAATGGAAAGAGAGGCCTTTGGTCCAGCGAAGGGTCATTTATTCCCAGTGTAGGAGAATGCCAAGGCACTGAGAAGGGAGAGGGTAATTGGGAGAGGTAGCACCTTCATGAAGAAAATGAGAGGGAAAGGGGGAATGGAATTGGGGAAAATGGGATAACATCTGAAATGTAAATACAGAAAATATCCAAATTAAAAAATAAGAATAAAAGAAGTTGGTATCATTGAAGTAGAAAACAGCATAATGGTGAACAAAGGTTATTATAAGGAGATAGCAGATGGATTAAGGACAATTGTTAGGTACAAAGGTATGAATTGATAGTATGAAAAATAAAGAAAAAAGAAAATATAACACTAAGCTAAACAATGCAAAATAACCCCCAAACCTATTTCCAGATTTTCAAGCTATTGACCACCTATGCTTTCTTCTCTATCTCTCCCTGTCAAATTGCCCTCCCTACCAATCACTTGAGCCACCTTAACAATCACAGTTCTAAGTCAAGATCTAAACTTGCTTTAGTCAAGAGCTAGTGAGATGCTTCTTCCCCCTCTCATCCCTGCACACATAATCCCCTGCTTCTGAAGATGCTCCCACTCCTGCCCACCCTTTACCAACCCATCAACCTAAAATTTCCCTATACTGGTGAAATGAGCCTTCATAGGACCAAGGACGTCTCCTATTGATGCCAGACAGTGCCATTCTTGGCTACATATGTTGCTGGAGCCATGGGTCACTCCATGAGTATTCATTGGTTGGTGTTATAGTTCCTGGGTGATCTGGGAGGGTTGGTTTATTGATATTGTTGTTCTTCCCTTAAGGCTGCAAACCCTTTTAACCTTCCTTCAGTCCTTTCTCTATCCTGTCATCCATTGTGGTCCCTGTGCTCAGTCTAATAGTTAGCTGCAAGCATCTTTATCTGTACCAGTAAGGCTCTGGCAGATTTTCTCAAGATATATCCAAATCAGGTTTCTGTCAGTAAGCACTTCTTGGCATCAGCAATAGTGACTGAAAAAGAGGAAAACACTTCCATTGTTGGTGGGCTTGTAACGTGGTACAACCACTCTGGAAATCAGTCTGGTGGTTCATCAAAATTTGGACATATTACTACTGGAGGACCCAGCTATACCTCTTCTGGGAATATACGAAGTCATGATCCAACATATAACAAGGGCACATGCACCACCATGTTTATAGCAGCCTTATTTATAATAGTCAGATACTGCAAATAACTCAGATGTCCTTCAACAAAGGAATGGATACAGAAAATGTGGTACATTTACTTAAAGGAGTATTACTCAGGCATTAAAAACAACGACTTAATAAAATTTTTAGGCAAATGAATGGAAATAAAAAATATTATCCTGGGTGAAGTAACCTGGTCACAAAATAACACACACAGTATGTACTCAGTGATAAGTGGATACTAGCCCCAAAGCTCAGAATAACAAAGAAACAACTCACAGACCAGATGGTTTTTACTGTTAAGACTCACCAACATCTGAGTTACCACAGGACTAAAATTCAAGAAGATAAAGAAATATGCATTTGGAAAACATTCTGTCTAGAAAAAAAAATCTAGATGTACTACAACTGTGGTGTGATAGTTCAACAATATCTTCCTCCCATTGAACAAGACAAAAACCCTTTAGACTTTCAATCAATCTATAAGGCTCAATTTCTCTCAGCATCCTCAAACTGATGCTGAGACCTAGAGGATTCACGGAGACCCACTGATTTTCACTGTACCTGGGAAGCCATAAGGAGTGATATCTAATACCTGTGCAAGAATAATGTGGGAAAGGGATAGATAAACCTGTCAGCGATGGTGACTGCAAACAGGCCTGAAAGCAAAGTGGCTTTACCTTTATCTGCACTGCCACCAGAAAGGACCAACCACATTTACTGTGGGAATTCCTACTTCAAAGAATGTGGTCAAGAATTTGTAGGATTTCCAAGAAAGTTGTATTTTAGTTCATTCTAGATCCAATTAAGTTGAGAGCCAAGATAAGATATGATATATAATAATTTGCAAAAAAAAAAAATGGTATGTGAGAATTTTGGTCTGGAGGCAAATATATCAATGGAATCTATATATCTAATTAAGCTTAAAATTTAAGATTTTAAACCTCATTGCTACTAAGGTTGCCAGAACATTGTGTAGCAATGATTTGAATGACCTTCATCTTAATTGCCTCAAACTAATTTGGACTAATTTATGAAAGAGAAAGCAGGACTTTTAAATAAATGAATTCATTAATTAATGTCATTATTACTAATAAACTAATCTTTTAAATAAACTAATTTAAGTCTTAGTAGCTTATGACAATAATGATTTGCTATTACTAATGATTCTGTTGGTTACTTTGCATCAACTGTTGTAATTTTTTTAAATTTTCAACCATTTTTACTGCTTGATTTTTAAATTATATGCCATGTTTTTAATTAAATGAAAATTAAGCACAATACCACTACTTCTGAGTCTCTTTATAAATAAAACCCCAAATAAAGACAAAAAAAAAACTGAGTTAATGTATCTTCACATATCTTGCTTAATCTGGGATATCCTGTAGAGCACACATAAGGTAGATTAAAGTAAACACATTATGTTTACTATATGTGTATAGAATTATTTAATATATATTTCATGGCATGTTATAAAATCTTGAAATACACTGTTTTTTTGTATATTCATTACTTAAGAAGGAACTATTTTAAATAGAATTAAAGAGGAAAATAGTAAGAGGTTTCCTGTAACCTCAGAATAGATTCAACAAAGAGCAAAGAATGGGGAAACACTAGATGGGAATCTTAGATTTTATAACTTAAATTCATTTTTAAACAGTGACATCTGTCACATGATTCTAAATTATCTAGATTAATAAAAACCCTTATTTTAAAATAACAATTCATTATTTATTTATTTTTTAACTTTTTCTTTTTTTAACAACTTTATTTTACAAAACAAAGATAAATGTACATATTTTAAGCATTTTTTGCATAAAATTATACAATACATTTTTGTGAGTACTTTTTTTCAGATTTTAAAATAATTTTTACATAAAACTGTATGAATATATTTTTTAGTCAGTACTTGATTTTTTTAAAGGTTTGATAGTATGCATTGAAAACTTTGAGCATAAAGTACATGTAAAACAAAATGTAACATGGAAATAGTCAAAGTTTTCTTGTTGTATAGAGATTTTTTTGTTTTGTTTTGCTTTGTTTTCTTTATTTCTTGGACTTCATACAGTCTGTGAATTGTTTCTGGGGCAGTGTGAGCCTCTGGGGTTAGCATCCCATTATCAGTGACTGCATATTATGTCTGTATTTTATTATTTTTGCCAAGAAGTAATACAGATTTTTAGAAGATATAAAATAGCTCTTTTATACTATGCTTATATTACTTAAAATTAATTTTAAATACATTTTGATAATATTCTTCCCCTAATCCCTGTTTTTTCAGATCTTTTCACCCTGTCTACCTAAAATCAAATACTAGCAAATTGTAGTTGATACAGGCATCCCCTTAAGATTCAGCTTCATAATTGCAGGTTAATCTGATGATGTATTAGTTAGCGTTCTCTAGAGTCAAAGAACTTATAGGTAGTCTCTATATAGTAAGATAATTCGTTAATGATTTACAGCCTGTAGTCCCACCCCCCAACAATGGTCCGCAGCAGCTGTGAAAGGAAGTCTAAGGACCTAGCAGTTGCTCCGTCACACAATGCAAACAGATGAAGAGAATAATGTCTTCCTTCTTCCAATGTCCTTCCACTAGTCTCTAGCAGAAGGTGTGTTCCAGATTAAAGGTGTGTACCACAATGCCTGGATCTAAGACTTCCTTTGATACCAGATGACCTTGAGCTTTAGATCTTGTCTTAGTCTCCTGAGATTTATAGTCACTGTGCCTCAAGATCTCCATGCAAAATCCAAGTCAGAAACTTTTATCTCCCAGCCTCAAGATCTGGATCACTGGTGAGCCTTCCGATTCTGGATTGTAGTTCGTTCCAGATATAGTCAAGTTGTGAACCAGGAATAGACACTCCAGATGTCATTCTAAATATTATTCTGGAATATACATATTAGAAATATAAAGATACTAAAAGTAAAACATCCTAATAGACTTAGGACAATTTATGACTTTTATTCAACAGCTCAGGAACATTGACACAAATAAGAGGAGGTAGAAATTTTGACTAAATATTGTTCCATTAGACATAAAAATTAAATTCTTAATTCTTAAATTCTTAAATAAACAGTTATGGTCATATACTCATGGGTGTTTAACAAACTCAGTCTGCTACACAAACATTATGCTCCAAATGTTTCATGTGATATAATGAAAGAATCAACCATCAAAGTTATGAGAGTTTAAAGTCTCTAACAGGATTGATAACTTTTTGTCTGCTTACATAAATATATCTCAAAAGATAAACAGTTTAATCATGTGCTTTGTTTTTTTCAGAAAAGAGAAAATTGCTCTTATTAAAACTTCTCAAATATTATAGGCCATCTGGTTGCAAGATATTTCTTCATAATGTTTTCTAGAAGTAATGTAGGTGATAATAGTAAACCTACATATTTCTTTTCATTTATCTTGCCATCAAAAAGATTTCTCAGCAATACCACCACAAGTATTATATTCATCCTCTAAATTTTTGTATTTATCAGCTTTAATTATTTTTCAAAAATATAAATCATAAGTCCTTAATACTTTCTCTTTCATTTGTTCTTATGGGCATCATAGGCTCACTACTGGATTGAACCTACTACTTGCTTCACTTCTACAATATTTTCATATAGATGTTAGTACCTGTAGAGTTTTTATAAATTCACCTACTAGCTAGAGTTCTTTTCTGAAATGAATATTAAAAGAATTATTTGGCTTATTGTAGTTTTCACAATTGCTTTGCTCTTATTTTCTCTGTATGACTAATAACAACCAATTCCAATTTTGAAATCAGTCTGTATATTTTCTACAGGACAGCGAGCTGAACCATTTTTAACCAGTATAGTATGTACATATCCTAAATCCCCCTTTTTTACTGCTTCTGGGTTCTCTATTTCTAGTAAATTTCTCTGTAGAGATGTCAATCATTTTGACAGTCAATCTCTGCCAATCTTCAATCACTAAGAGACTAAATTCAAAAAATTTGATTTTCAATTGCAATGCAATCTTAATGTTAATCTCAAAAACACATAGTTAATATTCAATGTATTCTATACATTATCATCAACTAAGATTGGGTATTATATTTTAAAAATATTTTTACCTGGTGCTTGCTTAGTAGTCACAGATAATTCTGTGCTTATGGATAATAGTAAATTATTTTTTTTCTTTTCTGGCAAGTGTAAGCTCGTTGCTAATCTGTTTTTCTATTATTGTAAGGAGGTTATAAAGACAGCCCACATTCTGCATGGCTAATTATAATCACCTGTGTTCTTCTTTTCAGATGGTAAAAGATACAAATTTTCTAGTCAATATACATGGTCAGAACTAGAGCCAAATATGCTTTTCATCTTCATTCCAGTGACACAACCAAAATATTTTCAGCAAAGTATATTATCTCTAATGTAACATAAGGAAAATAAATGCCACCCAATATAATCATATTATATAGTCATAATAAGTGTATTTTGTGGCAATTATTCTCTATTAGATTTAATACAATACATATATACATATATATAACATACTTATATATGTTTTCTAATTTTATTTCAATGCATGTACTGTAGTCATATCAATTTTTCCCTCTGTCCTATGCCAAAACTCCTTCTAAGTCCCTCTACACAAATTTTCCTAAACATTATTGCCTCTTAGTGTTTAAATATTATTGTTAGATCCACAGACATACACACATATGCAGATATACACACACAAACCCATTATACAGATATATATGTGTGTGGGTATGGGTGTGTGTTTGTATATATTCAAATATATAAATTATATATGTGCATATACATGTGTACATATGTTAATTATATATATGTATTCATAACTCAAAGCTACTGAGTTCATTTAGTATTGCTCATATATGAATTTATTAAGGGCTAACTGCTAGGGATTATATAACATCAGGATTTTGGTCATGGAGAACACTAATTTTCACTTCTTGGCATTCATTATTCGACTGTGTAAATTTCACCTATCGTCAAATAAACTTCCTTAATTTTAAAATTTTTTATCCAATATAATTTGATATACGCCTATATGCATTTTACTTAGATATGCCCAAACACTTCTATATTTTTAGGACTAAATTATTGCTGTCAGTTAAGAATATATAAATTCTAATTATAAATGCCTCATAGAAGAATGGAACCCATAGCCATACTTTTTCTTAAAGCACACTAGAAATCTTTTCAGTACATGTCAGTGATGACTGGCTACAAAGTGGTATTATTTTAATTTTAGTGCAGACTAATTTGAGTTGACTCATGGCTGCCTGTGCATAGTCTTAAGTGATAATAAGTATAGAATTACTCATTGGGAGAGGCTTATGTCATAAGCTGACTGTCTAAGTGATGAATATGTAATGAAATTAAATAGAATTGAAACAGATGGTTCTAGCTTTTGATAAATGTGCATATCTTTATAATCAGATAATAAGTCTGTTGCTTGGAAGATCAATTGGGATATAATAACTTGAAAAAGTAAACCATTTCACTGTTTGGCATTTATGAGACAAAGAAAAAAGTAAATTTCATTTTAAGTTACTTAAAATATTGCTTATATTTAAGCAGCTAATTAAAATGGGTAATCAGGCATTGCCATTTTATTTCTCATGTAAAATTATTTTGTTTGCTGTATACATTTTTAAGAAAACTTTTGAAAATCAAATTTCAAAGATTCTTGTTCTTTTATCTTTAAGGATACAGAAACAAAACAACATAATTTGAACTGTTGTCAGTATCAAATCTTTAATTATTAAAATTAAAGTAAAAATACAATGCCTTACAAGCATCATGTAAAACAGGTCATTACTATCATAGAATATGTGCATACTAATTTTATATTGTATATTTAAAATTATAGTAAGATGGTATTTTAACATACGGTATTATCATATGTATTTTTTTTAATTTGCTTTACTTTAAGACTAATTAGTATGGTCAGGTTTAATGTTCTTTTACAGCAATAATGTTATTGGCAACGTAGAAAAATAACTTTATTAATTAAACATTGTTTTTGATGCTTGAAAACATTACTGTATTATAAAACTGCTAGTTTTTATTGTGAAAATCACAGTAAGTAGTAAGATTCTAAGTCATTTACTAGTTTCTTTTCTGTAATATAAGTGATATGAGGCCAAAAGTATTTTAAACAATATTTTCTTTTTGAAATGTAAGTTATTTTGTTTTAAAAATTAATGAAGTTATTTCTTTTGCTACCCACTATTCAGAAAATTGTTTCAGAGACATAATTAGAGAATTTGTAGTATAAAATTATTACATTGCATCATATTTGTTCAAAATATGTAACTTTATACTTGCCATGAATTTTATATCAGCACTGGACACATATGACTGATGAGTTACATTTTCTTATTAAGGTATGAGAATAAAGCTGATGTTAAATTGCAATCATAAGCAGGAAAACTAATTTACTTATGAAAGCACCATGCCTTCTATTCAGGGAATGATAGAGCATGAGGTTTGATGGTCTGGGCTGGTGCTCAGTATGGTGATTTCCTCTTAATATCAGGCAGTGGTGCTGAGAAGGCATTTTCATTGTTTGCTGTTTTAAAGATTTTGTCACACATGGCAGTTTGTTTCCATTTGTAATTAAAATGCCATTAAGGAGCAATTATTTAGCTGCACAACACCTTACACAAAGACCTCATTTACAAACCTTCACTATTTGTAGAGACTCGATTTTATAACAGGTATAACTGTGTCGAAGTGTCAAACAATGATGCATCGTTCAATTACCTTTAATAGAAGACTTCAGTTTTTATTTTACTTATACATTACTGTCATTACTGTTTTATTGTTTTCTGATCTATATACTTGAGATATATCTCATCACAACTCTGAAGATGTACAGAATTTAATGCTTACATGTAAATGTTCTTTTGAGGATGTTGGGACTAAACAATGAGATCTTAAAATACTTACATTTTTCTCTTGAATTTGAAAAGTGTGAACTAGTATCTGACAAGAACATGAAAAAGTAATAACAGCCTGTTTCCTAGAGTAGACTCAGAAATATACCTGAGGCATTTCCAAGACAAGCCAATTTGTATGGTTAAGGATGCTAATAAACATGGTTTGGAGGGATCTATACTGCTACCAAACCTCAGAAGAAATGCATAGGCAATGAGGTCATCTGTGTCAGGGATTATGGATTTTGTGTTTCTGTAGATGGTTTTCTGAAAGTGAATCACATTATAATACAACACTTAAAATCACATAACATCTGTGTGAAAACTGATGCCAACTCCACATTGCAACTGACCTTCCTATGAATGTGTCCCACACTGGTCACCTATGTTTTTATTCCTAGCCAAATACTTTGTTTACTTTGATTTATCTAAAAATGAGAGAAATAACATGAAGATAAATAAGGCAAATTATATTATTCTCATTCTACGAGAGTTTTTTTAAAAGGGCATTATCATTTTCTTTGAAGAACATAATTGGATAGACAGTGAAATTTTTTCTTTGTTGTTGGGAGAATGTCTTCTGTATACCAGGTAGGTCTCTTGAAATACACTATACAGCCAAGGATGTCTTTGAACTTGTCAACTTCTTACCTGTCCCCACCCTCAGTCAATGCTAGGTAATCTCTTTAATTGCACTCCATTTCCTAGAAGTTCTTTTAAAATCCTGATGGTCAAAATTTGCAAATGATGAAGATAACAAAATGTTACCATTATGACATCTCTTAACAAAACTCTTCAAAGTGTACCAACCCCTTCAGGTAAAAAGGTCTTGAGAAGTTGGCTCTCTTTCTGTGCCCTGTCAAACATCACTGTTACCTAAACTTACATACTCTTCAGGCAAAAACTTTGCTGTTTGCTGTGTGTGTGTGTACCCTTTAATGTAGTTTGTGTTTTTCTTTATATTTTACTAAGACAAAAAGAAAACATCCTCAGATTTCAGTCAGATGATGCCTGGTGGCAAAAAGAATAAAAAAATCCTGCACAAGATTACATACTGTTACCCCAGTGTCTTAACAGGAAAGGAAAGGACCTCGCTGAGATCATAGTGACTACTGACCTAATGCCCTATCAGGTGAGGATACTGGGACTTAGTGACAGAAATGTTTTCCATAAATAATTTATTGTATTAGAGATATAGTATATTTTAAAATAACTAGTACTACTTATTTTAAAAATATTTTCACGTTTTGTTTAATCAACTCAACTCCTACAATCATGAAATTTAAAATAGTGCAAGTTTAACTCATGAAATTATTAATGTCATCCTGTCAACATTGCCTAGAATGGTCAAGTCTAGGTGAGTTAAGTCCAGAGTTACTTAAAATTTCCATTGAAAAAAGTGGAAACATGTAGCAGAAGAAAAAAAAAAAAAAAAAGACAATGGTATGTACATAGAGAAGAAACCATGATATCATTATAAAGACCTGGAGATAAAGAGAATTTGACTGAGAAAAATGAATTTGTTAGAAGCTTATCTATATAATTTGCTTTCACTAAGTGGCTCATAGCTCTGCTCACATGGAGCTAATAAGCATACTAGAGCAGTTAATATGCTATTTACAGTATGAGGGGGCTTAGTTCACTTCATCTGATTTATGGTCATTTTCACATTTATATAGTCAGCTTCTCCTTTGCTCATAGAATTTCTCCAACTTCCTGTTTATTAATATTTCTTAATAATATACCAATGAGAATTATTAGGGCAATGAATAGAGTCATACTATTGGGTGAAGACACTGGTATTTAGGGACAGAGATATTTTTCTTAAACCAAAGAATGTATTAAAAATAGGGCATTTTTAACTTAACCAGCATAATTTATTTGCAAAATACTTTCTGTTTCTTTGTAAGTACTTATCATCCTACATTTTTAAAATAATGTAAAAGGATGAAGAGAAAAAATGTTAATTTAATGTACATATGTGAAATGGTTTGATTCTAGCTATTATAATGCTAATGTTTATTTGGGAATTAAACTACAAAAACCTGCAATGTTGCTTTTTCTCTTGTTTCATTTGTTTTCAGAAGTTTGCTTTTCAGACTGGCCAGACACTTCCAATGTCTTAAGGACACACTCTTATTTTTAGCATGTGTGAGTGAGTGTGTGTGTATATGTGTGTGTGTGTGCACGCACAAATTATGAGTGTGCACACATGAATTTAAGTGCCAAAGAACAAAGAGAAATTAGATTTCTTGGAGATGAAATCACAGGCAATTGTCAGCAACCTGATTCAGATTCTGGGAATTAAAATTAGGACAACAGATAAGGAAGTATAGACAGTTTGGTAGAACTTCTCATTGCTTTCAACATTTGAAAGGCTGCAGAGAATCTTCCAGTACTATGAAAGATAGTCTTTGGAGTTGGGAAATACACATTAGATCCAGCTCAGAGGTATCTGTGTCCTTTTTCTGTGTGTGCAGTATCTTCAGCATAAAAAGTGGTATACCTTCAGATTTGTGGGGTTAGGGGGCAATCTAAGGTTAAAGCATTAAACTGCACGTTTTGGGTAATCACTTAGACATCCCTGGTTAACAGTTAAAAAGAGGGCTTCTAAAGACTTATTTTTAAGTTGCATCTATTATGCATTTACATTTCAAATGGTATTCTCTTGCCAAGATTCCCCTCCAATAGCCCCCATTCCACCACCCTCACACTTATTTTATGAGGGTTCTCTCCCTCTAACTCATCTACTCCCACCTTACCTCCGTGGCACTCCCTACACTGGTGCCTGCACAGAACCAAGTGCCTCTCCTCCTATTGATTCCAGATAAGGCCATTTTCTGCTACATAAGAGGCTGGAACCATATGTCCCTCTTTGGTTGGTAGTTTAATTCCTGGGAGCTCTGGGTGGACTGGTTCATTGATATTGCTGTTCTTTCAGTAGCTTTTGTCTTATGGAGGTAGCACCATCAGTCAACAGGAGAAAAGTTCATTAACCCTATGTTATATATTTAGACTTATAATTATGAGCTATCTAAACAACCGTTCTTGAAGATAACTAAGTAGCAGTACTGGCCAGCATGATTATATGGTAAGCATCAGCTCTCTAATTGGACTTAATAAATAGTCCAACAGAAGGAAAACTATGCCTAGTTCTCGAATTGTAGCTATCTACTGGATTCTAGTTAAGTCCTGGTTATTGGAAGAGTATCTATAATCAATAATCTAATAAATCAGCATAATCATAAATGACAATGTATAAGTATATCTACATGTATTCTTCTTTCTATAAATAAGTATAAAAATATCGGGTGAAGAAGCTACACAACAACAGTCTCATGAACAGGACTTCCAATGTGAGATGAATGAGAATGACACTCACAGACATGACAAATGTACTGGGAATCTCCCTTAAGGCCACAATTATGCAGAAAGAATTAAAGGCTCTTGTGAAATAGTGGAGGCATGAGGAGTGGAATCCTCAAGAAAGAGCATACCATGTACTGAGAAATTATATTTAAAAATACACACACTTTCACAAGCATGTGAGTACACACACACACACACAAACACACACACACACACACACACACACACACACACACACACACACACACACACACACATAGGCACACATATACTCACACACGCAAACACAGTAACAAGGTCTGGAATTTGAAGATAACTTAGGAGAAGTATATAGGGGGGTTAGAGGGAGAAAGATAAGGCAGACAATGTTAGAATTTATAAAATAAAATGTGTTAAGGTTTGGTCTTTTGCTGTATCCTTTAATGCTAAGTGTGAGTCCCAGAGATGAGTCCCCCATGTAAACCCCAGTGATGTTACATGATCTTGCCCCATGTTATGTATGACTGGTAAATAGCTGGGCCAAAGAAATAGGTGATGTTTATGATAACCTGCCTTTGAGTAAGGGGAGAAGCATGAGAGGAGAAGGAAAATGAAGGAGAGGCTGCCATCGGTTAGCTGAATCATGAAAAGATGATGGCTGGCCAATTGCAGTTACAAACAGCCCAAGTAAAACATAGCAAGTAATGACTTGGGGTTATTGATAGAAAAGTAGATTCTAATAGCATAAATGGGTAAATATCTGCCTAGCTCTTGTGTTGCTTAAGGCTTATTATAAATATAGAGGTTGTGTGTCTTTTACTCATAAAGTAAATGCTCAAAAGCTGGATAGAACTCCTGGACTGCGATTAAATGTTTCTTTCACATACCAGTGTCAAAATGTCTTACAAAAACTCACTTAAAAAATTAATAATTATTTCAGATTACCAAGTGGAAAACTCACACTGTCTGTTTAAGATTAGGAGGCAGAAAGAATTGGTTTCTGACCAGCATGGGATATTTAGAGCTGAGCAATCTCTTCAGCCACAACATTGCTATTTGTGGCTGAAGTGGTCATAAAATGTACAGGATAACGAACTATTTTAGCACCCTAAATGAATATTATTTCTAAATGTACTGCAGATGCTTATTCTGGTACTCAAAATAAATGTAGCTGTCACCCTTTATGAAAGAAACTTATTTTCAGTAGTGGAATAGGATTAAAGATACCTAATACTCAAACACAGAAAGTAAGAGATCACCTTGTACACAGGCACAGACCATAAAAAACCCATCACATTACAGACTCAGGAAAAAATGTGAACGTGCTGGTAGAAAGTCTAACACTCTACACCAGTTGCCAACTCTAGATAACAGGCATTTTGCATCTCTGAGAAATCTCAATGATTAATTAAACAGGACTTTCATACTAAGAACAGGAACTGGCTGTTGAGAGAAGACTAGCAAGTTTCCTTCGGGTATGATGATCTGATTGATTATCTAATCCCAAGGCAAGTCAAAAATTCATATACATATGAAAAACCTTAAAAGACTGAGTGGAGAGAGAGAGAGAGAGAGAGAGAGAGAGAGAGAGAGAGAGAGAGAGAGAGAGAGAGAGAGAGATAGTATAAACTGATAATGAATAAAAAGAGGCTAGAAGTTTTAGAACTATTGGACAAATATGTAAGAAAGTGGAATAGACAAAGAAGGGCAATATAAATGTAATAATCAGATATGATATTCTCAAAAACATAAGACATAAACTTTAAAAATAAAATAAATCATCAATATTTTGTTATGGATAAACACTGGATAAAAAAGTTCCATTTGTTATCATTTTTGTACCATAAAAGGATTCAGGATATTTTCTCCCACATACTTCCTTTTCCGAAAGATATGAAGATGTACTAATATTCAAGTATCTAGGATAAGAGTGTGAGTGGGTAATTACACTATTTTAAATGAAGAGTGAAACTTTTCAATATAACTCTCAATATTAATATTTACAGATAAACTTCCAATATCAATGATTTGTTTTTGCAGCATGTCAAATGCCAAGGCTTCTACTAAGAAATAAAACACATTTGATTTTGGGAAATAGATACTTTGTTAGAGTCCTATACCTGTTTGTGTAGATTTGGTTGTCATGAACACTGTTCTCCCTGGCTATCAGAAGGATACCTCCTTGCTATGTTTTCCTGCTGTGCATATTTTACCCAGTGATGCCCATCTGTATTCTTCTGTTCATATAAGGACACAAGTCATATACAACTAAGAACTTACATGATAAAATTAATGTGCATTTGATCATTTATTAAGGAACATACATGAAAATAAACCTATATTGATTAGTACTTGGTGTTTGAGAGCAAAATTTTGCTAACATTAAAATAAACAATTCACACCCTACTACATATTTTATCAATGTGTTGGTTAATTAATTGTTACTTAAATCACCAATCCCTTTTCTTATTATTTCCTTTCTTCATATATTTTTTTGTGTTTCTATAGCATAACAGAACAAAGCAGAAAAGTTTACTGAGTCACAACTTAACACAGAGTCAAGACACCTTTGTTCTGTTTGTTGTTCTTTCTGGTTTGTATTCTGCTGCCTTACTGCAGTTTCCTCACTTAGTGTTGGCATAAATCTGGTTGATTTTATTAATATAAACACAACTGAACCATCATACAAGTCTCATTTGATTAAATTATGCCAGTAAAGATCCTGTATCTAATGGAATCACATATTTTCTTATGAATTCAATGTATGAATTTGCATTCAGGGTATAGTTATATCCATAAAGAAAAGATTTGTGTTTGAGTAGTTAATCTTGAAAATTACTAATTTGGAAAGAATCCTTTTAGGTTAAAGCAAGTGGCTGAGAAATGCTCTCATACACACACACACAGACACACACACACACACACACACACACACACACACACACACATACACACACACACACACACACACACACACAAGCCAACCAGATTGTCTTTGAAAAGGGAAGGAGATGATTAAGATCAAAATATAAAATCAAGAACCTGTATAGCTACAACAAACAGACTTCGTTAAACTAGAAAAGCCTATTCCTCCAAAGGACCCAAAGATGACTTTCACAAAATTTTTCACGTATGTTTTCAGTGATTATATCTAAGATTCTATGAGCCATGGAAAGTAAGAAATACAATATACAAGAAAGAAGACACCAGGGAGAAAATCTAAAGAGAAAAACATTATATGTTCACATAAAAATGTTATAGGACAGACTATAAAGTGGTCCTTAAATTGGGCTCTATGTTCACCAGATACAGGTCTAAATATAACAATGCACTAAGATAAAAGATAAGAGATTGAAATAACTTGGCAAAGGAAGGGAATGTTCTTAATAAATTAATTTAACTTTTAGAAAAAAATATACTGTGACTGTTATTTGAAACAAAAAAAGCACGGTTATTTAGACTTACAATTATAAAAATGTGTTGAACTGCCATTTCTTATTAGTATCTATATGAGATAAAAATGGAGAAATTAGTTATAAAAAATTGCTTACAACTGTAGAAATTAGTTGACAGGTGATTGTGATGACAAAAAGAAAGAATGGCCAACATTTTCTAAAACTAAAAATTATTCAAGATTATTCAAGAAGTGCTGAAACAATAGTATAATATTTTCTAAGTGGTTTGAGGATTATTCAGGGAAAGCATGAAATTACAAATGAAGTTGTATTATGATAAAACCCTTGAAAGAAATGTCATTGTATCAAGAACACACATGTAAAAAATAACATTATCATTTCACCACAGAATTGATACAAAACAAAAATAATGGTTTTGTTTACAGATTTTAAATATAGGCTATATGTTTATAAATACAAATAGATGATAAATGTTTCACATATTTTAGGAAGAGTCTGTCCATTTAAATCATTGTCATTATACACATTAGCACCAAGACTAAATACCTACTTATAAAACCAGTTTATGTTCTTAGCTTCTACATCAATTCATACTTGTGTCTAAAGCTTCATTAATTACTTAGAAGCTGGATTTATCCTATGGACTGTTATAAGGTAAATAAACTCTTGTGCATTGAGAGAGGCATTGAATTGCTAGTGTATTTAGAAGTACATTTATCCATCCATCCATCCATCCATCCATCCATTCATCCATCCATCCATCCATTAGTCCATTCATTCATTACCTACACTGCTTAGGTAACAAGGACCATGAGAGCCTAGAGACTTCGGGGACAAGCAATTACTACTTACAGTTACATTAGAAGAAGGTAGAAGAAAAGAGAGTATTCCTAAAGTCATTCTGCTATACATATAGATCACTTACAGATGTCTTACTCAACCATCATCAGAGAAGCTTCCTTTTACAGCAAGTACAGAAGATCACAGCTAGGCACTGTGCAGAGTATAATGAACCATGGGCCACTCACATGTATGAAGAATGTCTCTGTCAAATCTCTCCAGTTAGGGCTCAAGGGCCCCTGTTGAAGAGGGTGAGAAAGAGGAAAAGAGACAGAGAAGATAAGGAAGAAAGAAACAAGGCCCTTAGGAAAACAAGATCCATGCACAGATAAACTCAGAAATTGTGGCAGCATGCACGTGACCTGCCATGATTCTACATCAGATAGCGTACTGGTGCTGATAGGAAAAGTTAACATATTTCCTCTTCCCCAGCTCAGAAGCTAGCTATAATTGATATTTTTTTAAAAAATGCAATTTAGTTTTCTTCAAGTTATTCTCACTTGAGAAGTATACTATTATTAAGGGTAGACTGCATGCCTTATGGTAGATGACTAATGAAAAATGAACTCTAGAATGAATTCATTAGCGTCTATGAAGGTCCTTCACTTCAAGTCATGTCTGGAATACTTTCTTTTTAAAATTAATTTATTATTTGATTTATTTACATCCCAAAAGTTACCACCTTCTTCTGGTCCCCCTTGTGAAGTTCTTCCCTTCATCTGTCCTACACTTTGCCTCTGAGAGGATGTCCTGTGTGTATCCCACAATCCTATGGCCGCAAGTCTTCATAGGATTAGACACATCCTGCCCTGGTCTGGCCAGATGAAGCAGCCATTTGTTATGTATGGGCTGAGGACTTGGGCCCAGCCTGTGTATACACTTTGCTTGGTGGCTCAGTCTCAGGAAGCTCTCATGGGTCCAGGTTAGTTGACACTATTGGTCTTCCTATGGGTTTTAATCCCCTTCAGCTCCTTCAGTTCTTCCCCTAACTCTTCTGTAGGGTTCTCTCACATCAATCTTATGATTGGCTGTAAGTGTCTGCATCTGTCTCAGTCAGCAGCTGGTAGAGCCTCTCAGAGGACAGCCATGCTAGACTCCTCTCTGCAAGTACAACAAAGCATCAGTAATAGTGTCGGGGATTAGTGCTGACTCAAGGATCCTGAGTGGGGCCAGTTACTAGTCTGCCATTCTTTCAGTCTCCACTTTGTCCCTGCATTCCTTTTAGACAGGAGCAAATTTGAGTCAAAAGTTTTGTAAGTGGGTTGGTGTCCTCAGCCCTCCACCAGGGGTCCTATCTGACTATAGAAAATTGTCTCTACAGGTTCTATCTCCCCACTGTTGGGCATTATGGTTAAGGTCCTGGGAGTCCCTGAGAGCAGCCCATTCCAGATCTCTGGCCCTTTCTAGAGGTTCCTTCACCACCCACCTCCCAGCTCTGCAAATTTCCTTTAATTTTTAGCCCATCTGGGCTCCTCTCCTGTCTCCCCTCCCCCATACATGATCCTGCCCTACTTTCTCCTTCCCCTCCCCTCTTACAGCCAGGTCTATCCCTCCCGCTGCTTCCCATAATTATATTGTCCCCTCTTCTAATAGAGATATATACAGTCTCACTTGAGCCTTTTCTTGTTCAACCTATTATAGTAGGTGGAATGTATGATGGGAATCCTATACTTTTTGGATAATACCCACTTATCAGTGAGTATATACCATACGTATCCTTCTGGATCTTGGATATCTCATTCAGTATAGTATTTGGTAGTTCAATCAATATGTCTGAAAACCAATCTTTTTTTTTAACGACTTTATTTTGCAAAACAAAGATAAATGTACAGATTTTAAACATTTTTTGCTTAAAATTATACATTTTGTCAGTACTGTTTTTTCAGACATTAAAATAAATTTTACATAAAACCACGTGAATATATTTTTTAGTCAGTACTTGATTTTTTTCAAGGGCTTGACAGTATGCATTGAAAACCTACTAGTTACAATAAGCATAAAGTACATATAAAACAAAATGCAACATGGAAATAGTCAAAGTCTTCTTGTTTTGTGAATATATGTATATTTTTTTTCTTTATTTCTTGGACTTCATAGAGTCTGTGAGTTGTTTCTGGGGGAGTGCAAGCCTCTGGGGTTAGCATCCCACTATCAGTGACTGCATATTATGTCTGTTCTTTTGAGACTGGGTTATCTCACTCAGGATGATCTTCTCTAGATGCAGCCATTTTCTTAAGAATTTGGTTAAGTCATTGTTTCTGGTGGCTGAGTAGTATTCCATTGTGTATATGTACCACAATTTTTGTATCCATTCGTCTTCTGAAGGACATCTGGGTTCCTTCCAGCTTCTGGCTATTATAAATAGAGCCGCTATGAACATTGTGGTGCATATATTTTTGTTGTGTATTAAAGTGTCTCTGGGGTATATGCCCAGAAGTGGAATAGCTGGGTCTTCAGGTAGTACTATATCCAATTTTCTGAGGTATCGCCAGACAGATTTCCAGAGTGGTTGTATTAGCTTGCAACCCCACCAACAGTGGAGAAGTGTTCCTCTTTCTCCACAGCCTCGCCAGCATCTGCTGTCATCTGAGTTTTGGATCTTGGCCAATCTGACTGGTGTGAGGTGGAATCTTAGGGTTGTTTTGATTTGCATTTTCCTGATACAATGAAATATGATTATACCCTTTCCCATTTCCTAACCTCCAAAACCCCTAGGGTCTCTATCTGTGACCCTGCCCTCAATTTCATGTCTTCTTAAAATGATGCATTAAGTATATTCCATGCTGTACTTAATGACTAGTACAGATGAATTAGTGTGGAAACATTCAGTGATGCATCATCCCCTTCTGTATACTCCCAGCACACCTGAGGCTCCACCTTAAAACAAGAACACATGCTCCACTATGTTCATAGTAGCCTTATTTATAATTACCAGAATCTGTAAAGAACCCAGATGTTCTTCAACAGAAGACTGGATACAGAAAATATGGTACAATTACACAATGGAGTACTACTGCATTTAAACAATGACTTTATGAAATTCTTACACAAATGCATGGAACTAAAAAATATCATCCTGGTTGCCATAACCCAGTTATAAAATAGCACACGTGGACACTAGCCAAACGTTTGGAATACCCAAGATATAAGTCATAGACATATGAAGTTCAAAAATAAGAAAGACCAAAATGTGGATGTTTCAGTCCTTCTTAGAAAAGTTAACAAAATACTCATGAGAGAAAATACAGAAACAAAAAGTGAAACAGAGACTGAAGGAAAGGCCATCCAGAGACTGTCCAATCTGAAAATCCATCCTATCTTCAGCCACCAAACCCAGTCAATATTGTTGATGCCAAGAAGTGCTTGATGACAGGAGCCTGATATGGATGTTTCCTGAGAGACTCTGCCAGAACCATACTGATATTGGTTAAGATGCTTGCAGCTAAACATCATACTGAGCATGGGGACGTTAATGAAAAGGGTTAGAGAAAAGACAGAAAAGCTGAAGGGGTTTGCAGCATTATAGGAAGAACAACAATATCAACCAATGAGATACCCAAGAGCTCCCAGGAAGTAAACCACCAAACCAAAGATTACACATAGGGGAACCCATGGCTCCTGCAGCATATATAGTAGAGGATGGTATTGTTTGGCATGAACAGGACAAGAAGCCCTTGGTCCTGTAAAGGCTCATTTCCCCATTGTATGGGAATGCCAGGGTTTTTGAGGTGGGAGTGAGGTCAGTGGGTAGGAGGGAGAACATCCTAATAGAATCAGGTGGAGGTGGGATGGGAGAGGGGGTAACTGGGAAAGAAGATAATATTTAAAATGTAAATATATAATTTATCCAATAAAGAAAAATTTTAAAACCTGAGTTTTCTTCTGCCAGAGTCTGTTAACTGCCTGAATTTCTCAGTTTGGCCTGGAAACTTCTGAAATTTTTGCACCAACCATACTGGAATTTTGGTTGGCTTGATCCTAAGTGAGTCTTTTGAAGCAACCAGACCTACTTCGCATTCATGAAAGAAATAGCTGTATACTATCCAGAAGATCACAGTTTGCAACATAGCCTCTGTACATTTCCTGAGACAGACACAGGAACTAGCAACACTTGGAAGATAGGTCTTTTCCCATTAAACAGCATTTTGCCTGCCTTGCCAACATATGCTCTAAAAATATACATGCCTGATGTCAATTGGTTATTACTACAGGGTTTTGAGGTAGTTTCATCTTATTTTGAGTTTCTGTATATTTTTTTGAAAGAATTTGTAAAAAAATGTGCTAAGTGTCTACTTTGACTTCATGTACATGTAATTTTCAGTCTAATCAAAATAATTTCCCCAAGATTCTAACATGATATTTTAAGCTTTTGTTCAAGGTAGAGTGAAAGCTGTTAATCTACTCAGACAAATGAATACTTTCATCAGTCTAAAAGGTATAAACTATATATACAGAAAACATTCTGTTGCCATAGGAACAGAAATAAGATGAAGGAGAAAACTTGTGCTGCCATTTGAATGTTGTTTCATTTTCATTGCATTAGTGTAATACAAGAGTTTCCCTCATTAAGCTACTTATTTTTTCCTGAGGTTATTTTATTTAAAAGTATAATACATAAATTCCTTCACTAATAAGCTTATATTACAATTTTAATTTAAAATTTAAATAAGGTATAAACTCCAGTAAGAAAATGATATAAAAATCACATCAATTCCCTCCCCACATTCACACTCAGTAAATAAAAGCATAATAACTTTAGTCTATGAAATGTCATTCAGCAAACACCAAGATAGGAGCCAATGGGTACATTTTTTTCTTCCTCATTCAAAATAAATTATATTGTGAATTCCAAGCTCTAATGCAATTCAAAAGAAAACTGAATGCAAAACCTCTGCCTATAGAGGAGGCAGTATGAATCTTTACATTATAAATGTTCACTGCTAAGAAAAAATTACCTAGACACTGTGCAGACTTTTGGTCATAAGTATACATTATTTCCAATACCATAAATGTGAATCTTTATAGAATGCTGTTCAGACTTAGTACTAATAATATGTGTGATGACAAGGTCTCAGCCCAAATTCATTATATGAGAATGATTTCAAACTTTAGCAGCTATATTTAAAACTTGAGACCCAAGTGGACTGGTAGACAACAGTAACCAGGAGCCAAGTTTAAGTGCCACTATCATTTTAAGAGAAGCCTTTGCTTTGCTTTCTTAAAACACCACATACTTATTTCATTCATAAAATTAGGCTTAAAATAGTTCATTTAAAAGCAACTGGCTCTAGAATAACCCTTTAAAACTCTGTCAATACTTTTTCAGGGGGAAAGAATTTTTGCAGTTTATGTAAAATAGAATAATATTTTATAGATTCTACATTAAAGCAAATTAACTGTGCTTTATAATATTCTCTCATCTTCCACATGTTTGTGTTTATATAAATTTCCATATTAGTGTTCATCGATGAAATTTAGATGTGAAAATAAAGTACACATTAGGGGCAGAAATGTAGGCTTAGTTAACAGCACTCACTATTCTTACAAAGGTCTTGTGATCAAATAAAAACTTTTATGTTAGGAAGACAGAGATCTCTTTAATTCTACTTCCAAGGGACACAATTACCCTTGTCTCCACCTCAATCATAGGCATATACCTATAGACAAATCCACACATGAATACATAATTAAAAATAACATAAAGCTTAAAATATTAGAATTATTTATGTAGCTGCTTGAAAATTATAACAAGGCAATTAATAACACTTGTAATAGTGTTCATTTGATTCTAAAAGCTGAAATAAAAAATTATTTTGCAATAATTTTTTGAGGGAAATAACAGGGTTTTTACAATCATGATTTGATAACAACTGAGATATTCTCACAAGACCTTCCCCAAAACAATCAATGGAACACTACAGCTTGTAATAGGAACAGGCACAAAAGTCCTCTAATTTCCTGGGGACCTGTTGTCAATTCATGGTGACTCAGAGAAGACAGATTACCTTTGTGTTGACACATGGCCCTGTTGATGGCACCTCACAATCATGCTCACAGTGACAGTCCTGAATGGACAAAATGTGTTATTAAAAAAAAAAAGAAAGAAAAAAAGAAGGAACAAAGTGTTGTGTGAACAGTGGGCCATTCTTGGAGAATATAAGAGGGAGAGATTGTAGGATGAATAAAATTGCAATACTATAATTATAAATTAAATTGATTACTAAAGCATGTTAAAATTATTGAAGAAAGGTTTTATTCTTTGACTGTCCTGATAATAACTGCCTGAAAAGTATTTTAGGCATAATTCTTTAGCTTAATTTTTTTTCTATTGTCATCAAGCTTTATTACATTAGCATAGTACTAACAACTCATTTGTCATTAATTGTTTTATGAAATATCTCTTCAACCCATAAGTAACAATGACATACATGAGAAATGTTTCCAAATCTAATTAATCTACTAGATTAAACTTGCAAATACTGTGGTTTTTAGGTTACTTGTAAGGATAAGAGTCTTAGCTTTCTAACCAGTCAAGTAACTGTAGAACAGAAATATTGCTCTGTCTGATGACACATCAAGAGAGAACTACATCCCTGGAGTTCGCCATGTATGAAGGCAACTGCACTATTGCAAATCTCCTATCATTCAGCAGATGTTTACAGCATTTATAACTTAAGAAAAGGCATTGTGAATTACAGAAATTTCATGACTAGCTTGTTTTTTTTCTATATTTCTTTAGATTTCAGAAGTTTGTAAGCCCCTGTTCTTTCTCCAGCATTAAATATTTCAATTTGGAGGAAAGAGAGAGATAGCACTCAGCTACTTCCTTCCATTCTTCTATTCTTTCTACTCCTTTTCCTTCTTTTGCAGGAAGATTTTGCAGGAAGAACAAAAGGAAGCAGATATACCCAAAAAGAGTAGACGGCAAGAAATAATCAAAATTAGGCCAGAAATAGACCAAATAGAAACAAAAAAAAAATTGAAAAAATCAACAAAACCAAGAGTTTGTTCTTTGAGAAAATCAACACGATTGATAAACCCCTAGCCAGACTAACTAGAGGGCAAAGAGAGAGTATACAAATTAACAAAATCAGAAAGGAAAGTGGAGACAACAACTGCAACTGAGGAAATTCAAGAAATCATCAGATCCTACTACAAAAACTTATACTACACAAAATTGGAAAATCTGCAGGAAATGGACGAATTCCTAGACAGATACAAGATTCCAAAGTTAAACCAGGACCAAGTAAACCATTTAAATAACCCTATAACACCTAAAGCAATAGAAGAAGTCATCAAAAGCCTTCCAACCAAAAAAAGCCCAGGTCCAGACGGGTTCAGTGCAGAATTTTATCAGACATTTATTGAGGATATAACACCAATACTCTCCAAACTATTCCAAAAGATAGAATCAGATGGAATACTACCCAACTCATTTTTTGAGACTACAATAACCCTCGTACCTAAACTACACAAAGACCCTACAAGGAAAGAGAACTTCAGACCAATCTCACTTATGAACATTGATGCAAAAATACTCAACAAAATCCTTGCAAACCGAATCCAAGAACACATCAAAACAATCATTTGTCATGACCAAGTAGGCTTCATCCCTGGGATGCAGGGATGGTTTAATATAAGGAAATCCATTAACATAATCCATCATATAAACAAACTCAAAGAACAAAATCACATTGTCATCTCACTAGATGCTGAGAAAGCATTTGACAAAATTCAACACCCCTTCATGTTAAAAGTCCTGGAAAGAACAGGAATCCAAGGTTCATACTTAAACATAATAAAAGCAATATAAAGCAAACCAACAGCCAACATCAAACTTAAAGGTGGGAAACTTGAAGCAATCCCACTAAAATCAGGGACTCGACAAGGCTGCCCATTCTCCCCCTACCTATTCAACATAGTACTGGAAGTCCTGGCTGGAGCAATTATACAGCAAAAGGAGATCAAGGGGATATAAATCGGAAAGGAAGAGATAAAAACATCACTCTTTACCAATGACATGATAGTGTACTTAAGTAACCCCAAAAACTCCACCAGAGAACTCCTACAGCTGATAAACAAGTTCAGCAAATTGGCTCGATAAAAAATTAACTCAAACAAATCAGTAGCCTTCCTATATTCAAAGGACAAACATGTGGAGAAAGAAATTAGGGAAAACATACCCTTCACAATAGTCACAAAAACTATGAAATACCTTGGTTTGACTCTAACTAAAGAAGTGAAGGACCTGTATGACATAAACTTCAAACCTCTAAAGAAGGAAATCAAGGAAGATATCAGATAATGGAAAGAACTCCTATGCTCATGGATTGAAAGGATCAACATTTTAAAAATGGCCATCCTACCAAAAGCAATCTACAGATTCAATGCAATCCCTATCAAAATTCCAACAGTTCTTCATTGAGTTGAAAATATCAATTTGCAATTTCATCTGGAATAACATAAGACCTAGAATAGCAAAATCCATCCTCAACAACAAGAAAACATCTGTGAGAATCACTATCCCTGACCTCAAGCTATATTACAAGGCAATTGTGCTGAAAACTGCATGGTACTGATACAGAATCAGTACCATGGCACATGGATCAATGGAATAGAATAGAAGATCCAGAAATGAGCACTCACATATATGGTCACCTGATTTTTGACAAAGGAGCTGTAAACATTCAATGGAAAAAGCACAGCCTATTCAACAAATGGTGTTAATGCAACTGGCACTCAGCATACAGAGGAATGAAAATAGACCCTTTTTTATTTCCTTGTACAAAGCTCAAGTGTAAGTAGATCAAAGATCTCCACATTAAACCAGATACACTGGAACTATTAGATGAGAATGTAGAGAAAACCTTAGAACACATAGGCATAGGAGAAAATTTTCTGAACAAAACACCAATGGCTCGAGCTCTGAGGTCAAAGATTAACAAATGGGACTTAATGAGATTGCAAAGCTTTTAAGGCTAAGAATATTGCCAAGAAAACAAAATGGCAGCCAACAGAATGGGAAAGATTCTTTACCAACTCCACATCAGATAGAGTCCTAATATCCAAGGTATACAAAGAACTCAAAAAGCTAGACACCAGAGAATCAAATAACCCTACTAAAAATGGGGTACAGAGCTAAACAAAACATTCTCAATTGAGGAATATGGAATGGCCGAGAAACATCTAAGGAAATGCTCCACATCCTTAGCCATCAGGTAAATGCAAATCCAAACAACCCTGAGATTCCATCTCACACCAGTCAGATTGGCCAATATCCAAAACTTAGATGACATCAGATGCTGGTGAGGTTGCAGAGAAAGAGGAACACTTCTCCACTGTTGGTGGGGTTGTAAACTGATACAACCAGTCTAGAAATCAGTCTGTCGATTCCTCAGAAAATTGGACATAGTACTACCTGAAGATCCATCTATTCCACTCCTGGGCATATACCCCAGAGACACTCCAATATACCACAAACATACATGCACCACAATGTTCATAGCAGCTCTATTTATAATAGCCAGAAGCTAGAAAGAACCCAGATGTCCTTCAGTATATGAATGGATACAAAAATTATGATACATTTACACAATAGAGTACTACTCAGCTATCAGAAACAATGACTTAACCAAATTCTTAAGAAAATGGTTGCATCTAGAGAATATCATCCTGAGTGAGATAACCCAGTCACAGAAGAACAGACATAATACGCAGTCACTGATAGTGGGATGCTAACCCCTGAAACTCGGACTGCCCCAGAAACAACTCACAGACTGTGTGAAGTTCAAGAAAAAAAAAGAAAAGAAAAGAAAAGAAAAGAACAACAAAAAAAAACCCATTATGCTCAATCCTTACACACCAAAAAAAGGTTGACTAATGCTCATTGTAACTAGTAAGACCTTAATGCAGAGTATCAAACATTAAAAAAAAAAAAAAAGAAAATAAAGCCAAGCACTGACAAAAATGTATTTGTATACATTTATGCAAAATTGTTTAAAATTTTTTCTCTTTTATCTTTGTTTTTTTAAAATAAAATTTAAAAAAGGAAAAGAAAAAAAACATTGTGCTCAATCCTCACACACCAAGAAAACTTTGACTATTTCCGTGTTATATTCTGTTTTACATGTACTTTTTGCTTATTGTAACTAGGAAGACCTTAATGTACACTATCAAACCTTTAAAAAAACAAAGCCAAGCACTGACAAAAATGTATTCATATACCTTTATACAAAAATGCTTAAAATTTGTTCATTTTTCTTTGTTTTTAAAATAAAATTGTTCAAAATAAAGAAAGCAAAATTAAAAGAAATCATGAAACTATTTAAAAAAGAATGCACATAGAAGATTATTAATATACATACTAGTTTTTCACAAACAGAAAAAAATGTTCAATAAATAAACCAATGTAAACTGAAAGGCAGCAGGCCGGGAGAGAGCTCTAACAAGTAGATATTCAGAAGTAAGTTATGTGAGCTCAGGACAGAGATGGAACAATTTTTATTATGCACATTCAAAAGCAGAAGACTGTGATACTTGAAAGAACTAGAGTCTCTATTGTGTATAGTTTTCATGGTTTATTACTTGCCCATGGTTATTTGTTATTTAATAATTTCCATTGGGTTATAGACATTATCAACAATTGTTAGGTTTATTTTATTCACTTTACATTATTACTTCTGTCCTCTTCCCATTCACCCCATCCCACAATTTTCTCCCTGTCTGCATTTCCTTCTCTGAGAGGGCAGAGGTCCTTTTTGGGTTTCCCCCCACCCTGGCATATCAAGTCTGGGTGGGGACTAAGCACGTCCACTCCAACAGAGGCCAGACAAGGCAGTACAGCTAGAAGAACATATCCCACAGACAGGTTTTGCCTATTGTATAAGGTAATTTTAGACCAAGAATGAATGTTAAGAATTTACATTTTACAATATTACATATTACAATAAGAAACTTCATGGTTCAGGCATGCTGTATAAATGTATAAAGCAGATAAATACATATGTATTTTTAAGTGGTAAGCAAAGTGTTAAAAATCTCAAATTTTATATAGTAAGAAGAAAACTTGTAAGTTCAATGACAATTTGGTGGACCTATTTTTAATTTTTCTCTATTTTGTTATTAAAAACAAATTAAGAAGAGATAATAAATTAAATGTTTAATAAATGCTATCTTACTGCCTGTGAATTAAGATCAACATTTAATAAATGCTACCTCATGAAACTAAAAAACTTCTATAAGGCAAAGGACACTGTCAATTGGGAAAAGCAGTGGGCTACAGAATTGGAAATTATTCTCATCAAATTCATATCTGACAAAATATCCAAAATATATACAAAACTGAAGAAAGTAGATATTTGAAATGTAACCTAATTAAAATACAGTGAATAAATCTAGACAGAGAATTCCCAATAGAGAATCTCAAGTGTTTGACAAACATTTAAGTTCAACATCCTTAGTCATCAGAGAAATTCAAATATAAACTACTTTGAGATTCCACCTTATACCTCTCAGAATGGCTAATATCAATAACAGCTTATGCTAGCAAAGATGTAGAGCAATGGGAACACTTCTACATTTCTAGTAGGTGTGCAGATTGTACAGCCACTTTGGAAATCAATGTAGTGGTTTCTAAAAAAATTGGGAATCAATATGCTTCAATACCCCTCTGGCATAGACCCAAATGTCTCCCTATATTTCCGAAGAGCACTTGCTCAACTATGTTCATAGCAGCTTTATTTGTAGGAGCCAGGAATTAAAGATTACTTAGATGACCCCCAACAAAAGAATGAAGAGGTAAACTTGTGGTAAATTCATATAATAGATTAAATCATTTTATTTTTAATTAATAACTTTATTTAAAAAATAGAGATAAATTAACAGATTTCAAAAGCATTTTTTACATAAACTATATGAATATATTTTTGTCAGTACTTGGCGTTTTTAATGGTTTGATAGCATGCATTGAAATCTTACTAGTTACAATGAGCATAAAGTACATGTAGAACAAAACATAGCATGGAAGTAGTCAATGTTTTCTTGGTGTGTAAAGATTAAATATAATTATTTTTATATACCAAGAATTACCACAAGTCTACATTCTTAGCTCTTGAATTATTAATTATTTAAGGTCTAGGTATACCCCACTTTAATTCAGCAGTCAAAAAATGACATCATAAAGTTTGCAGGCAAATATACACTACTAGGACAAAAATCATCTGAATGAGAGAACCCAGACCCAGAAAGGCAAAATGGTAGGTATTAACTTATAAGTGGATATTAGTTATTAAGTAAATGATTGTCAAGCTTCAATTCACAGAGCCTGTGAGGTTAGAAAAAGAGGAGTGCTGGGGATTGGCCATTATGGATCTTCCTGAAAAAGTAAAATAGAATAGATTCTGTGAGGTGCATGGGGCTGTTGGAACCTAGCACAAGAAGGATCAGGTGGGATTGGGTAAGAACCAACTTTATATCTGACAAAGGTTGATGCTAGAGTAGAAAGCCGCCCTCTGAAAGCTGATAGTGTGTTTTCATAGGTAAGAACATCTTTCACTCAGTTCAGTGATGTAAAAAGTTTTAACTGAGATGTTATTAGAGCATTGACTACTGTGTTTTAATCTTTCTGGCTGGAAAAGTTACTCTACAGATTACAGATAGAGAAACCTGGACAGCAATCTAGCCACCCAATCCATCACCAACAATCTGTATGTTGTATTGTGGCAATGGTGGTGCAGTCCTTGCAGGAGGACAACCTTGTTTTATTTAACTTGAAGACCATGCCCTAGACCACTTGGTTGGTCAAAAAAATTAGAGACTGGATGGACCAGAGACCTAAAGTAGAACAAAACAAAAGTGGTAAAATACCAGAGTTCCTCGAAGTTATTCCTAATGCTTTATATTATACTCATAGATCAGATCACTGCCTTTTTTCACTGGTCATTAGAGATGTTTCCTCTGGCAGTGGGAGGAAGAGTGTCCAGAGACCCAGACCAGGACATTATGAGAAGAGAGAATCCACATTGGAAGAATCTATCAGGTGTCCCTGCTCAGAGTTTTTTTTTAATATTTTATTTCTCATATCTTTGTATAAATCACTTACCAAAGGGTCTACTTCTCCAACCTCATTATAACAAATCTTGTAGGGTGTAGATTGAACAGTGCGTGGAACTTAACTACTGTTAGCAGATACCACTTAAGGGAGAAGTGAATATAGGTTATCACACAATTGCTGTGATATTTATGTCTAATAAACAGACAAAAAAAGTGGAGAGTAACTTTTTTTTGTTACTCACAGCTATCATAAAAGAGATCGCTATACTAACATAGATGCAATCAAAACATAAGAGAAAAAGAGTAGTAAAAATAAAAAGTTTAATAAAATTTACAAACCTTTAAACAGATGAGCCCAGGAAAAGAGAAAGCAGTCAGAATAATAAAATGAGGGATAAAACACAGGACAACTTTAACGATGTTATAAGAAAGAATTCCATAAATTCCACTGTCAAGTAAATATACATAGAAAGAAAGAGTAATAATAAAGAGATTCGGAGAAATATTCATTTTACTTATACACTACGAGGTAAACAGAGATGAGGTTAAAACGATTTGCATGAAAAATCAAGCAAAAATATGATTGGAGATCATATTGCTTTTTAGTTATATCAACTTATTTATATTATGTCAGCACAACAATATTGTCATTAAAAGTTACACAAATGACAATTATCCCATTCAACATATTTGCAATAGGCAGACACAGTGCAATGTAAGGGGTGGAATTTGAGTGTGAGTGAAATAAAGCAGTAGAGGATGTTAATGATCTCCCAGGGAGGGTGATAGAGCTACACACAGAAAAAAAGATGCTTCTGTCTTCCAAACAGAGAGAGTTTGCAAACTGCTATAGAACACCTGCCAGCATTCACTCCACATTCTCGCAGAACTTGTAGACGGTCATATTGGTTGTAACAACCCAAAGAGGTACCTCAAAAGGCTTAAAAAGGAGTCTAACAACTTTCAATCATTTTAATTGCTATTCATTTAAATGCAACCTAAAGGTACACAGAATGAAACTGTAGTTGTAAGGCTTTAAGTGGATCATATGAGGAAGAGAAGAGTTGTATCTCAAAGTCAGATTAAGGTTTGTCTAAAATCCATTTAAGTACAAGAAGATTAAGGCTCTATTGGTGAGATGTTAGAAAAGATCATTTTATTAAATGCAGAAATCAAAGTAAGTCAGGTTATAAAGTTTATTTTTCACATATTTGCATATCCCCAAGTCTTAAATTAATGTCTGGTAATATTTAAGTTTTTGGTATTCAAGCCTTGTCTGCAGACTGTATTTATTGTTCTTGAAGTGAATAATAGCAATATCACATTGAATAATATTATTAAAAGTAAGATGATCCCCATGGTACTGTAAAATATTCAACTAATAATTTGTACTCAATGAATGTTGTTTTACTTTATATCTATCCATATATCAATCTATCTTTTTACCTATCTATCATCTATTTAGCTATTTTATTCTAGTCTAGTCTTAGTTTAAGAATTTACTTTCCTAATCTCAAGTATTTGATGTGTATCTTTAAGGAAAAGTAGTTGTTTTTCTTTAGACAGAAAAAAATGATATGATTCAGTCTACTGGGAAGGTTGCTTAAACCTAATATAATAGCCATACAAATTAGGCTAGCCCATATAAATATGCTATAGCTTGTATTCTCTGTTTCCTATTTTAAAGCATTGAAAACTTCAAAATTTCATAGCTGTTTCACAGTAGATACAATTTATGTAAAACTGAACTTGGAAGCAAAAGAAAATCATTTAGCTTCATGGTTTGTTATCACCATTCCTTGTTTTTTTAACAGCACAAAATTCATACTGGAATAGCCTCCTGCCTACTTGCCAATTCCAGTAAAGATGTTGTAATAAAAAGAGAGCCAAAGCAGGAAGAGAAATCCCACATGCATCTTAAGTGTTCTTATTGGAGTAGAGAAAGACAGTACTCTCATTGCTCTTAACTTCCTATTTACTTTATTTGAGCATTCTTCTGTGCACACTCGAGCTTGGCAGGACCTTCAAAATGAGGCAATAGAAACAAGACTTGATGCAAACCAAAAAATGGCCCATCTGCTAAACTTTGGTTTTGCTTGTTTCTGAGAGGGGTTTTGATCTCATTATAGGAATAGTTGCTAAGAAGTGATGATGAGTGATGATGAGGACCTCGCATGACAGCATTGTTTGACATAAAGTATGGTTATGAAGTAACACCTCCCTAAAGGCAACACTGTTTTAGACAAATATTTCTGAAAACTCAAGTCCTAGAGAGGAGTTCTTGTAATTGAGGAGTCAAGTTAAAATGAAGTCACTTGGATAATTCAAGTAGCAGAATGTCCTTGTTGGGATATGGAAGCCAAGGGACTTGTGCCGTCTGTACTCTGCTGGTTGAGAAGCAGCTAGTGGCTGAACTTGAGTAGGTGGGTTAAAGATCGGTGCCTCATGACGGTTGCAAAAATCCAAAGTGTGCTTTATCAGCTACCCAGTGCACACAGAAATACACCATTCTCATGACCGACTTCAGCAGTGACAGGGAAGAGTAAAGCCCTCAAGGCTGCCTTTGGCTCTGTGAACTGTGCCCACTCCCACTTTGAAAGTGCACAGCTCCATCCCGGATGTCATCCAACAGCCCCTTGTGTGTACATACACTGAGGGGCTTTCTTTGAAGTCTCTGGCACACCTGCCGAGATGGGCCAGGCATACAGCAGCCCCATTCTCAAGCCTGGGATCTGGGACAAATCCGTAGTGACAATGCTGATACATTGACTACTACCAATGTAAAGTAAATGTGGTCTCTAGTCCTAGGTTTGTGGAGTGTACCTTTGTGTTATTGTAGGGAAGGGACAGCGGTGTGATGGTTATGGGGAATGTATCATTGATCATCTGCAGGGAGAATACTGCTAAATTACAGCTTTCCAGCTTTCCTTTAGGGTGAATCATGGGATGAGTAGCCTCATCGGGAAAATGAAGGCATGAAGACGCAGGCCTGCTAGGTGAGGACACAGGCAGGCTTTTCACCTATTTCCTATCAGGTATCGTAAAATGTGTGCATGGCTTTTTTTGTTGTTGTTCAGTAACTGGTAGCAGAGAAGAGATGAGGGGCCTCTCCCCACAGAGCTTTCTTAACTAGCAGAGGTCTGTAGCTGGGAGTACAGTCTGGCCTTAGCCTGGCAGGACCTGTCCTTTGTAATGTTCACCACACACTGCAGTACTCCTGCAGAGGAGCTACATCACTGTAGTCTAGTAATTCACCATAGTTTACTACGAGGAGGTGATGCCATCCTCTCGTGCACCCTTGTCAAGCCATTTGTGTGACTTTAATAAGCTTAGTACCTTGCTGACTGCACCGGGCCTATCAGTGACTTATATATTGCATTATGTCTTCTACTTGAGTTTGAAATGTAGAATCACTTGATTTCATGGCAATTGACAGTCCTAATGGCTCAGCTAATTTGAAACTAACAAACTTTGCTGTGTAAAAGGAAAAATGGTGTTGTGTTTAGTAAATGTTTGAAAAAAAAAAAAAAAAGAAACAAGACTTGATGAACCAGTATCTGAATAATTTTCATGGTACCAAGGAGACCTGGGAATTATGAACATAGAGAAAAGGAAGGATTAATAACAAGACAGCCAATATAAAGGCAACTGGGAAGCCATGCCCTGAAGACAAGTTGTAGAGCTAATGCTTTACTGAATGGAACAATCTAGTACCTGCTTTTACAAACATATGCATTGCCAGATGTTTGGAACTAGAAACTCAGATGCCCTCTCCTAAAATCCTCTTACGAAAGGGTCAGTGTTTTGATTACAGAGTAGCTCTACAAGCAGCTATCTGTGGTCTATGATACCACCATCTGCCACTCCCAAACTGCTTCATAATTTTGTTCTTATTCAAGCACTTAAAGTGGAAAAAAGCAGTGTAAAATATTTAAGGTGTGTGTGTGTTTGACAGCGGGAGGGAGAGGGAGGGACAGGGAGGGAGGGAGAAAGAGAGAAAGGGAGGGAGGGCGGGAAGGAGGGAGGGAGGGAGGGAGAAATACACAGTTGGATGCAGATAGCCATTGAAGTCAGAAACCTTTGGATACCTTGGTGCTGGAGTTGAAGGCAGTTGTTTCCTGTCAAAGGTAGGATGTAAACTCAGGTTCTCGTCCCAGCAATAAGTGCTGTTAACATTATAGCCAGTCTCCAAACCCTGAAGCAGTATTTTAAAGCTACCAAAGTCTGTTCAGACTCATCACTTGATAATACTCAGAAAATAACCAATTATTTGCATACACAGAATTCAAATCTTTGATAGTGGTTTAGACACTGGGACCTCTGGTGGTTGTTATTGTTTTTCTTATGGGATTGCAAACACATACAGCACCTTCTATCCTTCCTCTAAATCCGCTATTGAGAACCCTGTTCTCATTTAAATGGTTGGCTGTAAGCATCAGCCTCTGTATTTGACATGATCTGGCAGAGCCTCTCAAGAGACAGCTATATCAGGCTCCTGTCTGCATGGACTTTCTGGTATCAGCAATATTGTCTGGGTTTAATGGCAGTTTGTGGGATAGATCTCCAAGTGGGGCAGTCTCTGGATAGGTGGTGCTTTAGTATCTGCTTCAAACTTGTCTCCGTATTTTCTCCTGTGGATATTTTTCCCCATCTGAGAAGGACTGAAGCAGCTGGACTTTGACCTTCTTCTTCTTAATCTTCATGGGGTCTGTGAATTATATCTGCAGTAATCTGAACTTTTAGACTAATATACAATTATTATTGAGTGCATACTATGTGTGTTCTTCTGTGATTGGGTTACATCACTCAGGATAATAACTTCAAGTTCCATCCATTTGCCTAGGCATTTCATAAAGTCATAATATTAATAGCTGAGTAGTACTCCATTGTGTAAATGTACCACTGTTTACTGTATCCATTCTTCTGCTGAAGGATATCTGGGTTTTCTCCAACGTCTGAGTACTTTAAATAAGGCTGCTAAAAAAATAATAGAGTATGTGTCCTTGTTATGTGTGGACGTGTCTTTTAGGTATATGCTCAGCAGAGGTATAGTTGAGTCCTCAGGTAGTACCATGTAAAATTTTCTGAGAAATTGCCAAATGGATTCCCAGTGTGGTTGTAAAAACTTGCAATTTTACCAACAATGAAGGACTGTTCTTTCTTCACATCCTTGCCAGCATTTACTGCCACCTGAGTTTTTGATCTTAGCCATTCTGACTTGCATGAGGTGGGATATCAGGGTTGCTTTGATTTGCATTTCCTTAATGACTAAGGATGTTAAACATTTCATTATAAGATTCTCAGGTATTCCATATTTGTCAGTTGAGAATTCTTTGTTTTGCTTTGTCCACAATTTTTAAAAATTGGTTATTTGATTCTCTGGAGTCTAACTTCTTGAGTTTTTTGTAAATATTAGATATTAACCCTCTATCAGGTATAGTATTGGGAAAGATCTTTTTTCATTATGTTGGTTATCATTTCATCCTAATGACAGTGAACTTTGCCTTACAGAAGTTTTGCAATTTTATAAGGTCCCATTTATCTATTCTTGATCTTAGAGCATAAGTCATGGGTGTTCTGATCAAGAAATTCTGTCCAGTGCCCATGTGTTTGAGATTCTTCCCCACTTTGTCTTTCATTAGTTTGAGTGTATCTGGTTTTATGTAGAGATTCTTGATCCACTTGCACTTGAGCTTTGTACAAGGTGATAAGAGTGGATTGATTTGCATTCTTCTACCTTCTGGCCTCCAGTTGGACCAGTACCTATTGTTGAAACTGCTATCTCTTTGCGACTGTATGATTTTACCTTATTTGTTAAAGATCAAATAATCATAGGTGTATAGGTACATTTCTGAATCTTCAATCCTATTCCATTTGTCTACTTTTCTATCTCTATACCAATACCATAAAATTTTTATCACTATTGTTCTGTAAAAACAGCTTGAGGTCAGGAATGGTGATTCCTCCCAAAATATTCTTGTTGTTGAGAAGAGTTTTCACTATTCTGGGTTTTTTTTTTTTTTTTTTTTTTTTTTTTTTTTTTTTTTTTTTTTTTTTTTTTTTATTCCAAATGAATTCCTAAGTTGCTATCTCTAACTAATTCTATGAATAATTAAATTTGAAAATGTTGGGAATTGCAATGACCCTGTAGATTGCTTTTGGCAAAGTGGCCGTTTTTATTATATTATTACTTCTGATCAATAAGCATTGGAGATCTTTTCATCTTCTGAGATTTCCTTCAAATTTTTTCTCCAGACACTGGAAGTTCTTGTCAAATAGATCTTTCACTTGCTTGGTTAGGGTCACAGCAAAGTATTTTATTTTATTTTTCACCATTGTGAAGGATTTCACTTCCCTAATTTCTTTGTCAGCCAATGTATCCTTTGAGTAGAGAAAGGCTACTGAATTGTTTGAGTTAATTTTATATCTAGCCACTTTGCTGAAGTTATTTATCAAGCTGTTGGATTTCTCTGGTGAAATTTTTGGTGTCATTTAAGCATACTGTCATATCAGCTGCAAATAGTGATATTTTGACTTTATCCTTTCCAATAAGTATTTCTTTGACATCCTTTTGTTGTCTAATTGTTCTGTCTAGGAAGTCCAGTACTGTACTGAATAGGTAGCAAGAGAGTGTGAATCTTTTTTATTCCCTGATTTTAGTTGGATTCCTTATAGTGTCTCTCCACTTAGTTTGATGTTGGCTACTGGTTTGCTGTATATTGTTTTTCCTATGTTTAAGTATGGGCCTTGAATTCCTGATTTTTCCAAGACTTTAAGTGTGAAGGAGTGTTGAATTTTGTCAAATGCTTTCTCAGCTTCTAATAAGATGATCATGTGTTTTCGTTTTTTGAGTTTGTTTATATATTAGATTACATTGATTGATTTTCTTATATTGAACCATACCCAAATTCCTGGAATGAAGCCTACTTGGTCCTGATGGATGATCAATTTGATGTGTTTCTGGATTCAGGTTTTCAAAAAATTTACGGAGTATTTTTGCATCAATGTTTATGAGGGAATTTGGTCTTAACTTCTCTTTCATTGTAGGATCTTTGTGTGATTTAGGTATAAGTGTAACTGTAGCTTCATAGAAGGCAATGAGTAATGTTCTTTCTGTTTCTCTTTTATAGAATAGTTTGGAAAGTGTTGCTAATAAGTCTTTTATGAAGGTCTGATAGAATTCTCCTTTAAACCTAACTGGTCCTGTTTTTGTTTGTTTGTTTGTTTGTTTGTTTGTTTTGTGGTGTGGGTGCAGAAACTTTTGATGAGTGCTTCTATTTTTTTAGTGGTTATAGAACAATTTAGATGGTTTATCTGATCCTGATTTAACTTTGGTACCTCGTATCTGTCTGGAAAATGTCTATTTTATCTAGATTTTCCAGTTTTGTTGAGGATAGGTTTTGTAGTAGAATCTGATGATATTTTTAAAATTTCCTCAGTTTCTGTGGTCAAGTTGGCCTTTTCATTCTGATTATGTTAATTTGAATACTGTCTCTGTGCCCACTGGTTAGTCTGGCTAAGAGTTTAACTATCTTCTTGATTTTCTCAAAGAATCCATTCTTTGTTTTGCTGATTTTTTTTTTTTTTTTTTTTTTTTGTATAGTTCTTTTTGTTTCAACTTGGTTGGTTTCAATCCTAAGTGTGATTATTTCCTGCTGTCTATTCCTCCTGGGTACATTTTCTTCCTTTTGCTTTAGAGCTCTTAGGTGGGCTGTCAAGATGCTAGTGTATTGTCTCTCCAATTATTTCTTAGAGGCTTTCAGAGCTATGAGTTTTCCTGTTAGCACTACTTTCATTATATCCCATAAGTTTGAGTATATTTTACCCTAATTTTCACTTAAAGTTCTAAAAGATCTTCCATTTCTTTCTTTATTTCTTCTTTGACCAAGCTATCACTGAGTATAGAATTATCCAGCCTGGGCTAGTATTTGTGTTCTGGCAGGATCTCGATGACATTTGCCCAGGATCTTTTAACTTTTGTAGTTGCTGCAGTAAAGTCTGGTGTGATTCTGATATGTTGCTTTTATAGGTTATTTGACTTTTTCCCTTACTGCTTTTAATATTCTTTATTTGTTTTGTGTATTTGGTGTTTTGACTATTTTATGACAGGAAGGAGTTTCTTTTCTAGTCCAATCTATTTGTAGTTCTGTAGTCTACTTGTATGTTTATGGGTATCCCTTTCATTAAGTTAGGGAAGTTTTCTTGTACAATTTTGTGGAAGATATTTACTGGTCCTTTAAGATGGGAATCTTTACTCTCTTTTATACTTATTATTTTTAGAATTGATTTTCTCATTGTGCCCTAGATATACTGTACATTTTGGGTGAGAGCTTTATGCATTTTGCAATTTATTTGACTGTTGTATAAATCTATTCTACGGTATCTTCTGCCCCGGGATTCTCTCATCAATCTCTTGTATTCTGTTAGTGATATTTGTATCTATGACTCCTTATTTTTTTCCTAGGCTTTCAATCCCCAGGCTTGTCTACCTTTGTGATTTCTTTATTCTTTATATTTTCATTCTTAGATTCGGGTTGGTTCTTTGTGGGGTTTTTTTTTTTGTTTGTTTGTTTGTTTTTGTTGTTTTTCCAATTCCTCCACCTGTCTGGTTGTTTCCTCTTTAAGGGCTTGTACCTGTTTACCAGTTTTGTCATGTATGGCTTTAGGGGAGTTATTTATGACCTTCTTAAAGTCCTCTAACATTATCATGAGTTATGATTTTTAAATCAGAATCTCATTTTTTTAGTATGTTGTGGTATTCAGGACTTGTTTTGGTGGGGGAACTGGGTTCTAATGATTCCAAGTTGCCTTGGTTTCTCCTGTTTAGGTTCTTGGACTTTCCTCTTGACATCTGCTTATATTAGTGTTAGCTAGTCTTGCTGATTCTGACAGTAGCTTGACCTTCTATAAGCCAGTGTGTCAGAACTACTTGGGAGGGGCAGCTCTCTTCCTGTGGTGCTAGCTATAGAAAACTGTAGTACAGGGTCTGCTCCAGATTCAGGGGGAAACCTGAAGGATCCTGTCTCAGACTGTTCCTTGATTCTTGTGTCTTGAAGGCTCTGGGCCAGTTCCTCTTGGGCAGGAATTTGAACAGAAGTCATGGTTTTGCCTGTGCTTTCAGATGTGTCAGCACTTCTATGAGACCTTCTCTCTCTCTCTTAGTGGGGTCTGTGTACAGAGTATTCTGGCACCAAGTCAGCTCAAGTGGCAAGCAGAAACCAAAAACATATTTCATTTTCTTTATCCATATTTCTTTTAACATACATCTAGGTTGTTTCTAGTTTCTAGGTATTATTGATATAAGCCACCATAAACATGGTTATGGTTGAGATATATATTTTAGTATTATGAAGTGTCCTTTGTGTATATGCCCAAAAGTTGTATAGCTAGATCTTGAGGGAGACAGATTTTATTTGTCAGAGAAATCAGCACACTGATTTCCAATGTAGCTACACAAATTTGTACTCCAACCAAGAGAGGAGGAATGTTGCCCTTGGTTCATGTCCTGTCCCATGTGAGCTATTACTTTTGTTATTGGATTTAGGCAATCTGACAGATGAAAATTGAATCTCAAAGGAGTTTGATTTACATTTCTCAACCCTTCCTTCTATTTTCTGTTTCATACTATCAACTGCTTCTTCAGTGTTTCTTTTACTATTGAAAAACTAGTATACATACCCTGTTTAGTGCTAAGTGCTCTGATAGCATTTATTCTCAGTTCCTGTTCAGTAAGCAGTTCCTGCCTCCATCATTGTTTACTAATAAATAGGACATATTATTAATATTATCATCATTGTCATCATTCATTTTATTTTCAAGGCTAAGAATGATAATTGACTATTGGTAGAGTAATACATTTTTTGTTTCAACACTGTCAATTTAGCTGAACAATGACTTTTTCAGCAAAAATCCGTCTTTATCATATTTCACAAGGAAGTAAAGCTTTTCTAAATAAGAATGGAAATATTAATTGGCTATAGTATACATATACGTATTTTAGTTCAACATTGTCAATTTATCTAGGCAATAAATTTAGTTGATCTTATCTTCTATGGCTGAACCTTTATTTTTATAATGTATTTACTGTATTAGACATGAATTTCTTCTTGTGCATATTTCAAATGTAATCAAGTTACTTACATTAATGCTATTTTTACACAAATTGTAGCATCTTTCAAGTTGGGTTGATATTGTAATTGTAGCATTTTCCATTGGATAAAATGTTAATTTTATTTTATCCCCAGCAGCCCAAAGAGCACCTTGCAGCCCCAGGAAAGCCAGCTAGAGGAAAAATAACTGCAACATAGATTCAGCTAAATTTCTCTATATAATGCAAATGTTATGTCCAAGGTTTTTAGCAATGGAGTCTTATTTGAGTGGACAATATGAAGATATAGCAAGATCTTCCAATAACAGCATATATGGAGTTTCAACCATCTCTTATCTCCAAATGACTCCTAATGATACTCTGCTATACTTTTAGATTGGTGCCTTATTCAGTTATTATCAAAGAGGCTTCTTCCAGCAGTAGATGAAAATAGATACAGAGATCCACAGCAAGACATTATTTGCAGAGAGAGTTTAAATGGGAAGTGCCCTCCAAATCCATCCCTTCAAAGCTCCGGGAACATTTTGAAGAGAAGAAGGAGAGTGTAAGAACCAGAGGGATGAAGAACTTCATGATAACTATCCAATCCCAGAATCTACTAAGGAAGGACTTGCTTTAACGCCTCTAACTCCTTCCTGTGCAACAACTCAGCAGAAGCTTGTCCACACCTGTCAATGAAAGTTCTGTTTACTACCCCATAATGTCAAGATCCCTGGATCTCTCTGTCTTTGTCTTTCTGTCTCTGTGTCTCTGTGCTTCTAATATATGTGTGTGTGTATGTGTGTGTGTGTGTGTGTGTGTGTGTGTGTGTGTGTATGTGTGTGTGTGTGTGTGTTTGTGTGGTTTTAAGATTAGAATTGTATTTTTTTCTTAGTGTCTTGGTTTTCTTTTTATTACTAGCATTTATAATGTTAATTCTAGTAGATAATATATATATGTATACATATAAGAGATATATAGAAAATTTTATCATTTTAATTATAAAATTAGAACAGTCAGGTTAAATACTGAGTCTAAAAAGAGTTCATTGTGTTCCTATACCTTTTTTTCACTGTATAGTTTGCTGGTATGCTTTTAAAAATGTCTGTATTCAATGGATATAATGTAATGAGGCAATAATTAATTTCTTAATTTTAGTAATATATAAGAAAATATGTGCATATTCTAAACAATCTTGCTTTTTGTTATGACTTCAAAAAACTCATTTTAAATTTTACGTTTCAGATTTTAAGACAGTCAAAATTTGGAACATTAAAAATATACATTTCTGGTATATTATGAGTATTATAATTATAGCTCAAGTATTAAGTTGCCTGATAACATTATCATTGTGGTTTCTTCTAAAAAATTTTAAGCTATTTTTTTCTGACTAAACAAGCTACCTCAGTAGTGATCAACCTAATAATATGAAAACTTTATATATTTTAACAAGGCGTTGGCGTATCAGGTCAACAAACCACATTTGAATCTTTGCCTCAAGAAATAGTCTTTAATATGGAATTTGTATATATACAGAGACTGTGATATCTTGATTAATTTATGTTGAACAATTTATTTCTGAACTAAAATACCCTGCAACTGACTTTCCTTAATGATTTTCTTCCAGGAGGTGGCTGATATCCATGAAAGTTGATTACTGCTTACTGCAGTAAATTTATACAGTCATCTTTTATTCCTTCACCAGATTGGAAATTCTTTTCTTTTACTATGCACATTATTTACTAGTTTTGTCTGGATGTCTGAGAATATTGGGCGTTTGTATTAGTTACATTTCCATTGTTGGGGTAAACCATTAGCAACAGGGCAATTTATAAAAGGAGAGTTTATTTTGGTTTAATGAGTTATGATAATCCATTAATGGTAGGAGGCAATCAAATCTTTAACTCCAAACAACCAAAAAAAAAAAAAAAAAAAAAATCAGTGAGCTGGAAGTGGGGCTAGTTTATGTATTCAAAATTCCTTCCCCTGTGATGGACTTCTTGCAGCAGGATTATACTTTCTCACAATCAGCAACTGTGTTTTAAAGTAAGCAAGTCACTTTAAAATAACAGTTTCTACTTATTTGTAGTTTATGTCAGAAAAGACATTTCTGCCTGTTCTGTTTAATGGGTAAAATGAGATATTACAAGGGCCATAGATTAGATGTAAGAAAAAGAAAATTAGAATCATGTCAGTTTGATATTGATTACAAATATTAAAATAATCAATTTGACATTGAAAAGTGAGATGCTCTATAATAAAGAGTGATTATATTTATGTCAAGCCATAGATACAGAGTTACATTTACATATCCAAACTGATCAGAATCTGTAGAGAGCTATTACAGCAAAGGTATAATTTTTAATATGTTAAGTTGCTACTAAATAATCAATAATGTGTTCAGATTTATAGGTGCAGGAAATATTTATATTCCCAAGATACAATTCACAGCTTGCATATTGAAAAGCATATAAAGGTATTAATTCAACCACATTACCACACAAAGTCAATCATGATTTAGATCAAATAATCTTGTGATCAGTAAGTACAATTTACATATTGCTTCCACAATTAGTTTTTAAAGTTTTCATTTAATATTCTTTACATGAATAACATTTTTAAAATGCAGTACAAATATACAAACACAGGAATTACTAACTGTCAAGTAATTAAAACTGTAAGAACATTAAGAGAAAATTAAGCTCTGTTAAATAACAGTATCATGGAAATCCAGTGTAATAACTAGTAATTTTTAGAAATATCATTATTAGTACTACTGATAGGAAGAGTCGTGTCATAATATAGGTATCTTTACATCTATTTTTATCACTTAGTTGAAAACCAAAATAGTTTAAAATTGTGTTATATTTGAAAAACACTGCAGACAGGAAGTACAAAGAATTTTGATACATTCCTTAACACTCTTTCCTCTACACTAAATACCACTTTACCTTTATATCCTACAACTGTCACCATTGATGGACCAGTAGTTGACAGATACAGTGGCAGACACTTACACCTAACCATTGAACTAAAGTTGACGACCCCTATAGTTGAATTATGGGAAAGATTGAATAAGCCAAAAGGGAAAGCAACCCATAGGAAGACTAGCAAAGTCAACTAACCCAGACCTCAGTGTGCTCCCAGAGATCAAGTCATCAGCCAACATCATACAAAGGCTGGCCTGAGGCCCTGATATCTACATAGCTGAGAACTGTCTGGTCTAGTCACAGTAGGAGAAGGTGTACTTAATCCTCCAAAGACTTGAGGCCCCAATATAGGGGGATGCCTAGTGGAGGAGGATAGGGGTAGCACCCTCTCAAAGGAAAGAGGGGGGAAGGGATGATGAACTGCGGAGGAAGACCTGGATGGGGGGCAACAGGTGGAATATATATAAAATAAATAATTTTTTTAAAAAAGTTAAAAGTTTGAGAGGAAGGATTGTAGGAGGGGTTGACAGGGATGGGGCAGCAAAGAGGGTGAAAAGTAAGTGAGTTAAAGAAATATTTTTTTTTGTAAAAACAAAACCAAAAAGAGTAAGGTAAGAGAAGTTACCTGTCACTGTGAATATTTTATATGAAAGTTACATATTTTGAGCATGACAAGTGAATTCTAACTTTGACCTTCATCGGTTTCTTCACACGAGTTTCTATTCATTTTCTTTATCTTGCCATTTACAAATGTTTTATTCTAAGAAAGACATACTCACACATAACTAAATACGAGGATTGAGAAGTTCTATAACATTTAGGTGGGATAAAAAGTATATATAATTAATATGTGATTTTTGTGCCCCAAAAATTAATTAGTTCACTTTTTTAAAATTTTATGATCATCCTTTGTCACTGTGAATTTTAGAATTTCTGCTTTGGAAATAACATTTCTGTCTTAGATTTATTTCATTACTTGGATACTTTTAGAACTATATTTAATTAATTAAAATATTTTAGACTCTTTGAAAGTTTCATATATTTATATGCTGTATAGTGACATATTCTTTCAGCCCTAACTCTCTACAATTTTTCTGGGTGCTGGTCTCACCTTCAACCCTATAGATTTCTGTGTTCATTTTTATGTTATGAATAAATCCTGACTTCACCTTGTAATTTACATGTGTATATCAATGAATAACCATTAATGAGTGTATATTATTGAGTAACAATCTATTGGGGCAAGAATAAAATGCAAGTGGTTATGTCCCCAAAGAAGAATGATTCTTCCTTCCTAATTAGCTAACTGCCAATAGTTTTTCCTACAACATCATTGGTTTAACTCCCCACATACTTCTGGAAGTTTGATTGGTTTTGTCCTGTGCAAGTCACCACAGCAGCCTTGAACACTATGTTAGACACTACTGCAGATGCCAAGAAGTGCTTGCTCACAGGAAGCTGACTAGATATAGCTGTCTCCTGAGAGTCTCTGCCGAATCTAACAAATATGGAGGTGGACGCTGACAGGCAACCACTGGACTGAGCACCAGGTTCCCAGTGGAGGAGTTAGAGAAAAAACTAAAGGAGCTGAAGAGGTTTGCAACGCTACAGGGCAAACAACAATATCAACCAACCAGAACTCCAGAGCTCCCTGGGACTAAACCACCAACCAAAGAGTATACAAGAAGGGACCCATAGCTCCAGCTGCATATATAGCAGAGGATGGCATTGTCTGGAACCAATAGGAGGAAAATCTCTTGGTCCTCTGAGTGCTCTTTTCCCCAGTGTAGCGGAATGCCAGGATGTTGAGGTTGGAGTGGGTGGATGGGAGTAGAACATCCTCGGTGAAGAAAGATGAGTGGGATGTGAGTGGGAGATGGGGTAAATCAGGGAAAGGGAATAACATTTAAAATATAAATACATAAGATATCCAATAAAACACATAAAAATACATTTATAAGTATAGATTTACTATATCAGTTCTGTTCTCCCAGTGAAACCTAACTTAAACTTTGTAATTATCCAGATGGTTGTAATTGTTCACTTGTTCACAATTCATTGGTAGATTGACAATATTTTGCTCTAGGTAAGAAAATTTGATGTCATTTGGGGGGGAGGGGCTTAATGAGTCTCTAAAACTATACATATTTAAAGTAAATATTAGGCATAAATTCATGGTCTGGCAATCATTACTGTGTGACATAAGCTAATGTAATAATGTATTTGCAAAACAGGAAACTTTCCCATATAATTATAGTAAACATATGGTAAAGACTTGTATTTTTTCCAAAAGCCTAAATAATTTAAGAATGGATTATTGTGAAACAACTGACTTTACATATTTCATGTAGGTTTTCTTAACAATATTTGTACATGTGTCTCCAAAAAGACACGCATTCTCTCTTTTCTTTAGCATATCTCTTCTTCATGCATAATTGTTTTACCTGAGTATATTTTAGACACACAATCTCCAACATATCTAGAGCATTGGAAGGCACCTACCATCAGAACATCATCTCTATATAATCTGTAAGTTATAGCATTTATTACATGAGGCCATTCAAGAAATTTTAATATAATTTGAAATAGATTTAAAGAAAGAATGAGAATGAACTGATTTTCCAACTTAGACATAGAATTAAAAAAAAATCAAAAATATCTTGCCCATAGTTTAAAGTGGTTATAAATGAAACTCTTTTGGACATCATCTTTGGGTGCTATGGCATCTTAACAATGGAGAGTACCAGCTGCTCTTCCAGAGGACCAGGGTATAATTCCCAGTATCCACAAGGCAACTGACAACACTCTGGAAAGCAGTTCCAGTGATTCTATTGCCCTCTGATGGCCACTATCGGTACTACATCCAGGCAAACACCAACCTTCAGGCAAAAACATTCATTTATGTAAAATAGATAAAATCTCAGAAGTTTTTTAAAAGATAAAAGTAATTCATTTAAATTCACTCAACCATGTCTTCTCCTATTGAGTGTGGTTCCTATAACCTACAAATTGTACTGTCTGATGGTTAAGTTATTTTCCTATTGGAGAGAAAAGTTCCTAGTAATTTGTTCAAAAAGTATGTTCTACAAGGAAGGATCAAATAACCTGTTATGACAAAAATTATCCAGCTTAAATATGACAATATAAATCCATTATATTAACAGAACCATATATGCACTGATAACCTTTATAGTAGATATGAATTTGTGTAGCATTTTAAGCAACAGATAGAAATTTATACTCACATGTGAAAGAAAAATTAAGCTACCAACAAAAGACACATAACCATGTTAGGAAATATGGCACGGTTGTCTGGGGACTGATTCTCAAAGGAAAAAAGTAGACTTGAGAGACTCTCTAAATGGCATCTGAAAGGTATTTCTAAGAAACAGTCTCAGCCCCGAATGAGACATTAATATCACACTCCGTTTTCTCAAGTCTCTGGGATCGATGCAAACCAAGAGACAGAAAGGCTAGAAGAACTGGAGGTGCAGGACAATTAGAAGAAACAGATTTTCAGGAAGCAACAGGAAGGCTGCATGTAAGAACCTGTAGTAGCTCCATGCACAGAACCTTTGTGAACTCTAGCCAGAAAATGCCCAGCGCAGAAGGCAGGGTTGGGCAGGAAATCTCACCCTGAGTTGAGCAGGTGTTGGCAGATGAGTGCTGGAAGCAGATGGAGTGTCAGCTTTCTTTAAGAGAGCAACTACTTGGAAGGTAAGCCCACGACTGAGAATATATCGGAGGACACAAATAGGACCTGGTAATTTTAAGGGAAACAGAGATGGATGATTAATTTAGGTGGGGCTTGAAGGGGAGTGGCTGTGAGGAGATTCAGGAGAGGGTGAATGTGATTGAACGTTGTGGAGTGAAATTCTCAAAGTAATGTTTTATTTATTTGTTTGTTTGTTTTTTGTTTTATGTTTTTAAGAGACGGTCTCTGAATCAGGCAACGCCCTATTTTAAAATGCACAATTTAGAAATTTGCGTCTAATGTGACTAACACATTCAGAAGTCATCTGATTTGTCCATTAAAATTTAACTTTATTATTTGTATTTCTCGTAAGTTATCAAGGTACTCAAGAGATAGAAAATTGTGGGGATTCACTGTACATTCACTGAAAATGTAGTTGCTTGGGGATTCTACAAATTCCACCCTACTCGGTCTTTTAAGAGCATTCAGTTTTGACTTAAAAGGCCAAAGGGGTAGAAAAAGAAATAATTTTGCTAGTGATTTCATGGTCCTGTTTTACCTCATTATCTCTCAAAGAGTCCCCTACTGTTTATAAAATTGAAAAATCATGCTGAGTTGAATGTCCAATGGCCTGAATAAAATTGATTTTATCGTGGTGTATTCTGTTTCCTAACTTTGTCAATGACAGACATGAAAACATTTATTGTAGTCAAGCTTCTCCTTTGTACCATGTGGGAAATTGACATTTTCTCTCCAGGTTATGAATAGTTCTCTTTAGAATAAAGAAACCAGGATAAGGATCATGACTTCTCAAACAACCAATATGAACATGTTTCTGTCATTTCACTAAAAGCAGAAGGCAAAAAAAAATTAAGTAAAGCTGGAAAGTGATTATAAAGATTATAATTCCAATTAACTAGGTTCTTCAATTACAGATATTTATAATGCACATTTATTGTGTATGCTTTAAGCACTTCAAAAAATATAAAATAAGCCAATAAATTGATATGGTGCAAGAAGATGTCACCGAGCAGGAAGGTGTAAATATAATTACTACAAAAGTACTACTAACTTTTATCTATTTTTTGATATACCTGAAGATTGTATTTATGCCAAGATTGAGCAAAAACATTGATCGGGTGTAAGCATTACTAAGAGAAAAATTTAACTATATTATTTTTGGTTATTACCAGTTTAAATAAAATAAATGAATAAATGAATGAATGAATGAATGAATGAATAAATAAATAAATGCATTGTTGATTGAGGCGCAGTTTACAACCTACATTGTATTCTGATGTGAATAGTTTTATATCGATGCTTTCAAACTATTCTGACTTCCATGTGTAGAATGTGAGAGCAGATTTTTTTTTCTTCTCAAATGAAATTTCAAGACTTTTCCCCTGATGCTTGTTTCAGTGACTCAGTGCCTTAATTTAATTAAGCTCTCCTGCTGTTTAGAAACAATTATTTGAAAATTCTGTTTCGTACTACCGAGAAAAGAAATGACTACACCATTTTCAGGCCTTCAGAAGAACATCCACTGGGAGGTGCCTCCCAGGCTCCTTGATGCTATTAAATGTAAGAGCAGCTTGGTACCAGTTCCCCTGAACACAACTGGTGGAAGAGTGGTTCCTATTATGCTGCAGTTAAATAGGTGAGTGTAGCTATTCTCTCAGTGTAAAACATACTTATAATATAATAAATGTAAATAGAACATTCCACATTCCCAATGATCCCAAGAGAATTTTGATTCCTTCATGTTGTGTGTGTAACCATACTACAAATAACTATTTAAAAGCTGAAAATTGAAACAAATATTGTAGCTTTGGGATACTGGTGATAGTTTTAATAATGCTCAGACACAGAATTAAAAGAGTCATAGCCTAAGAATCGTCGTTTATCTGTAACATGTTTATTTGTTTAACAAGTGGGGCTTACAAATAGAAGAATTATTTTTAAGAAGGGCCTTGTTGATTTTTATATACCAGATAATACAAATTAGTTAAGATATTACAGATGAATTTAAAAAGGAAATATGTTGATTAGCTTAAATCACATTACTAAATATGATTGTACAATTTTAAGAGGTTATTAATATTGGACCCTTGCTTATACATTCATGTATGCAAGGCCATGACTATTGCTTACTGATGGAACAAAAAGGAAAAACACTACACTTCTTGCAGACTACATTTAAAAATAACTCAACCTAACTAAATATTATTATGTTAAATATAAACCCTATCATTTTTTTAATACACATACTAAATTTTTGCCAGATATCAACTGCTGGTAAAATAGATTCTACTAAAATATGAGATAAATATGAATGATTTGAAATGAATATGTTCTTGCAATTTGAAATTTTCTATGATTTTCAGGCCTTATTAAGCAATAAGCATCCACAAGTTTGGAAAGACCATAGCATTGTTCCTCCATATCCCAACACATACTCATCTCACAGAAAGAAAGTGATGCTAAATCAGAGTTCACTTAGCTTGGTTGTTTTAGATTCTAGCTTGGTTACTTCTTCCTATGAAGTTACACTATATAATCAGATGACAGAAATAACCCAGAGTATCACAAACCTAAGCCAATGGGAACGTGAATGTACTTCTGCGCAGACAGTTCTGTGGCTCTTGCTCAACTGGCCATGCTTTAATGAGACCATCCAGGCAACTACTCAGTGATACACATGAATGAACACACAATGCTGTGCTCAGCACCACAACCATCAGTTCTAGTCATCCTGAAGATAGGATTAGATGAAACTGTGGTCTTCAGTCTCATGCTTGTAGTATTTAATAGTTTGAATCTGATCTAACTGCTGTCAAAAAAAAAAATTAAAAATAAAGACACTGGGTCACAGTTGGCCCAGTGATAAACATTTTCTTTTTTCTCATATTCTCAACAGCATTCGATGATGTCTTTTTTCTTATATGTCCCTATTTTGACTAGATTAGATAGAATTTCAAAGTAATTTTATTTTTCTATTGAATAAGTTTTCAATCACTTTTTTAAAGTACTGAATATTAATGCTTCTTCTCTTAGAAAATATCTGTTTATTTCAGTTTTTTATGTATCTATTGGAAGAATTTGGCACGGGAGAGATGTTAAATTAGTATGACTTTTAAATATTCTAAATATATATTAATATTAATATAACAAATATTAAGACTTTTCTGTAGTATATCCAGCAAAAAATATCCCCTAATTCAAATTACTCATGAACACTGAAGGGAGTGTTTACTTAATTCTGCAAAATAACATAAAAGAGTTAAGAAGACAATTAATTACTTATTAGCAATGAGCACATCCGAACAGCACGTATTTATAGTACCAAAACAGTTGATGATTACATAGCAGCTCTTGCAGACTGAATAGAAAAGCAAATTTCAATTAACTGAAGATGAATACAGTGCCTTAGTCCTCTCTAGATGATTAGAAAAGAAGAGGCAAAGGAACACCTGGAGCAGATTGGACAACTGAATGTCCGGATGGAATGTCATACCCATCACGGAGAGAAGGATGCATCTAGTGCTGACTGAAACCTTATTTCCTTTCGCTCTTTGCTCTGTTTTCATAGGTTTCCTATTTTATTCCTGTATCAAATCTGCTTCAAAATAGCCTACAAACAGATAGACCCACCCCCGGTTTGTGAGTAGGATGATAAGGGATATGTTCAACATTTTTAAAACAGAACAGGATGTAAAATATTTACATCTCTCTAATTATTTGTGTTTTTCTGGCTCATTCACGTAAGTGTTAAATTTTATATTTAGTTTTTTGTTATAAAACAAATACAATTGAATCATGAATTCACAAAGAACTCATGGGAGATATTTTGAAGTAGTTTAATAAGAACCCTATCAGTAATGCTTATAAATAGAATGCCTTTGTTTTGTGTGCTAATATCATTTGCTTTCTTTTCCAGCATTGCAAAATGTCCCATATCATACCTTCTATATAAATAGATAATTAATAAAGAACAGAAGCTTGTTGTTCAATTTGAATGAAAGCAATCTTACAGTTTATCTGGCTTCTGTTGCATTCATACATATAATCCCATGTGTACATTTTGAATGCATGCTGCTCTCACATTCCCTTACGAACGCTAAGGAGTGAAGCAGTTGACCTGCAGATGCTACTAGCACCTAAAACTATTTGCTTTTGTATCCATGGTGTGAATTTAAATCTACTTCCACAAGGCAGCACTGTTTCCAGACTAATTTTTCAGAGCCATAATTTATAAATAAAAAATAATGCAAATGACATAGGAAACTATAAGAGGTGTCTTCAAGTGACTGTTGGTTCCTCTCAATATCACCGGGATTTGACAGACATGATGCCAAGCATAGGTTTAATTGCTAAAATATTCAGATATTGACACAAATCTTTGAATTAAGAATTTAACATTTAATTGCAAAAATATTCAGATATTGACACAGATCTGTGAGTTAAGAATTTAACATTTTAACTGCCTTTTCACATATTGTCAAATATTTTAAATATTGCTAAATCTGTTAAGTAATTCTTATGCCGAGACAGGCATATGCTTTCATTATTGAAAAACGGTAATATTCCCAAAGTGTTTAACAGGCTTTAATTGCTATTATTGCTATAATAATAAATGTAAATAAAAACGTAGACTTAAATATAAAAATTTTGTCAGATTGTCAGCCTAGACACTTAGAAGTATGACATAAATTTTACAACTTTCTTCTTTCTCTTAGCTTCTGATTTAACAATCACAAACAACTTATTACAAGTGTGATATTCACTGTTGGATTTTTATCTATACACTTTATCATTTTGAAGAAATCTCCTTCTGTCCTAAGTTTGCTGAGAGTTTTTATGAGGAGAGTATTGCAGAGTTAGACAAGCGCTTTTCCAGTGTCTCTGAAGATGATTAGGATATCATGTTTTTATTCTGCTTAAAACAAATATTATGAAGACTGTTTTGTGACTCATATCTCTAGTTCCAGTTTTGCAAAAATTAAACAGGATTAACACCAAGAGTTTAAGTCTGAACTGGGATTGTAGGCAGACACAATCTCAAAAACGCAGGGACATAAATAAAATAATTGATTTTCAAAGGCTAAGCCAAGTGTTTATCTGATAAAAATACTATATGATTATATTAGATATTTTTTTGCTTAATTCCTTTGGTAAAATGATATAAAAATTTACATTTATAAGACACATCGGCCTGTAACTTTTCTTTATTTTCTTTTTATTAATTTTGATATTATTTGTCTGTTAATATCTTATTAGCATTAGAATCAGGATCTTACTGACAGAATTCAAAGGACAAATTCTCTCTTATTTTGTGAATTCATGAAAACTGTAGGAATTAAATAGAGAATTCTCAAAATATGACGCACAAATAGCCGCGAAGCCATCTAGAAATGTAGAGCAGCACTAATCATCAGGGAAATGCTAATTAATATTACTCTGAAATTTATACAAGTCAGAATCACAAAGGAGAGTAAAAAAAAAAATGATAGCTCATGTTGGCTAGGATGTGACGAAAGAGGACATTAGTCATTTCTGATGGCAGTAAAACTTGTCCAGCTGTTATAGAAATCACCACGGTGGTTTCTCAGAAGGAGATCATTGTCAAGATTCAGCTATATCACTCTTAGACCTATACCCAGAAAACTTTTATATCTTACTATAAAGATATTCCATTTATGTTTATAGTCATTGATGCTTTATATAAACAGGAATTACAAAAATTCTAGATGTCCATCAACAGATGAATGGATCATAAAAATGTGGTATTTTCACACAATAAAATATTATTCAGTTGTTTAAAAATAAAAAATGATGACATCACAGGTAAATAGATGGAACTAGAAAAAAATCATCCTGAGGAGGTAACTCATATTCAAACATTTAAATAGTGTATATTTCCTACTGCAAGGGGACATATGCTTATATGTATTTGATGTCCATACTCCAGTCCCCATACCAGAGATTTGCAAATAGATGGTTGAACTCTATTCCTTTAAAGAAACCTTTAGAATTGTGAAGTGGATAATTACAGGAGACTATTTTATAAGATGAAACAAGAAATGCCTCTTGAGAATGAAATCAATAGCGAATAAGCAAAGAGCCTACAAGAAGGAAAAGGGTGTGGGCAATTTTCTTAAGGAAAGGATTTTAAACTTTTATGAAGCAATTTCATTCCTTAACTTTCTTAGGGATTAAAGTTCAATGCAATATCACATCTGATAAACACACGTACACAAATTCACACAAAAACACAAGACTTTTGTTACATAATAAGAGAAAATGAAATAAAGTGTATTTTATCTAAATATTGTCTTGTCCTTTGCATAACACAGAACTATTTCCTTAAATTCGGGCTTTCAATATTCATTTTATTTATTCAGTGTCTACACATAAATATCATTGTATGTATATATATTACAGAGAATAAAGATTTTACCTATGCTTGTACCTTTCTTTTATAAATAGCATTTAAATTTCTGAGATTATTTTCTCATTCAGAATACAATATGCAAAAATGTATAATTTTTCTAATAAAATAATGTGTGACCTAAAAGTTAAATTCAAATTGTATACCTTGTCAAATAATCTGAAACATGTTTTTTAAAGTCAATAAAATGTTTATTTAACAATATGTTTTAAAAATAGAAATTTTATTTTAAAATCCTTCTACTTCTATTTCAATCATATTAAAAATCAATAACAGCATGACAGGCATCAGACAAGAAAAATAAACTTGGTTTATCTTTCTTTTCTTAAACTATACTATAGAAAGCAATATTAACATTCTTTTCAGTAATATTAATTTATATATATTTATTCATTATTTAAGAACCATAACTGAACACTAACTACAACTGCACCCAGTGATTTCTATTTCACATCCAGAACTGTACCCTTTCTTCTGGGTGAGCATAACTGGCAGTCTATTTTCCATATTTGCTGATGATTACAAATACAAATTTGGAGACTAAACAGCTGGAGTTCAAATGAAAAATAACCTATGTTCTGTAATAAAATATTCATTTAAGATTTATAGATTATGAAATCATCACACATTCCACACAGAGTGAAAAATGATTGCCAACACAAAACCGTATTAAAAATAAGTCATCTAGAGGCGAGCGTAATTTGCAAAGGAAACAAGAGACTTCTTAAGGCACAGTGGGAAGTCAAAGCTATTCATTAATTGGAAAATAGGCAAGATGCTTTTAAACTCTGTGATCAAAGTGAAACAATTTAGAGTCGCAAAGGTACCTGATTTCTCCCTTACTCTCGCTCTCTGATTTGACAGAACACTTAAGGGAACCAACCCATCACACACTTACCACAGCTCTGGTAACCTGAAACTGCAGTCTGAAATGAAAGTCTAAAAGCCGTAGAAAATAATATATTCTATATTCTTTTACTTTTATTATGCATTTTCAAAATATGCAGTATGTTATAGAAACTGAGCAGGCGAGCTTCCTAGTTTGGAACTGACAGAGTAAAGGGCACTTCATCTGTCACTCTTTCATAGCTCAGTCACTCAGTAGTTCCGACCTCTGTGTGTGAAGCTATCCCATCATTGCTAAAGAATTCCGAAAAGTTCAGCTGATGTGCTTTCCTACTTTCGCAGAAGCAGATTCAGATAGAACACGTGGCTATGCAATTATGAACGTTATGTTTAAAAGGAGAATTCTTTATTAATATTGCAATTGTGACTTTCATTCTCTGGGGGTAATTGTCATTGCTGAAGTTTACGGTCTCAGTAGGGTAACCTCAGCCTGAGCCTGGAAGCCTCGAGGCCCTGTACAGTTTTATCTAGAATATTTTTAGCCTCTGAGGTTTGCTGCTGAATAAATTCACCCTTTCTACCTTACTCTGATCTCTGATTTGCAGGTTCAACTCAATATTCTGGCTCAAGCTTCGCTCCAAGCTGATGGATTTCCGACTAATTTCTCTCAGTTTCTTACTGAATCGTTCTGCCTGGCACCAAATTTACTCCAGCAATCTGTTCAGATCTTCTGGCCCCTTCTGATTCTCTAGCTTCATCCTGTCTTTTTTTTCTTGATAGTCTCTGTATTTACATTTCAAATGTTATCCCCTTCCCCCCCCCCCACCCCAGACTCCTGTCTCCTCTCCACTTTCTTTGCTTCCATGAAGATGCTTTCTCTCCCAACTCCTCACTCCCATCTCAATGCCTTGGCATTCTCCTACACTGGGAAAATGAGCCTTTACTAGACCAAAGGCCTCTCCTCCCATTGATGCTAAATAATGCTAACCTCTGCTACATATGCACCTGGAGCCATGGGTCTCTCCGTGTGTACTCATTGGCTGGTGTTTTACTCTCTGGGAGCTGTGGCACATTTGGTTGGTTGATAATGTTGTTCTTCCCATGGTGTTGCAAAACTTTTCAGCTCCTTAGTCCTTTCTCTAGCTCCTTCATTGGGGTCCTAGTGCTCAGTCTAAGGGTTAACTGCAAACATCCACATCTGTATTAGAGCTCTGGTCGAGTCTCTCAGGAGACATCGATATCAGGCTCTTGCCAGTAAGCACTTCTTGGCATCAACAATATTGTATGGATTTAGTGGCATATGAGGTTGATCCCCAGGTAAAGCAGTTTCTCCATGATCTTTTCTTAAGCCCTTCACCTCTATTTGTCCCTGTATTTCCTCCTGTGAGTGTTTTGTTTTCCCTTCCAAGAAGGACTGAGCTATCTTCTGCCCTTCCTTCTTTCTGAGCTTCATAAGGTCTGTAAATTGTTTCTTAGTTATTCCAAGCTTTTTGGGTTAGTATGTGCTTATCAGTGAGTGCATACCATGTATGTTCTTTTGTGACTGGTTTGCCTCACTCAGGATCCATTCCTATCTCCCTTGTACAAAGCTCAAGTCCAAGTGGATCAAAGACCTCCACATAAAACCAGGTACACTGAAACTAACAGAAGAGAACCTGGAAAAGAGCTTAGAACACAGAGGCACAGAGGAAATTTTCCTGAACAGAACACAATGGCTGGTGCTCTAAGATCAAATATTGACAAATGGGACCTCAGAAAACTGCAAATCTTCTGTAAGGTAAAGGGCACTGAGGACAAAATGACAACCAACAGATTTGGAAAATTTCTTTACTAATCCTACATCTGATAGAATGCTAATATCCAATATGTAAAATAACTCAAGAATTTAGACTCCAGAGAATTAAACAAACGTATTAAAATGGGGTATAGAGCTAAACAAAGAATTCTCAACTGAGAAATACTGAATACCTGAGAAGCACCTAAAGAAATGCTCAACATCCCTAGTCATCAAGAAAATGCAAATCAAAACAACACTGAGACTTCACCTCACACCAGTCAGAATGGCTAAGATCAAAACTCAGTAGAGAGAGATAGGATTAGATGAAACTGTGGTCTTCAGTCTCATGCTTGTAGTATTTAATAGTTTGAATCTGATCTAACCGCTGTCAAAAAAAAAAAATTAAAAATAAAGACACTGGGTCACAGTTGGCCCAGTGATAAACATTTTCTCTTTTCTCATATTCTCAACAGCATTCGATGATGTCTTTTTTCTTATATGTCCCTTTATATGTCCTTTTCTTATATGTCCCCTTATATGTCCCTAAAAAAAAAATCTCAGGGGAGAATGGTGAGATGCATGGACACTCCTCCATTGTTCCTGGGCTTGTAAGCTGGTACAAGCATTCTGGAAGTCAATCTGGCAGTTCCTCATTCTGTCTTTTTCTATGTCGAGCTTGTTCTCTCTCTTTACCTTATTTCTCTATAACTGTCCCAAACACACAGAATCCTTCTTCCTCGCCCTGTCTCTCTGTCTCTCTCTTTGTCTCTGCCTCTCTGTCTCTGTTTCTCTCTGTGTGTCTCTCTCTGTGTTTCTATGTCTCTCCCCCCGCCCCTCGTGGCACTGCTCTTTTAAGTAGCTTCCCTTTTCTCTCTTTTCTCCCGATAGTTTGGCAAAACCTATTCTGTCAAACCTTTCTCTGATTTCTTACTTTGTCTGTAACTCAGTTCAAATAACCACTTTCAAATATGGGTGCTGCCTTCTACAAACTAACTTCATTGTTTGAGATTAAAGGGTGTGCTTATATTTCAACCAGAGAGATTAAAGTTGTGTGATAAGGACTAAAACACATAACTGAAACATTTTTTATTTTATTTTTTAAGTAAATAATACAATCTTGAACATCATATGGTTAAATACCCTATAACAACTCTCCCTGAATAATATTTTAATAGATTAATGGGTATGACTAATATTGTTTTCAATATTAGTTATGATATTAAAATATAGGTTGGCTTTCTGTATTTAATCCAAGCTGCAATTTAGATGTTCAGTATTAAGATATGAATATAATCATATTTTGATTATTCAAATATAAATGCCATTTATAGTCAGTATAATTAGCTTTATAATGTGAAAGAATGTATTCCATAAAGCAATATAGAGACCTAAGCAGTAATGATATTAAAGCTAGAGAAGCCTACTACTAACAGAATTACAATAGATTTTTATTGGAGTATGCATACCTTTTCCTAGACATCTGAACATATTCAATCAATTGATAACAATGCCTCTAATATACTATCTGTATATTACAAATACTGGTCCTTGAGGTCACATGAGGCAGATGTGAGAATCAAATGAAGTAGCTTATGTGAAAATTCCAGCATATTGCAAGTGATGTGGATTATGGTTCCTTGGTAATTGTATGTAGTAACTCCTTTGCAAATATAATGATGGGGAGTAGACATTCTGTGGTGAATAGATGAATAAGGTGCCTTCAAGAACTTAAACATGAATCCTTTTCTATTGATACGAAATGAGTCAAATCAACCATGTTCCTGTTTCTTAGGTGTAACTTACTTAAGCTTCTTGCATACAGTTAGGCTAACATAATCATTATTTTAGAATGGAGGTATTTTTAAAGAATGTAACACAAAGTGTGAACATGGTGAGGAATACATTTTTCTTTCATTGCCTAAAAGTTGAAAAAAATTGCAAAACTTTCTTGGAAAATTTTGTCTCCATAAGTTCACAAATGTAAACCTTTGATATAAAAATGGGGTAAAAATTACTGAATTGATGTTGTCCTTATTGTATGGAAATATAGAAATTCTTCAGTTGGTAAAGTGCTCTGCTTGAAAGCATGAGGGTCTCATTAATTTTTCAACATTTATGTAAAAATAAAACTTTTGTGACAGTCCTCTAATCTTAGCATTGAGGAGTCATAGACAGAGAGATTCTTGGGGCTTTCTGACTAGCCAACTACCTCATAGTTTCTATACCAGTAAGAGGCCTTACTTCAACAAATAAATGAAAGAAGAAAAACCAATTAATCAGTAAATGTGAGGACATCAAAATATAATACACAAGGTTATCATCTGACCATCACCTGTGCACAGGCAACTGGACATAAAAATTACTATGTATAAATACAATAATACATAAGCACACATATAAAACACATATTAATATTTAACTTTCTTAAAAAATTTAAGTCCTGCATGATGATATTTTCTTTTATAAAGATAATAGAATTTTTTAATGATTAAAGAATGCTCTTATTATATAGAAAAACAGTAAATCTCATCTTCATATTTGTAAAACTTAACATAAGTAAGTGCAGATTGTATTAGTCATAAAATGTACATGCTTTATTTATAGCATGTAATAGGGAACAACTATGTTTAATACTTTTCTTCCTGTAACATTAGTTTATGGAAAATGCTGCATTAATGCATGTAGTAATGTGAAATTAGTATGTAATAGCAATAACTGGGTGCAAGAGAATTGATTTAATACAGGGGTAATAGCATGAGTAATGGCAGTCTTCATGGAATAACTTTACTCAACACTAATTGTTATCCAGGAATTGCCTAGCAGGCTACTCAGACACTGATCTCAGTCAAACAGGGATAGTTTATTGAACACACACACCAGGACTGGTTGATGATTGTTGTGGGTCAGACTTAGGAACTGAGACTGCATTCCCATCTGTTTCCCTGGGGCAGTGTATAAAAGCTAAAACAATAAAACTTCACAAAGACCGTACAATCTCATACACATGTGCCAGAGAGCTGATGCTGGGCTTTTTGCAGTTGGTTTGGATACAAGGGTATTGCTGCTAACTATACAAAGCAGTTCAATCTGATTTTTATTGCAATTGGCTCTATAGGAGAGAGAGGGTCTAGGGAATTTGCAAGAACCTCAAAGCATAGAACTTATTGGGATGTGCTGTTAATGATTACTTCAGAAAATAGAAAGGTCTTCTGTGGCAATATAAGATGGCTGGGTATTCATCTTCCAATGATAGTATGCAGAGCAGAGCAGAGTAATCCTGCAAGGAATCCTGTTCTCTCTCGAAATAAAATAGATACGAGCCCATATTTTAGTTAGGAGGTCTCTTCCCAGTAAAGGAGAAGGGCATTCTAAAATTACCAGGAAAGAGTGATAGTCTTTCTCTCCAAATCCACAAATCACTTGGTAGTTCATGAGTAGGATTTGGTGCCTTTCCTGCCTTAGTCTAGGGTAGTCTGTAGATTCATAGGCCCTAAGTGCTTCTGGAGAACTGAGTGTTTCTCTCTGGTATTCACCAGCAAATTGACAGACCTCCTCCACTCTGAAGGTTAGCCTGGGCCCTAGAGGGTACTTCAAATCCCAACTGCTACAGTCTCACAACTCTAATACAGTCTTTGGTTTCTGGTGCCTTTGGGGTTGTCTCCCTTCCAATGAGTGGCTCCTTTCTTTGCAATAGTTATATTGGTCCCTCAGGAGTCTAGGCAGAGATTGGTTGGTCTTGTCTGTGTTTGTATCAAAACAATGGCGGCCCATGCTTCAGCCTCTCTGAGGTTCCTGGGCCACAGTTAGGATTTTTTCCAGACTTTTGTCTGTCTATCCTTAAGACTGTCTTGATTGTTGAAATTTCTGCTAGCAATTTCTGATAACTCAGAAAGATAAGTCTTGTAGGCATCTAACATTCTTTTCAGGAAAGCATCAGAGGAAGCTGTAAGACCCTGGATGATCAGACTCACATTTGAATCATTTTGTAGCAAACCTAGAGACCCTCATTAGAATCCAGTGATAGACTTTAAATGCCTTCCTACCTTGAGGCGTATTAATGATCACATTCTGGACTCATTGGAGGAAAATCATAATCAATTGCCTTGGAGTCCTCACATTAGCTGCTCGTGTCCCCTGGAACCAACTTGAAGTAATCCTATTCAATCAGGTTCCATTCCTCTGTTGTAATAAAGCATATAGAGCAGTAGTTGGGCTTCCTGTCAGGTAGACTTACGGGTTTCTCAAAGTAAGATTAAGGTCTAAAATTTCTCTTTAAAAGGATTCTAGGCCCTCCATTTGTATATATCACTTGTAGAGAAAGGATGAGAGATCACAAAGGACCTTCCTCTCTCAGCAGGAGGTGGAACAGCAACACATAGGAGGGAAGATCTGGTTGAGGGACTAAAGCAGGCACCAGACTATGTATGTGTGCAGGTTATGGGAGAAAGTGAGAGAGCTCTTAGAACTGATTTCGCAGTGAGTATTGGGACATCAGGCAGTGGGACAGACTAAGGAGGCTGTGTGGAGGTGAAAGCAGGTATTTATCATCTGGTTGATACAGGATAGATGGGTCCCACCTTAGCTATCTGTAGATACCTGTAGGGAGGGCTACCACCTTTTCCACCTCTGTGGGTTTATGTAGGACTAGAATGTAAATTTTCAACTATTTGAGGATGTCAGAGAGAAGCAATGCCCAGGCTTTAACATAGAAAACTTGGTCAGGGTGTCATGGTATTTCAGAAGAAGAAGCATGTTTGGGAAGAACTGTAGAGTCAAATGAATATTCTCTGAGCCATCCAGAGCTAAAGGAGGACCATTTGAGCTAGAAAAGAGTACTGAGTTTTCAAGAGAAAACTCAATCCCATGTAATAGTGATAGTCTCCCGAAAGTCTTTAAAGCAGAAAAGGATTTCCTCAAAAGTGGTGTCCAGAGTGCAGGACAACTGTTCTATAGTGGTCAGATTAAATGACAGAAGACTTCTAAGAAAGGCTATGGCATGCAAGTGACCTTCCTGGAGATGGTCCACCATTTTCATGGCTGCAGTGGCTGCACTCTGAAGAGGCATATTCCCAGAGATTTCATTACAAAAGTAATTCTTACTGCTGATATGACTTTCCTGTCACTGTTACTTAGCCTAACGATTCCTTAGGCATCAGCTCACCATAATGAGCAAATTTCCTGCAGATCAACATGAAGATTAACTTTCATGAATTAATGAGTCAAAAAATTCCTGATTTGATTCAAATAATTTTGAGAAGGAAGTTTAAGGAGGTGGTTTTAGTTGGTTTGTAATAAAGTTGGATACAAGAATACAATGTGCCTTCTCTTCATTTAATAGTAAGTAAATACTGTATTCATAGGGATACAATGATCTTTGATTATACAAGGAAAAGAAATGTGCTTGGGACAGCATAAAATTGTAAAGCTTCTAAAGACAAAGGACACTGTCATTAGGACAAAATGACAATCAACAGAATGGGAAAAGATCTTTGTCAATCCTACATCAGATAGGGTGCTAATATCTGGTATATACAAAGAACTCAAGAGGTTAGACTCTAGAAAATCAAATAACCCTGAAAAAATATGGGGTATAGAACTAAACAAAAAATTCTCAACTGAGAAATGTTGAATCATTGAGAAGCACCTAAAGAAATGTTCATCATCCTTAGTCATCAGAGAAAGGCAAATTAAAACAACCCTGATATTCCACCTTATACCAGTCAGAATGGCTAAATTCTAAAACTCAGGTGACAGCAGATGCTTGTGATGAAGTGGAGAAAGAGAAACACTCCTCCACTGTTGGTAGCATTGTGTCTTAGTCAGGATTTCTGTTTCTGCACAAAATATCGTAAGCAAGAAGCAAATTGGTGAGGAAATGGTTTATTCAACTTACACTTCCGCACTGCTGTTCATCACCAAAGAATGCCAGGACTGGAACCCAAGCAGGTCAGGAAGCAGGAGCTGATGTGGAAGCCATGGAGGGATGTTACTTACTGGCTTGCTTCCCCTGGATTGCTCAGTCTGCTTTCTTATAGAACCCAGGTCTACCAGCCCAGGGATTGCACCACCCACAATGGGCTGGGCCCACCTTACTTGATCAATAGTTGAAAAAAGTATCTTAGAGGTGGATCTCATGGAGGCATTTCCTCAAATGAGGCTCCTTTCTCTGTGATAACTCCAGCTTGTTTCAAGTTGACACTGACTGCTAGCTGGTACGACCACTCTGGAAATCAGTCTAGGGTTCCTCAGAAAACTTGATATAATACTACCTAAGGACCCAGCTATTCCACTCCTGGGCATATACCCAAAAGACGCTACAACATACAGCAAGGACACATGCTCTACTGTGTTCATAGCAGCCTTATTTATAGATATATTTATAGATATAGCTCTCTCCTGTGAGGCTCTGCACGAGCATAACAAATACAGAGGTGGATGCTCACAGCCAACCATACAACAGATAAATGTGCCCTTAATGGAGGAGTTAGACAAAGAATTGAAGGAGTTGAAGGGGTTTGCAACCCATAAGATCAACAAAACTAACCAACCAGAGCTCCTAGAGATTAAACCGCTATCCAAAGAGTACACATAGATGGACCCATAGTTCCAGCTGCGCATGTAGCAGAGGATGGCCTTGTAGGACATCAATGGAAGGAAACTCTTGGTCTTACCAACATTTAATGTTTTAGTGGTAGGGAAGTTGGAGGGGGTGGGTGAACATCTTCACAGATGTAAGGGGCAGTGATGGAATAGGGGATATGGAGGGGAATCAGAGAAAGGAGATAATATTTGAAATGTAAATAAAATATATTCCCTCAAATTAAATGAATGAATGAAAAAATAAATAGATACATAAATAAATACATAAACAAACAAACAAACAACAAATTTTCAATCAAGGAGCAACATTCATTCTAGGTAGTTCCATGGAGAAGCCACAGGTATGCACTATGATAAAGGAAAGCCATGTGAAACTGGCTTTAAACTTGTAGACTACTTACAGAATGAAACAGTGCTTTGAGCTTACTAGCCACATCTTTCTATAACTCTTTTATGTAACATCTTTTCTATGAGGTAATTTTAGATACAACTCTAGTCTAAGAAGATAGAAAAATCCTGGGAAAGGAAATAATGTGTGGTTTTCCTTTTCTCTCTGCCTCATGAAGTCTTGAAGTCTTAAGGAACTACAAGCCTGTAGTCTGGGCAGAAAGGGACTCTCGAGCCTTAAGTAACTGTGTTGAATTTTGTTTGGGTGTTTGTTTGTTTGTAGTAATTGTTGTTTTCCTTTAATCCAAGCTGCTGTCAGCAGGAGTTAAATAGACAGAACCCAGCAGCTTTGGACCCCAAAATAGCAAAGAGTTAAAAAAAAGAGTTAAATTGCTAAAAGTGAGTAAAATAAGGATTGCATGGAGAGGCATTCTAAGAATCCCAGGAATTATTTGGGCAGGATCTTGTGGTGGTGGTTTTGGTAGAAATGATGGTGGTGGTGGTGGTGGTGGTGGTGGTGGTGGTATATATGTGTGTGGTATGTAAGGGTGTCTGTGGTGGGTGGAAATTCAAAATCTCACCACGGCTATGTGACATTCCACAGAGAGAGGGTGGGAGTTTGTGGTTCCCCACACAAGGTCGGAGAATTAGAAGCCCTGCTGCTAAAGGGTGTAAAGGGAGTCTTCCAATTTGCCCTAAACTCCAGAGAGCTGTGGGAGAGTAGTAGAGTTTGACCTGAAATGGAAGAGCCCAACATAAATGGCAACTTAAAATTATAGGCCAGAAAAAAATGAATCACCTATTTTTTGCCTCATTTTGTTTTCAACAGTTGACAAGAGATGAGCCCAGAACTGAAATTTCCTATGCTTTCCAAAGTAACATAAGACCAGCTCTCCATCAAGATTTTGTCTTTGATCAGAAACTATTTTGGTTCTTCACTTTACAAAGGTGAAAGCATCCTTGTGAATGACTAACAGGTACACCATAGGTATGAAATGAGACAAATCTTCAAAGACTTTTGAAGAACATGTGGCAAGCCATGTTCTAAAACAGTAAAGCCTTTTAAACCAGCTTTAAGGAGTGCCTTCTGGCTAATCTTTCTACTCTACCCTTCAGCATAAGGACAGGAGCCCTGTGCTCATCTACAGAAGAGAAAAAGTCAGCTTGGAAGGCCTGAAAATAACTGCTCTCAAAATAGAAGTGAAAACTGAGAAATATATATATATATATATCCAACTTGCTGAAGGGATCATCCTTATTTACAGAGCTGTATTTGCAGAAGTTTTCTTCTGCTTTGTGTTTGTGCAGTACACCTTCAGAGGCATGTCCAAACAATAGCAGGCTGCACTTATAACAAGCTGGTGAATTGACATCAATTTCATGAATCCTCCTCTTCTCTGTATTTTCTTGAAAACAGTTTGAAGTTAGAAACATGCATTCCACAGCTAGAAAAAAAAAAAAAAAAACAATCTTTCTTTTCGTTTTCTGGAAAGTTGTTTTTTTTTCTTTTTTTTTTTTATTTTACAAAACAAAGATAAATGTACAGATTTTAAACATTTTTGCTTAAAATTATACATTTTTGTCAGTACTGTTTTTTCAGATATTAAAATGTTTTTACATAAAACTATGTGAATATATTTTTTAGTCAGTACTTGATTTTTTCAAGGGCTTGACATTATGCATTGAAAACCTAATAGTTACAATGAGCGTAAAGTACATGCAAAACAAAACGCAACATGGAAATAGTCAAAGTCTTCTTGTTTTGTAAATATATTTCTTTTTTGTTTTCTTTATTTCGTGGACTTCATAGAGTCTGTGAGTTGTTTCTGGGGGAGTGCAAGGCTCTGGGGTTAGCATCCCAATATCAGTGACTGCATATTATGTCTGTTCTTTTGTGACTGGGTTATCTCACTCAGGATGCTATTCTCTAGATGCAGCCATTTTCTTAAGAATTTGGTTAACTCATTGTTTCTGGTGGCTGAGTAGTATTCCATTGTGTATATGTACCACAATTTTTGTATCCATTCATCTTCTGAAGGACATCTGGGTTCTTTCCAGCTTCTGGCTATTATAAATAGAGCTGCTATGAACATTGTGGTGCATATATCTTTGTTGTGTATTAAAGTGTCTCTGCGGTATATGCCCAGAAGTGGAATAGCTGGGTCTTCAGGTAGTACTATATCCAATTTTCTAAGTTGTTTATTAAAAACTGAATAAGTAAAACAGACTGAACTGTGTCACACTGTCTCATCAATAATATAATACTTAGCCAGTTTTGGTTGTGGTGCACCCCTTTAATTCTAGCACTCCAGAGGCAGAGGCAGAGGCAGGTGGATTTCTCTGAGTTTTAGGTCAGCCTGGTCTACAAAGTGAGTACCAGGACAGACAGAGGTACACAAGGAAACCCTGCCTCACGAAAACTTACATATATGTATATATATACATATATATGTATATATATTATGTATGTATGTATAATCTCACATATAATCTTATATATAATAAATACATATATACAATATGCATATATATTATACACAACAATTAGAACAAGTGATGATTAATTATAAAGAGCTATATGATGATAAATGATGCACTACTATAAATTTTAAATGAAGAATAGGGTTGTGATACAGGAGCATATATCAGAGGACTTCACATGTAATAAAAATTAAACACAAACTTAATAAAAATGATATATGCATACTGTAACTTGGTTATACACACACACAAACACACACATACACACACCTTTTTTTCAGATCCTAGGATTAAATGAATCTGGAACCTGAAGTGCAGAAGGAAAGAGCAAAGCCTTCACATCAGCCTGAGGGATATGTAAAGGTTTTTATTATTGTGATTACAGTATCATTACATTATTCCTAACCTTTCCTCCTTCTAAGCCTTCCTACATTTCCCTTATTGTTCTCTTTCAAATCAGTGGCCTCCTTATTTAATTTTTATTGCTTACATATATGTATACACATATATTCTATCTTTAATCTACTGAGTCCTTATAACATTACATATAGGAGTATTTTCAGGGTTGAGCCTTTGATACTGAAGACCCTGTTTGCATGTGATTCCTTGGGAAAGATGATCTCTTACAGACAGTTGTAGTTGTCTGGTTTTTTTGTCTAGGGTTGAGTCCTCCTGGACATTTCCCCTACTCATTATGGCTGGTTTGTTTGTGTTATCCTTGTTCAGCTCATTTATAAACAGTCATGCTGTTGAGATTTTACACGTATCACTTCTAGGGCTCTATGAATTCTAAATGAAAACTGGGTTTCCTCTCCAACTCCTTTGATAATAGTGCACTGAGAACTTCTAAGTCTAGGGTATCATGAGAGGCAGGAAGTCTTCTATGTATATCTTTAATAGAGGAGGAATGGATCATGTCATGACTATCCAGGAATTTAGATGCAATCAGTCACCTATTAAGTTTTGACATAATGTGTTTATATTACTGGAATCCTATAGGCCAATGTCATTTTAAGAATGTTCCCTTCAGCTCCTTAAGTCCTTTCGCTAAATCCCCCATTGGGAGTTCTCAACAATATAAACCAGCCAGACAACCCAGAACTCCCAGGGACTAAACCACCAGCCAAAGAGGACACACAGAAGGACACATGGCTCCAGCCCTATGTGTTGCAAAGGATGGCCTTGTATAGCAACAATGGGAGGAGAGCCATTGGTCCTGTGAAGGCTCGATGCCCCAGAGTTAGGGAACACTCAGGCAGTGGGGTGGGAGTGAGCAGGTGGGAGAGGGAGCACCTTTAAAGAAGCTCGGGGAGGGGGAGTGGGATAGGGGGCTTCTGGAGGAGAAAGAAACCTCGAAAGAGGATAACATTTAAATGTATATAAACAAAATATCCATTTAAAATATATATAATCTTAAAAGAAAAGATCAGTTGATGGGTATGGAAAAATATGAATACCAGAAAAATAAAGTAGAACAAAATGCAAAGAAAATAGAATTTGGCAAAATTACTTAAAGTGATGGGTTTGCTATCTCACATTCAGAACTCTGACCCATAATTGTTCCTGTCTGAAAGAACTGCAGGGATGGAAATGGAGAAGAACCTGATGAAAAGAACATATCCAGCAACAGGTCCCAAACGGGATCCAGCTCAAGGGGAGGCCCCAAGGCCTGACACTATTACTGAGGCTGTGGAGTACTTACAAAAAGTATGTGTGTGTGCCTGAATATATGAATGTATATCACTAGCTTATGGCACCAGTGCAGGTCAGAAGAGTGCATAGCACCTTGGAAGTGAAGTTAGAGATGGGGATAAACCACCATGTGAATGCTGGGAACTGAACTCTGATCTCCGGGAATAGTAGCCATTGTTCTTATTCACTGAGATATCTTTTCTGTCCCAATTCTAGATTTTCTGCATCTTATTTTAAGCTTCAAAAATGTTTCAGATAACGTTAGAAATACTGATAAAATATAAATTTTCTTAATAGTAGGAAATTAATCTATTTAGTGCTTTTAATAAAATATACTCTTTTGCATCTTGAAATAACCACCTCATATTAATTTTCTTAAACAAATCTTAATATCTCACATGCAAATTAATTTGTTGTTTGTTAGTAATATAATAGGAAGTTAATTCCATTAGAAATTGCTTGTATCGTATATTCTATTTTATTCTCTAAGCTAATCTCCATTTCATTTACTACCATTTCTGTGGTAAAACTAAGAAAATAGGATAATATGGAAGGTAAAATACCATCAATGTATTAAACAAACAATAAATTGAGAGCACAATTTTGGTGACAAATTTTTCTTATACATAATAATATCACCTAATACCTTATTATGGACTGGAGATTTAGGAATAGAGTGGAACTTTTGACCTTCAGTGACTGACTGGACAAACAAAATAATCAAGGTTTATGCTCTAGTACATACTCAAAATTCTATCTTTTATAAAAACTCAAGTGTTACTCATTATAGGTTACTTTTCCGTAACGAAATGTTTGGCATAGTATTCTATGCCTCAAGCTCCTCCCCGAGGTTCATGAGTTATCTTTGTTATTTTTATGAAGCCCACTTACATTAGCCTAGATCAACTGTGTGAACAAAGTGGGGGCACCGCAGGGGGTAAACAAATCTAGACAATGTCTCCTCTCTCCTCAGAACTCATCAGTATCAAATGGGTCAGTGCAAAGATATATGGCTCCATGGTCTTCTCCCACAATCATATCTGACTGTGGATAGGCCTCTTTGGACCAATATAGGCATCTACATCTATGGTCAGTTCATGATGGTCCTGGCTGGGTTGATTTGTGGTTAGAGTATCTGACATGTCAATTAGTGAGACTGTACACATCAGCACTCAGCTAGCAAGAGTGTGAAGTGAGGGTCTCTGGCTTGAGCAGGCTTTCCAAAACACAGGTCCTCAGATGACACTGTGAAAGTCCCAGGGAGGAGAGAGGAGGTCTACCTGTAATCCTAAAGCCCTGTTACATTTTCATATACTAAGAAAATTTGAGGTTTAAAATTTCTCCAGGTGCACACATGTGTGTGCAATTATCCCTTAATTAAATCCAGATAGCCACAAGAATTAGCCTTATATAATCACAATTCATCACTTTATTGGTCATAACAAATAGCATTTTGACATGTCATTATCTCCTAATGAGTAGAGCACCCGTTAATTAAGTTAGCACATTAAGTGACAATATCAAAGCCATCTGAGGCACCTTCTAAATCTTTGCCACCCATTGTTTCTCAACTTTTTCTATGCCCTAATTAAGCTTACTACGTATTTTCTTTGTGTGTTCCCAGAAGCTAATGTCAGACAGGTGGTGGCTATGTCTCTAATGGGGTCACATGTGCACTAGATGATGTGTGTGTCACCTCTGACAATGCCACTAATGACTAGCAGGGAAAGCTAACTGCAGTACACCTGTTTAATGCAGGTTCATGTTCTCCTACTCATAAATACACTTTGGAATCTTTAACTTATTTTAAAATGTTTTGTATACAAATATAACAAAAGTGGCGACAAGATTGCCATAATCTACAGAAGGTTATGCTTTTTAATCACTATTTATAATTAAAAAAATGTGTTTGCAAGAAGTAAGTGGCCATACATGAGCTCATTATGTATGGTTTTTATTTCCTTCCAGAAAATTATAAAACTATGTCTCTATGCCTATCAGTTTCTTGTAATAAGTCATACTTTATAAATTAACTCCATTACTTCAGCCAAATTTTCATATGATTAGGACATTTCCTAACTCCATCATCATTTTACTTAGTCATGAGGAAAGACAGGCCTATCTTATACTCCCTTTAATTAATTTTGTGGCTATGTGACAAATATTTTTCTTAATTTGTTCATTATGAAACATTTCACCAAAAAAAAAAAAAAAAAAAAAAGAAAAAAAAAAAAAAAAAACCACTGGAGCTTCATTTGTTAGGGTTCACTATTCGGTTTCTCACTTTGAACAATATTTCTGTTGTTGCCACTTAATTATATGAGCATCATTCTAGTAGAGAACCACTATCCTCTGTTCCTTTCCAATGTATTCATTTGTTTCTTTCCCACTTTGTCTCTGCCAAAATTACAAATTAATTTTTCAAATGTTAAATAGCTCTATGTCTTGTTTTAGTGTATCTTCTAATTGCTCATAATAGTTTTAATTCTCTTAGTGTTTTTACAGGAGCATCCCTAACCACTTAGCGACAGAGCACCTGGCCACAGTTTCTATCTGGTTGTCATCTTGATTGTCACTTCCACTATTTATGACTGAGTGCAAATTAGACAGTTCTGTCCACTGAAAATAAAAAAATAAAATTTTTTCTCTATTCATTCATGGCACAGTAACAGATTATCATGTGTCACTCATAACAAGGTAATAATGCTAGCTGTGAAGCTTCTAATTTATTATTTAATTATAGCAATAATTTATTTTCATAACCATAAACATTGGAATCTCCTTTGATTTATTCTCAAGGTAGGTACATAAATGCATAGATATTCTTACACATTATCAAAACTCTTTTTCTACAATACTCCTGATAACTATTCTGTCATTTTTTAGAGTACAAACTTCACAATTTAAACAAAGCCAACCCAAGACAATCTGCATTCGTTTAACGAGAGAGTCTGCTGAGCTCTGGTTGACATTGTAACAGTAAAAGTTCAATGAAGAAAGCATGAAAAAGTTGGAGGCCAAAGATAGGAATTAGGAATGTCCCTTTTAAAGTAAGATTCCTCCTGCAAATAATAACCAAAAATGATATTTTTGCTCATCCATTCATTTACACTGGGATTTTTCCTTAACAGTAGTTTTAGTAAGCCATTGATTAATCTGTCTGTCTATCCATCCATCCATCCATCCATCCATCCATCCATCCATCCATCCATCCATCCATCTATCTATCTATCTATCTATCTATCTATCTATCTATCTATCTATCTATCATCTATCTATCATCTATCTATCTTTCTATCATCTATCTCTCTATCTTTCTATTTATCTATCTATTTATCTATTATCTATCTATCATCTATTTATCTATCTATCATCTATCTATCTATTATCTATCTCTCTATTATCTATCTATCTATCACCTGTCTGTCTATCATCTATTTATTCATTTCTTCCTTCCTTCCTTTTTTTCTTTTTTTCTCCCTTCCTTCCTTTCTCCCTCTCCGTCTCTGTCTCCCCTCTTTTCTATTTCTTTTTTACTGCAGCCAGTAAGAAAATAAAGTTCCTGTCTTGTAGGTTAAAGTGAAATGATGCTCAGGAAATCCATGCTCAAATTCTCTAATATGACTAAAGTATTTAAATGTGAATTAGTCAATATAATAAAACAATTCAATTATTTTTACAGAAAATACTACAGAGATAGAAGGAAAGGATATGTAATATACAAGAAAATCATCATTTGTAACACACAATGTTCATATACAAAGATTATCTGATATATATATATATATATATATATATATATATATATATATATATATATATATATATATATATATATATATATATATATATATATATATATATATGTATATTCTAATCATGAAGCACTTGGGTATCTTTGTTGCACCAAGGGGAGGACAAAGGTCTCTCTTTGTAGTAGTTTAAACCAAGAACAATGAACAATTTTAATTCTCCACCTCTCTTCTTATACCATCCACCCATTTGTCATTTGCAGTGCTGAACTGTTTGCTCTCTGTCTGTTGTGAGGGTCTGATCTGTGTCTGCTCACATCTGTGCTTGTCCCTAAAAAGTGCTTCGCTTTATATTTATTGAGCAGCAGAAAAAACACAGGATGGAAAAGGAGAGAGGTATGTTTATCTAGAAAAATATTTTTTGAAAGAAGTAGTTACTTTAATTTCTTCAGCTGACCCAGAGCAGCAGGTGAAAGTGCACACAGTTGTCAGCAACATGTGTCCATATGATGTTTCTCCTTTGTTCTTTAATATTGGCTGATGGTGTTTTTCAGGAAATTGTCATTATAATATTTGTACATATAAGTATAACATAATATTCTGTGTAAAATGCATGGGAGAATAAATAATTCAAAAGTAAAGACTGGCACAAGCTTAAGTTGTAAAATGATTACCTTAGAAACCCAAAGTATAATAAGTTTAATGGCATCCTGATTTTGGCAAAGAGAAATGAGAATTGTCATTGCTAGGAAAAGTTCCCTATAGGATCATGAAAACATAGCATAGCAGATAAAGAGTTTTTGAAGCCTTATTTATTTATGCAGACCTTGGATTGCCTAGAAATCCTAATGTGGACCAAGCTGAACTTAACTCATAGAAGTTCTCTTGCCTTTACCTTCGAAATGCTGAGAGTAAAGGTTTGTGCTTCTGCACTGAGCTGAGTACTTGTAACTTTATTCCATAAATACTCTATCAATACTTCCACACATCAATGCATTTTAACTAATAATATTGTTATGTGATTATGATACATAAAGTGATAAATGAACAAAAAACTATATAAAGTTACCTTTTTTCTTATCATTGGCAGAGATACTTGCTAATGAAAATTTTTTTCTTTTTTTTTTTTTGCTATCAGGAAAAAAAGGAAGATAGAAAATCACATAGATATCTGTGTCTGGGTATTAGAGAACTCACTTTCAAGAAATTAAAAATACTAAAGAAATCAGAGATATACCATTGGGTCAAATTATTATTCCTTTGAGCTGCCAATGTTTTGCCATTTGCTCTGGTTAATAAGAGAAAGATTTGGCTAGTATTGGAATAAGATTTAGCTAAAATTTTAAGCAGCTAACACTTACCTTCTTAGAAATGACCTGATTATGAATTGGTGGATGGGGAACAGAATTATTCTGATTCAGCAGATATAAGTATCCAAGACTCAGATCTGCAATAAATCCTGGTATCTTGCAAAAGAAGTGAAGGATTCACTGTGAGTGAAACCTGCTGCCCTTCATGGATGTGCACTGGCATAGCTGTCCCTGCTCTCTTCCACATCATATGCAAACAAGCATAAGAGTAGGGACAGCTTTTGGTGAAAACTTTTTTTAATGTTGGAAATGATAGCAGTGAATGAATGTGAGATTTAATTTAATGCACAAGATAGTGGCAATTAAATATTCAGTAAAAAAATCTACATGGGGAAAACATGATGTATAGTTATTTGGAAGTGTGTCCATAGGAACATTTATGGCAATAAAATCATGAAACACAAGAAGATTATCTAAATAAATAAACAACTAAAGATTTTTAACTCTTTAAACAGAAGAATGCTATATATTAGGGAAAAAATAATAATAGCCTTCAACGTAGAGGAAAAACCATGACAAAGCATTGCACTAGCCAAATGTCATTATTATATTCAGAACGAGCAATATATGATTAGTTTTAAGAATGAGTAAATGAAGAAAAAGGAGAGAGGAGAGAGAGAGAGAGAGAGAGAGAGAGAGAGAGAGAGAGAGAGAGAGAGAGAGAGAGAGAGAGAGAGAGGGAGAGAAACTTGAGATTGTCAGATAGCAATGAAGTCTGAGCTAAATCTGCCTTGGTTTGTAACTTAACTTTCTCATGGATATTATCTACTAGAATAGAAAAGCCTACTTTTAAGTTAGCTAAATAGAGGAAATATATTCAAAGATCAAGGTAAACTTTATAGTGAATCATTATATTATGTGACCTCAGTCTTCCAAAGTAGTGATGTCTAAGGAAACAGGGTTATCCATTGAGACAAAGATTGGCATAATGTACTGTGCAGACTCTTCATCTTAAAAATCAAATGAAGGTTGCTGTTGCATTATAAAACTTAAAAAAAACAAACAAACAAAAATCACCTGTAGAAGTAGATAAATAGAAAAAAAAAAAAAAAAAAAGGCATTCTAACATCCTAAGGAACAGCTGTATTAGATCACAATAAAAACTATCCAAACCATTTTAATTCATGTTGTACTGTAAAAAAGAACATTTGAAATCTCTGTTTTACAAAGTACTTAATCAATACTTATTAAACATTTTACTCCATAATGAATAAATTAATGGCTGCTGCTTTGAAGCCTGAGTTCAAGTTCAAGAGACCTTATAGATTCAGAAAATGGCACGAATATTCCAGGGCATGACTTCAGTTGCATGATGTATGCCTGATGGTTGCAAGGATATTTGCATTTTAAGTAACTGCTTTATTTCTTTTAAGGAGTGCCTTTTATTACTTTTGCAGCATAGAGCTGGAAGCTTGAGGGAACACATTGCTTATGGATGCAAAAGTGACATGAGTGATGTTCCAAACATCTTCCAAGCTTGGGAATATTTCACTTAATGGAAAGTTTCATGAGCCACTGAAGTTAATTTTTGTAATATTTATATTTGTCTATTATGCCACATTTTTACTTTTTCTGTTAAAATAAAAGCAAATCCCTTGCAATGTCTTCTATCTTTTAAATACATTCACAATATTAATGGTTATATAAATATAGGTCTATTTAGAATGCATTTATAATTTTGCACACATAAATATATTACTACAAGCTATCTCCTGAACCTAATCAGACCTGGAAATATAGCTTAGTGGGTAGAGCACCTGCTTAGTATGTTCTGTGTTCAATCTTCATCACTGTACAAAGTAGTTATGGGACATTTGTGCTTGTTATAAAGTACATATAAGGTTAAAGAGCTCAGGGTTATCCTTGGCAGTAAGGAACTCAAAGTGAGCTTGAACTAAATGAAATCCAGTTTCCAAAAATGTCAAACCAAAATGAAACAAATTTTATTCATATCAGATTCATGCCTCAACATATCTAAATAGGTGAACTAGTATATGTAGAAGAACTGTGTGTGTATGTGTGTGTGTGTGTGTGTGTGTGTGTGTGTGTGTGTGTGTGTGTGTGTGTGTGTGTGTGAAACACAGGATCTGCCTCTAGCCTAGGGGGATAACTCATTCTATAGATTAAGAGGCCTTTAACCCTCTACCCATCCTTCCTCAGCCTTCCATGTGTTAAGATTGTAACATTAGGTTAATGAAGTCTTCTCATAAGTGTGGAGATCAGAGTTATGTGAGACCCACATAAATGACAGGCAGACACAGTGTTAGCATGGCATACTGACCCTGGAAGGTAGAGACCAGAAATCCCAGAACAAGCTAAGGCAGAGGAATACAAATCTTCTCTGGTCTGTGGGGTTCAGCTCTGGATAGCTGAAACTAAAATCCTTGATGAATGTTATAGATCCCAGGACAAATCATATACAGTAAGTCAAATAGAAATAGAAAATACAATAATATAGTGTAATAAGTACAAATTATTTCTGGGGTAAAAAACTGTATTCTTGGTTTAGTGACAAAAGTTTATGGGAAATGATAAAAACATATGTCCTGGCCAGCAGAGAAAACTCAACTGAGATCTGTTTCTTTAATATGTTGCACATTTATTTACCCACTTACTTGCTTCTAGTGAGCAGTCACATAATTTCGTGGTCCTGTATGATTGTGGGAATGGTTTCAGAATCATACACTCTAAACCAAGGTTGCATTAAAATGTTCTTCCTCAAATCTACCAACCTTCCTCTCATCTATTTTTAAACATGTTTTGGCTGAAAAAAAGAATAAAATTTCATCATAGTCACCAAATTAAATTTCAGTCAATGAAAATTTAATTCTAAAATAAAATCAATGTCTATTTTATTTGATAAAAATCTTTTTTTCAGGGAAAGTTAAGTGACTGGTCATTCAGTTATTCATAGTTCATAACACCTGGCATGGTCGTAGACATAACCTTTGTGTTCTCTGACATCTACATATGACATAGCAGTCATACCTGCAATGCTGACCCTGATGGAGGTTAGCGGTTGTTATGAGACAGCCTTCTTCTTCTCACTAGTCCATGGACATCCATGGCAGGTGGGAAAGCTGACCCCTTGATCACGAGAGTGGGAGAATGGGCAATTTTCTCACTACTGTAACACAGAGCAAAGCACAGAGCAAGAACAGGGTATCTGAGAGCAGCCCCAGTGGAGCTCTAGTGCTAATAGAGTAACAGAAGACTGAGGACTCGTACCAGAATGCAGGGATGGTTCAAAATACAGAAATTCATCAAAGTAATTCATTGTACAAACATACTTAATGGGAAAAAAAGCCACATGATCTTCTCATTACATGCTAAGAAAATATTTGATAGTATTAACTCCCTTTCATGATAAAGGTCTTGGAAATATCAGGAATTCATGGCCCATTCCTAAACACAGTAAAAGCGGTATACTGTAGCCAAACTGTAGCCAAAATCAAACTAAACTGAGAGAAACTTAAAGCAAACCCACTAAAATAAGGAATAGACAAGGATACCTATTCAATATAGTACTAGAAGTCATAGAAGAGCAATTAGATAACAATGAAACTGAAAGGGATTCAAATTGGAAAGAAAGAAGTCAAAATATCACCATTTGCAGATGTTATGATATTATTTTAAGTGACCCCAAAAATTTCACTAACTTTTATTTAAATATGGAAACGACAGGTATATTTTATATTCTTGCTGCCCATCAAGATTATAAAAGTTCTTTATGTGGTGTGGTAGTTCAAATATTTGACCCATTGAGAATAGTACTGTTAGGAGGCATGGCATTTTTGGAGGATTAATGTTACTGTGGGGATGATCTTTGGAAGTCTCCTCCTATTCTCAGGCTACACTCATTATGTGAGAGAGCTTTCTCCTGGCTGTCTGAGGATGCCAGTCTTCTCTTGGCTTCTTTTGGATCAAGGTGTAGAGCTTCAGGCTCTTTCAGCCCCATGTCTGCCTGGACGCTTCCATGCTTTCTGCTGTCATGGAAATAAACTAAAACTCTGAAACTGTAAGCCAGACCTAATTAAATGATGTCCTTTATAAGAGCTGACTTGGTATTTGTGTCTCTTCACAGCAATGGAAATCCTAACAAAGATGTGGTAAGGCTCAGAATGGTTAATACTTACCTAGCAGTGAATGTTTTATATTTACTATAATCTGAATTTCAAGACCATATTAGACATCTTTAATAAGAATTTTAATTAAACACAAAAATCACACTAGAACTTGCTCTTAAGTTGCACATCCCTTAAATTTCAATTATTACACTTATTTTTTTTAATTCCAGTGCTGTCTGCAGGATAGCAGAAATGTTTCCTAATATCCACTTATTACAGTGAGAAATTTTGGAAATTTGTAATATCACATGATCCTTAATTATGTCAGCAGTGCATTAATAATCTGTGGACTGAAGATATACTCTTGGAAGAACAATCAAATTCATTCATTTTTTTTTTGTTAAGTTACTGAAGAATTACCATCTTAGGGTCTTACTGCTGTGAATAGATAACATGACTAAGGCACGTCTTATAAAGACAACATTTAAATTGGTCTGGCTTACAGGTTCAGAGGTTCAGTTCATTATTATCAAGGCGGGAGTATGTTAGAATCTACGTAGGCACAGTGCAAGCATAGCTTAGAGTATTATGTTTTCACCTGAAGGCTGCTAAGAGAATACTGACTTCTAGGAAGCTAGGGCTAAAATATCAAAGCCCATACCCACAGTGACACACCTACTCCAACAAGGCACCATCTCTTAATAATGCCACTCCTTGGCTCAAGCATATACAAATCCTCATAAGAACTAACACTATATCTATCTGACTTCACCATTGATCTAAAAGCCTCTATCCATTTGTGTCACATTGATTTGGATCTGGAAGAGGCAATGCCTTATTTGGGACTGATGTCTCTCTCTATGGCCGTTGTTTAATTATCACCAAAGAAATCTGCAATTTATTTCGATCCCTACATTTTTTTCTAGCTTAATTATAACTCCATTGGAGATAATATCACCAATAAGTATTTTTAATTAAATATTGGCTTGTTGTAAAGATTTAGATGTAAACATTATATGATTAATATGAATATAGTACTTTTGGCTTAATCTAATATTGTGTTTGATGAGTTTATGGAAATCAGGAGCAGAAATTAAGATTGAATAATCAATATACTGATTACATGTTCGATCTATGATCTGGGGTCTATTCCAGATGAATGCAAATTCATCCAAACTAGCTTCTAATTATATTAAAGAGAGGCAGAAAAAGCCAAACATGTGAAGGTAGAACAACTTATCTTGAATTGACGTTGTATTTGGCAAAATCAATCATGCTCAAAAAAAAAATCACAAAGTATTTATAGGTTGAATATTTTAAATATTTTTAAAGTCTGTATTTATAGAACACTCAGAGAACCTATTTTCATATATCAGTCTAGTAAAATTAATCGCTATTCCATCTATTATTAAATGTCACCTTTAATTGACTCTCTAAAAATCGTTCATATATATGTATATTAATTTTCTTGAAATTTTTCTTTCTCCTTTCTTATAAGTTCATTGCTTTGTATAACTTTAAAAATATGAACATTATAAATTCACTTTGTAAATAATTCTAAGAAATTACTCTATTTCACTTGTTTTTCTAGCAAATAAAAACCAAAGAGAGTACTATGCAATTAGAACTCCTCTGTCTGATGATCAATCACTATATTATTGCACAGGACTCAAAAAAACTTTAAAATAATCGGTATGTCATGCATGATGTCTAGTGTAGAGCTTTGCAATTTCCACCAAGAAGAAGGAGGAGGAGGAGGAGGAGGAGAAAGAAGAAGAGGAAGAAGAAGAGGAAGAAGAAGAAGAAGAAGAAGAAGAAGAAGAAGAAGAAGAAGAAGAAGAAGAAGAAGAAGAAGAAGAAGAAGAAGAAGAAGAAGAAGAAGTTGAAGAAGAAGAAGAAGAAGAAGAAGAAGAAGAAGAAGAAGAAGAAGAAGAAGAAGAAGAAGAAGAAGAAGAAGAAGATGAAGAAGAAGAAGAAGAAGAAGAAGAAGAAGAAGAAGAAGAAGAAGAAGAAGAAGAAGAAGAAGAAGAAGAAGAGAAGATGAAGAAGAAGAAGAAGAAGAAGAAGATGAAGAAGAAGAAGAAAAAGAAGAAGAAGAAGAAGAAGAAGAAGAAGAAGAAGAAGAAGAAGAAGAAGAAGAAGAAGAAGAAGAAGAAGAAGAAGAAGAAGAAGAAGAAGAAGAAGAAGAAGAAGATGAAGAAGAAGAAGAAAGAAGAAGAAGAAGAAGAAGAAGAAGAAGAAGAAGAAGAAGAAGAAGAAGAAGAAGAAGAAGAAGAAGAAGAAGATGAAGAAGAAGAAGAAGAAGAAGAAGAAGAAGAAGAAGAAGAAGAAGAAGAAGAAGAAGAAGAAGAAGAAGAAGAAGAAGAAGAAGAAGAAGAAGAAGAAGAAGAAGAAGAAGAAGAAGAAGAAGAAGAAGAAGAAGAAGAAGAAGAAGAAGAAGAAGAAGAAGAAGAAGAAGAAGAAGAAGAAGAAGAAGCTAGGATATGCTCTCCACAGTTCCTTTTTGGAGGCATTCAGAACTATAAGTTTTCCTTGTTTCTTGGGAACATTTGCTTGGAAAGGTTTTTGCCATCCTTTTCCTCTGAGGTCCTGTTTGTCTATGTCACTAAGATGAGTTTTCTGTATGCAGCAAAATTCTGGATCCTGTTTATGTATCCAGTCTGATAGTCTATGTTTTGTTATTAGGGAATTGAGTCCATTGATGTAAAAATATATTAAGGAAACATGATTGTTTTTTTCCTGATTTTTTTTGGGAGGTAGTATTATGTTTGTGTGTTTTTCTTCTCTTGGGTTTGTTGCAAGGAGATTATTTTTTTGTTTTTCCTAGGTTATAGTTTCCCTACTTATCTTGGCGTTTCCTGCCTATTATTCTTTGTAGGGCTGGGTTTTTGGACAGATATTGTGTAAATTTGTTTTTGTCCTGGAATATCTTGGTTTCTACATCTGTGGTAATTGAGAATTTTGCTGGATATAGTAACCTGGCCTGGCATTTGTGTTCTCTGAGGGTCTGTATGACATCTTTCCAGGAAAGGGGAGATATAACAACAGAAACTGAGGAAGTTCAAGAAATCATCAGATCCTACTACAGAGCTTATATTCAACAAAACTGGAAAATCTGGAGGAAATGGACAAGTTGTTAGACAAATACCAGGTACCAATGTTAAATCAGGACCAGGTAAACTATCTAAACTGTCTCATAGTCTCTTTAAAAAGAAGTGATTATCAAAAGCCTCCCAATTAAAAATGTTCAGGACCAGATGCGTTTGGTGCAGAATTCTATCAGACTTTCATAGAAGACCTAATACCCATACTCTTCAAACTATCCCAAAAAATAGAAACAGTTGAAAACCTATTACCATTATTCTACTAAATGAACATAACAGTAAAGTGACTCCTAGTGACATATAATTTCATCTAAAGTCCAGTTTACTGATCAATCCTCAACCAAAAAGCTTTTTGCACTAGATGGTAAGACAAGACTCACTACTGGAAAATGTCCACTCAGACATAAGTGGGACTCCTTAATCAAACCTTACCCTTAAGATTCAGGTATCTATAAAATAAAGATAGAAATATTTGTAATATCCAGAGTTAGTGGATTACTTCAAGATAATGACATATTAAACTATTAGTGGCTGATGCACATGTGAACTTTTGGAGATTGTGACACTGTGCCCAAATTTTATGCAAGTCTAATCAAGATAATATTTTAAAACCAAAACCAGAAAACAGGCATGAAGTATCAATGGGGGCAAAGAATTATTTACAGTCAAAACATGTATAGTGAAAGTAAATTACCCTTCTCCAATAGAGCTGCTCTACTCTTCTGGGCATGCCTCATGTTTAAGAGTAGTGGGTCAATGCAAAATTGTCTCTTAATTATACCCCACTATAATATCAAAATACAAAGCAATTCACAGACTTGGAACATAAAACAGAACAGAATGTGCAACCATTCTTGTCACTTCATTGAGAGTGACAGAGTATTTAGATGGCTTGTTCTTTCTAGCTTTGATGATTATAGCATACCCTACTAGGATGGTGCATGTAACACCCCTTAACCTGTCCAAACACTTTTCTCATCCAGTGACCCAAAGTTTTCGTTCTACCTCAAGCAGCCCTGTCAGACCTATCCTCATCCCAATACACAATTCTCTGCTAACTATTATTTTTTCTTAGTTACTGTTTTAAGACAAAATATTCCTTGAAAACATATCATGACCCAGGCAGGTTAGAGAAGAAAGCATTAAGTTAGGACCTTACAGGTTAGTGTCCGATTATGATAGTGTGGAACATGGGATTTAGCAGGCAAGTATGATGCTGGAGAAGTAATTAAAAGGTTATATCCTGTATTCAGGCAACGGGGGATATGAGGGATTCTTTCTTTGAATTCTTACTAATTTTTTATCAAATGAAACTGACTAAGCCCTGATATTGATTGTAAAATGGGAACATTTTTAATATAGTCCTTTAATAAAATTTAGCTACATAAAGCTAGTAAAATATTCTTATCATTTTATTTATTCTACAACCATAGAAAGCATTCTAATTTACTTACATTTTGGTTCAATTTAATTATATTTGAATCAATATATGAATTGGAAGCAATTATGAATGCACTCAGTAGTGGGACTTATTAGCATGTATGTTGTTATACCAAGTATGAATTATCCAAATTTCATGCTAGTGTGAATAAAAATATCCCAGAACACTATCCTCAGCAAACATTTCATTGCATACTCATAATTATAATTAATAAAAATGAGATGATGGATATATAAAAGTAAATAATATGCATCCAGTACGTAAACATGAATGACCAAATACTATATGTTAGTTTAAACTGTCCACTTTTCAGTCCATTCTTCCAACAGTAACCATAAAGATATATACTTGATTTCATTTAATATAGCTGATGTATAGGTATAGGTAGTATAAAATGTGTGTTTTATTAATAAATACAAATGTGCTATTTTCAAAATGAGCTAATTTATTAAATATATCTAAAGTTTATATATCTAATGTTATATATAAATATATTCATTTACCTTGTTGCTATCTTAAATTCCAAACATTCTTTTGTTTTCTTCTATCAGATTTTTAAATTTATACTTTAAATGTCATCCCTTTCTCGGTTTCCCCTCTAGAAATCTTCTATATCATCCCTTCTCCCCCTGCTTCTATGAGGATGCGCCCCCACCCATCACTCATTCCCTCCTGCCCCCCACTCTGGCATTCCTCTACACTGGAGCATCAAGCTTTCACAGGACCAAAGGCCTCTCCTCCCTTTGATGACCAATAAGACCTTCCTCAGATTCATATGCGGTTGTAGCCATGGGTCCTTCCATGTGTTTGTTCTCTTTAGTTGGTGGTTTAGTTGAGGGAACTTTGGGGGGTGTGGTTGGTTGACATTGTTGTTTTTCCAATGGAGTTGCAAACCCCTTCATTTCCTTCAGTCCTTCTTCTAATTTCTTCATTGTGGGCGTTGTTCTCAGTCTAATTTTTGACTCCAAGCATTTGCCTCTATATTCACCAGACTCTGGAAAAGCCTCTCAGGAGACAGGCTCCTGTCAGCATGTACTTCTTGGCATTCAAAATATTGTCTGGGTTTGGTGCCTGTAAAAGGAAATAGATTACCATGTGGGGCAGTCTTTGGGTGACCTTACCTGGCAGTGGAGTTACCATGGTTACAAAATTTATTCTTACTATAAATGCAAAATAATACAAAATAAACATTATACATACTGTATATTTGTAAAGGGTTATCTAGTAGCTCAAATTATTACAAATATTACTTATATATTTTATTTTAAATTTTACAAAAATATCAATGAGAACAAAAACTAGAATCTTCAACAGAGGGTAATTTTTAAATGCCCAGTGGGAGGAGTGAAGAAATAGCCTTGCATCATTCTGAGTATTTTCATGTGAAAATGAATACAACGATTTCTCCCCAAGAACTCCCCACCATCGCAGCCCTTAATGGATGTGAAATATACTTCTGCATGGATTTTTGCTTCACACTGGCATCATGTCACTCTTTCATCCATGTCTCGTGTTTTGTTGAGTGGCTATTGCTTATCTCTGCTGTGTGACAAATTGGGATAAAAGATGCATGAGTGTATCTCTTTGATTTCTGATCTCATATATCGGTTAGGATCTACCAGTCTACAGAATAACAAAGCTATTTAAAGCACAATATATTCTGCTGCTTCGGTAGTTTTGCTGTCTTAGAATTATATTCTAAAACAACATATTATAAAATGATACTTTAAGAAAAAATAAATGTCTGGGCTGAGAAAAAAAAGTCTTTGGTGAATCTTACGTGTTGATGCACTTGGACTAATAAAATCTCTCTATCCTCCAATATTTTCAATATAAATTTTAAAACATCCCCCTCAATCTCTTTGCACCTCTCTCTGCACCTCTCTCTCTCTCTCTCTCTCTCTCTCTCTCTCTCTCTCTCTCTCTCTCTCTCTCTCTCTCTCTCTCTTTCTCTCTCTCTCTCTCTCTCTCTCTCATTCTGTCTGATAATTTGGATTACTATTTCTGCCCTTGTTCATACTGTGTTCTACACCAAATGTAGCACAAAGTTAGGTTCATTAACTGGAAAACTGTAATATGAAATAGTTTATAAGCAGCATAATGCAAAGAATACAATAAAATATATCAACAATTCCCCACATTAACATCCTTTACTTTTTTATAACCAGTCCTTTATAACTAGGAAACAGATTATTTTATATGGGGAATTACAGAGACATTAGCTACGGCCTCATCCATCTTTCAAGATTCCTCAATTTGCTCCTAGTAGATCCAATCAGGACTGTTCTAGAGAGGTATCCTCCTGGGCTAAATGTACGTTTTTATCTTCTAGTTTAGACAAGTTACTTCTTCATTTTCATTTTATCCTAAGAAACATCTTTTTTTTTTCTCCTACACAGAAGATAATGTCTACTTCAGCACTTTAGAAAGTACACTTAGGTTTGACATTAAATAACAAAGAAGGCACACATGTGTGTATTAACTTGTATGTCTTCTTAGTTTATATTCTAAAGTCACAAAAGAGTTGTAGCATGGCTAAATTAAGAAGCATAAAATTCTTAGGGACATCACAAAAGATCACATATAACCAAAGAAATCCTGTGTTGAAAAGAAAATGCTGGAAGGGTTGCTATTCTAGATTTCATAATTACCTGTATATCTTATTATAAGATATATGAAGATTATTATTATACCATGATGTTAAAAGTAATCAACATCAACATAAAAAATATAAACAAAATCCCCCAAAACAAAGAAACAAATACACTGAAATTGCATTTGTAAGATAATCTTACATGAGCCTCATGGATTTTGTCTACATATATGTATACCTTATTATAAGATATATGAAGATTATTATTATACCATGATGTTAAAAGTAATCAACATCAACATAAAAAATATAAACAAAATCCCCCAAAACAAAGAAACAAATACACTGAAATTGCATTTGTAAGATAATCTTACATGAGCCTCATGGATTTTGTCTACATATATGTCTCTATAACATTATGTGTTTATTATTTATCAATATCTATAATTGATCTACTTGCTTATTCATATTCTATCTTTATTGTTTTCCAATGCCTTTTTGTATAAAGTATATTAGTGTGAATTAATCCCTAGTAATTAAACTTTGAATTAGTTTAATATAGTTAAGTCACATTTTATTTCTTTTTGTATTTTTAGATATCTGCATCAGTACTGTCCAGATAATGAAATAGAAAGTGACAAAAAAATTTCAACAAATGGGATATTATCTCTCTTTAGAAAAGGCTGACAAGGATTGTTTATCAGAACTGTCAAGTATACAAAATAGTTAACAGACTAGATGAACTTATTTTCAGTTTTTAAGTGTTTACACTGATGTCAACACAATCCAAAGTAATCACATAAAAACTATGCTGTGAAAATAATGTCAGATGCATCATTAAATGTGTTGATCAGTAATTTGAACAGAAGCACAGGCATATAAGCTTCTTTCTGAGAGAGTAGAGGAAGATAGAAAGTGGGAGGTAGTGAGAGATAGATAATAGCTGATGATGATGTAGATAGATAGAAAGACATATAGAGAGACAGACAGACAGACAGGCAGGCAAGCAGACAGACAGATAAGCAGATACTAGACAGATGCATAGATACATAGAGAGAAACATAAATATTTCTGCTTACCTATTTACTAAACATTGCTAGTTTCAGAAAGAAATTTGAAAACATAACATAAATATCCAATTCTATATAAACATCCTGAGGAATTTGACCTATAGAATATATAAGAAGCCCGATAATGTTTAAGCAGTTTTTCAAAATCCAATTAAATCAAAATATAGAATTGCATATATATTCACCAAGACTCACATTCTCACAAATTTGCTCCTTGGGTTCATCATCAATAAGTCACTGGCTTAGATATCTGTACATTTGCAATTTACTTGAAAATTCACACTTGAGAAGCAATGTGTAACTTGTACTTCTGTGTCAATCTGCATTTTTTCCAGAAGTAGCTTTAAAATTGTTTAAATAATGTTACTTCTATGGCCAATTATTTCCAAATTATTAGTAACTGTCTTTGTTTGTTTGTTTGCTTTTGCAAATATGAATTAGGACTGATTATACTTTAACCATAATTCTAAAATTGAAATGTCATCCTTAACTTATAATTCAGAGTGGGAATGTTGGCTATCCGTGATTGTGCAGGATCATTTTATATGAACTTTACACAAGCTAGTGTCATCTGAGAGGAAAGACCCTCAATTTTAAAAAAATGAATTTATAATTTTCAGTTATAGGCAAGCCTGTAGGGAATTTTTTAAAATTAATGATTGATTAGGGACAGCCCAACAACATTTTTATAAGAAAGAAGGCTGAGTTAGCCATGAGCAAGCCAGTAGTTAGCAGTCCTTCATGGTTTCTGTATCAGCTCCTACTTCTAGATTCCTGTTGTGTTTCAGTTCCTGTCCTGATTGTCTTTGCTTCTGAATGGTGGTACGGAAGTGTAAATCAGATTAACTCTTTTCTCCCCAACTTACATTTTGGTTATGGTGTTTTATCATGGCAGTAAAAAC